>NW_006921590.1:33162799-33163328 GCF_000298275.1 Orycteropus afer afer
TGCTGAGTGAAATAAGTCAATCACAAAAGGACAAATATTGTATTAGTCCATTATTGTAAAAGTTAAGGAAAGGTTTATCTATAGAAGGAAATTCTTTTGTTGGTTACCAGTCGCTACTCACCAAAGTAGGAGGGCGAACAATGTTTTGCATAGTATGTTATGCCAATTGAACTTGATGTCCCCTGCGACTATGGTCCCAAGCCCACAGGACTATGGTCCCAAGCCCACCTCCCAGGGGTGGGAGAGGAGGGGAGGGAACGCTGTTAGTAAAGAGAAGGGCAATGTACCAAATGTGAGTGACCAATGTCGGCATTGAGGAAAAGAAATACATAGAGAGGTACATGGGAGGTACAGACAACAAAGATGAACCCTTTTGCGCATACAGTACTGTGTTGTCAGTGAAGGCAAACATGGATATATGGATGGATAGATGGGTGGACAGGCTGAACTAGTATGTATGTCTATGAAATGAGGAGTCTATCCAAGAATGTGTATAGGGTTGGCAGACAATGGTCCTATAAGTTTATGT
>NW_006921590.1:33164600-33173149 GCF_000298275.1 Orycteropus afer afer
GGATCTGACTTGACAGCAGTGAGTTTGGTTTCCTTTTTTTTTTTTTCAATCGTGTGCCAAGGAGCTCTGGTGGTGCAGTTCCTAAGGCATTTGACTGTTAACCAGAAGGATGGCAGTTCAAATCCACCAGCCAGTCCATGGAAGGAAGACCAGGCAATCTACTTCCATAAAGATTTACTGCCTCAGAAACCCAATGGCAGTCACTATGAGTCAGAATCAACTCAATGGCAGTGGGTTTGGTTTTTGGGTTTTATTCTGTTCCAGGCACTCTGCTGGCACCTGGTATTGTGGTAAAAACACATCACCCCTGCATAGTCTCCTGTCTGAGAGAGACATTAAAGAAATAAACCTATAAATAAATTTAATATCATGAATAAAGAAATGTGCAGAGAAAGATGGTAACATGTTGCAAAGAGAAAAAATAGGATTGGCTAGTCAGGGATGGTCTCTGGAATCTGAGATCTGAGGGAAAAGTGGCTGACTGGGAGGGGATGGGCTAGCCTCTCACTGCCTACCTTCACTCTTCCCTCATGCCCTGCAAGCCCCATTCCTTTACCATGCTCAGGACCCAGAGCAGAGAGCCTCTTTCAACTGCCACCTTGACTGTTCCCTCCTCCCTTCAAAGCTCTAATCTCAGCCTAGGGAAAAAAATTATCCCAGACTGAGTTTTATAGGGTTACTTGTCTTCTAAAGAGCCAGTTCATAGCATCTGAGGAAGTATGCTAAAAGCCCAGGAGAGAAAGGCAAGGCAGCAATGCCCTTGTTCCCAGCAGCCGGGGACTGGTGCATAGGCAGGAGCTGAGCTTCCAGACAGGAATTTTGCAATGGCCACATTAAGAATGATAGTGGCAATAAAGTTCTATTAGCCATCTGGAGCAATTACACACTCTCCAGGGCCAGGCGCTCGGTCGCTTATGGCTGTCAACAGATGTGGGCATACCAGAGGCTCTGAGGGATGGACGGGAATGGGTATCTGGGATGGAGGTCAATTAGAGGGAGACTCTAGCAGTGGCCAGGCTGAGCTGCAGGGCACCAGAATCCTGTGGCCAAAACACCTGGATGACTCTGTTTACATTTTAGATATGATCTTCAAGAAACTTTAGAGACAGTTTCACTTAGGGAACAGTTCGTCTTTCCTTGTGTAAATGTAGAAAATACAAATGAGGTATCTGAGATTATTAACAGGAAAGGCAATTTTCCGACTCTTTCACTAGGAGGTACAACATTTGTGGGTCATAAAAACCCAAGTTCAAGCTCCAGCATGGCCACTTAACTGGCTGTGGGATCTTGGGTAATGTACATAAAATCTCTGAGCTTCAGTTTCTCACCTTTAAAATTAATCTAATAATCCTTCTCTTCACAGATTTCTGGGAGGATGAAACCAAAAGAGAAGGAGGCGTGCTTAGCCCGATGCCGGTCTCATGTAGCCTCCATTAATGGTATTAATACTGAAAGTTGATGGGACTGCAGTTGATGGAGAAACGCGGAGAATCCTGGTGTCTGGTCTCAATTCTGTAACTTCATGGCACAGCTATGGGCCCAGTTACTCTGTGACTCTACTTCTTTTTAAGAAACACAATGCTTCCATCCCCCACCTTATGAGAGTGAATTAATAGGAGCACAAATACAGGTGTCACTATGATTTATGGTGTAATTAATAAACAATTAAGGTGTCTTGGAGCACAATTACACATTTTATTTCAGCCGCCGTGTGTAGTGATGGCTTGGCTTACCCACCACCAGTGTTGAGGGCAGTCCCTAACCCACAGTAGTGGATGATCTGGAAGGATATGTGGGTTTTATGTAAAACCAGGGTGTGGGGTAGACAGGGCCTGGGAGGATAAATGGCAAATAAGCTGTGCCTCAAAAGCAGCCAGCCCTAACCTTGTGGCTTTACCATAGTAGGTCTGTGTGTGTCCTGAACTAACCTGGGCACTGAGAAGCCTCTGGGAGATCTGCCCCAGCATCCAGCCATAAAATCAGGAAGCACACAGAGCCACACTTGTTGCTGCCATAAGGGCACTCTCCAGAGGAGTCCTAGTTCTTACCTGGGCTGCCTGTCTGTGTCCTGCAAAGGAAGAGGTACTATTAAGTCCCCTCCTCTCCTTGACAACAGAGTCCCCAACACTGTAGCCAACAAAGCTCCATCCCTCCTTTTGTTCCCACTCTTCAGGCCACTCTGGTTCACTGCCAGTTGACCTTGATGGCATGCTCCCATCTTTTTATCTCTACATCTCACTCCAATACTAAGCCCTAGGTTCCAAAGCATTGCTCAAACCCACTCACCTGATCCTAATGCCACTACTCCCCATATTTAAACTCTTTAACAACTTCCCATTGCCCTTAAGATAACAACCAAAAGCCCAAACTAGTCTACATGTCACCCATCCCCAAATCCATGACAATTCACCTCTCTCTCACCCATGACATGGCCCCTGACCACCTCTTTGACATTATGGTGAACCTCCCTTCTGGTCATTCTATGTGCCACACTGGATACAAATACTATTCTTTGTTAGGCTGACCAAACTTCTGTCCTCTCTGATTTGCTGGGAAATTGTCTGATAGCCAGCTCCCCTACCCCACTGGACCCCTTCCTTCCACTAATCCAAGTTGGTTTTCTCACCATTCATTCCTTATCATCCCAAATCCAAATCCACTGGTGAAAACCCAGTTTCTGGGTCCCTCCTCTAAGAAGCCTTCCTTAATCTGGCCCACATTGACATGTTCCATCACTCTGAGCTCCTCCAGTGCCTGCTCTATGCTTACTTGTTTGGTTGGGTTTTGTGTGTGTGTGTGTGTTTTGGCTTGCTAGTCTTGATTTGTGAAGTAAGATGGCATATAGGGCATATAGGGCAATAACATAGTTCCTAAAGTCAGGCAAACCTTGTTTCAAGTCCTGGCTCTGCCGTTTGCTGGCTGTGTGATTTTAAACAAGTCCCTTAAACTCTCTTTACTTTAGTTTCTGCATCTATAAAATTGGGATCACTATTTTGGAGAGTAAATGAGACAATGTGCTTAGTAAAGTGTCTAACATATAATAAATGCTCACTGAATTCTATTTATTATTATACACATACATGCATACATGATCATTTTAATAAGACTAAATGCCACAAGGAGCTTTGGTAGCATAGTGGCTAAGACACTTGCCTGCTAACCAGAAGGCTGGTGGTTCAAACCCACCAGCCACTCCTCGGAAGGAAGGTTGGGCAATCCTACTTCCATAGTGATACTGCCTCGGAAACCCAAGCAGGGGTTGCTATGAGTCGGGGCCGACTCGACGGCACATAACAACAACAACAACAACAAATGCCACAAACCCACCAGCCAATCCTCGGAAGGAAAGTTGGGAGACTGGAGCTCAGCAATGCCACCTGATTATGTATGGAAGTAGATTTACTTCCATAGTCATACCACCTCGGAAACCCAAGGAGGGGTCGCTCTGAGTCGGATCTGATTTGACAGCAGTGAGTTTGTTTTTCTCTCTGGTTAAATGCCACAAAGGCAAGGACCAGTTCAAATCTGTTTCAAACCTAGAGAAAGACAAGCTGGCATTTAGAAATCACTTCTTCTCTGACTCCCACACTGGCTTTGACCCCATCCATCAATTTGAGGTTTTCTTGCTTCCTTCTCATAGAAACCCCAGTCTTAAATATCCATGTATGGCTGACATTCCAAGCTCCCTAACAAATGTAGCTCTCTATTTGGCTCCAGGTTGAGAGTAGAGGTGGGAATAGGCTTGTCTGATGAAATACAAAATGTCCATGCAATACTTGGGGCATACTTATACTAAAAAAGTTTTCCTTATTTACCTGAAATTGAAATTTAACTGGGCATACTGTATTTTTATTTGCTAAATCTGGCAACTCTAGGTGAGAACTTCTCAGGAACCTCTAGCTATGTAGCACTACTTCTCATTTCTCCCATTGGGAAATTTCACTCCAACAAAATTGGTTTCCCTGGGGCCCTCTCATATAGCCTTGGGATTATGTTTATTATGGCCAATCCAATTCTTCATTTAAACAAACAAAGAAACAAAAAAAAAAACTCACTGCCATTGAGTCGCTCCTGACTCATAGGACCCCTTCTTGGGTTTCCAAGGCTGTATCTCTATGGAAGTAGATTGTCCAGTCTTCCAAGGAGTGGCTGGTGGGTTTGAACATTTACAAATGCAAATAAGCACCAAACCCTTCTGAAGCCCATATAATGGTTTTAATAGTTTTCCTAACATTCCTGCCCTTATGACTTCCTTCCCTATCACATCAGGAACATATACACACATACATATACTTACAAAGAGAAACATAAATATGGTTGGTAGAAGGGTGGCTACAGTAATCTTTAAGGTCTCTTCCCATTTTTGACCTTTATGTAGATTCACTGATGTCTTATATGTTGAAAATTCCCCAAAAGTTGATCAATACCTTGACTGAGGATAAGATTATAATCATAATCCTTTTCTTTCAATGTTGATAAATACTGTTCCACAGTCTTCTGGCCTCCAGTATTGCAAATTAATCTAAAGTTCTTCCCTTTGTAAATGACACACTATTTCTATCAACAGCCTGTAAGTTTTTCTCTTTTTCTTTGGAGCTCAGCAATGCCACCTGATTATGTCTGGGGTATGTCTGTTTGCAACAATTTTGGAAACTTCAATGAACCTTTCATATTTAATACCATGTCTTCTTTAGTCAGGAAATGTTTCTTCTATGATTTCTTTAATTATAGTTTCTTGACCTACCACATTACAACCCCATTATTTTTCATATTAGATTTCATAGGTACGCCTCTTAGCATTTTGCTCATGATCTCCACGTCTTTATGTTTTTACTTTGTGAATTATTTCTCCAATGTGATTATCCAGAACACTGATTTTCTTCCCAGCAGTGACCAGTCTCTTTTAAAGTTTGCCTATCAAAATTCTCAAATTAAGAAATCAGTTATTTGTTGCTTTAGAAAGTCACTGTTGTTCTCTAGTTTTCCTTGACAGTTCTGTTCTCCTAAAGCTCTCTTCTGCCTCATCATTTTGTCTTACCTCAGTAAAAGCTACCTGTTCTAGTTGTTTACTAAATTCCCTTAAGTGGATGATGAGCTTTCTTTTTCTACCCGTGATTATATGTTCCCTTGGCACTTGGACAGCTATCAAGGGTCTCTCATACCAGTAAACATTACAAAGATGGTGAAGTTTTGCCTCTCGGTGGCCTGGCAGTGAGTGAGCTGTGAAATGGCTACCAGCCCCCTCTCTGCAATAAAGGAAGAAAGCATCTCTGCCCCAAGTGTCCCTGACTCAGGACAGAGTGGTGGTCCTCTCCTACCCTGAACCACTGGTTAGCAGGTTCAGCAGCACTTTAGGGACCACACACATTCAACAGCAGGTGCAGCTACTCTCTGGGGATGCCCCCAGCCCTCTCAGCAGCTGGGCCTTTCAAGGAGTTGTGAAATCCCTTGTCTTCAGTCTAGTATCTGAGAAAGGTGAACTTTCTCAGCTGCTGGCCACTGTGCCCTCACCTGAAGCAAACTCCCAACAAACAGTCTTATCAGCAGGCCCACCCACTGATCAAGGAGAAAATCATTATGGAAGGGGCCTAGAAGTCTTGAGCCTGGAGGCTATCCACAGGAAACTAGCTTCTCCCAACTTCCATTATAAATATTACTGTTCTAAGACTTCCTCATCACTGCCCTGGAAGAAAAACATGGTTCTTCTGGGATAGTTGAATAAATAGCTCCCTTCATGACAGTATGGAAAAGCCAGAAATAATCTGATTCTGGATGCTAAAGGCTTGGGTTTGAGACTCAACTCGAAGCATTTTGTAAATGTTAAAATTCTGTGTCACTATGAGTTATCTCTGTAATCATATTACTGAACAAGACTAACTGGGAGCCCAGGCCTTCCTGGAGCTCTCTTAGGCAGCAGGTATTTTTCTGCAGAATACTTCACTAAAGGGAGCTCTGTGGTATACTGCCTACAGCATTTGACTGCTAACCAGAAGGCTCATGGTTCAAATCTGCCAGCCACTCCTCAGAAGGAAGACTGGGCAATCTACTTCCATAGGGACATCGCCTCAGAAACCTAAGGAGGGGTTGCTATGAGTCAGATCCAACTCGACGGCAGTGAGATTGGTTTGGTTTGGTTACTCCACTAAAATTCTTTGGGGCAAGGGAACAACAATAAATCAAAGACTAAATAACAATAACGGAGGCTATTTTCCTAGCATGTTTATGAGGACATCATACGGAACAGAGCTAAAGGGCTTACTGAAGTCAGGGTATTTTACATGTATTGCTTTTGCCTTGTCTTCCAGATCTGTCATTCTGACATTGGAGGAAATCAAATTGGTCTGATGTGATTGGTTCCCTGAACAATCATATTGGTTTTCATCCAGTACTCTCCAATTTTCTGGTATTTTAAATTAATTATTGATGATTTGTTGCAATATCCCTCACACACACCATAATAGTCCCTGTCATAGCACATGACATTTATATGTTTTTTGAGTTTCTTGGCAATGTATGTGAAGTAAATGTAAATTATTGTTGGCCTCTATCAAAGGTGGCATGTTATCAGACATGAGGATGTGGACAGGTTGGGTTCTCCCTTCAAAGAGGGGAATTGTAAACATAATCCTAATCTTTGCCTAATTTGCAAAACACAGCCACTTTTCCCTTCTTCCTTCCCTTTTCTCACTCACTCCTTCAGTTCACAATGCCCCTGTCCAGGAAATGCTCATTAGTCAGAGTGAGGATGGCTTTGAACAAACCTAACCATTTAACCCAAGAAAGATATGAGAAGACTACCTTGACCCAATACCAATTCAAAGATGCTAGAAGTCAAAACCTGGGTCCCAAGGCCCAATCAAAACTATGGACAGTGGTTTGTGGCACCTTTTCAGAGTCTTTCCCAAAAGGAAGACATATAGATGTCAGGATGGGTAGCCCCAGGCTCAGCCCCCCACTAGCTGCTTGGGGCAGGACATGCAGTCTCTTTGGGCCTCATCCATCCAGTGAAGGAACTTGACTAGATGTCATTAGAGGGTCCTCCAAAGAGTAAATCTATTCAATATTAGGTTCTTAGGACACAAACATAGCAGATCCATTCTTAGACCAAAAGAGAGCCAGATTCTCTATTAGCCTAAAAGCTTAATGGCCACAATGCCTAGTAGGAAACTTCATGGATTTAGCCAAGGATGGCATCAGGGATGAATCCCAGAAATATTTTGAACTAGGCAGGCAGTGTAGGTCTTTGGTCCTACTAATCCTTGTTCTCCTCATTCTTTGGTCATTCTCTCTCTCCATCCTCTTCTCTAGGATCTTGGAACTTTTATATTGTTCATGAAGGCCCATGAAATTTCCAACTAAGTAGGTCTTCTCCGGGCAGTGGTCATTTCTCATGTCTTTCACAACCTACCTCAAACAACCAAACTTACCTGTCCTCTATTTCTATCAAGATATCTGCTTGGCAATTCAAACTCACCAGAAAAACAAATTGGAGGTCAAATATTTATAGGCAATAATAGCATATTGCTATATATTCTGGCTGGGAACACAGGTAGCTTACAGGGATCATTTCAGGTTATGTGGTAGGGAAAGTGGTTTTGGGGTCTCTCTGAGCACTCGAAGCTCAGCAGGTCAAGTCTAGACATCCTATTTAAATCAGAGCTCATCCCACTGCCAAAGGAAGTGGAATGAGATAGCATTATAAAGAGGTTCAAAACTGAAAACTTGCCACATGAAAAGTGAGAAATGCTGCCTCTGCTTTATATCCTGGGTCTTATGTACTAGAGATGGCATGACTGGGTTAAGAGTTATCATCTCTACCCAACTCAGGCATTGGAGCTCTAGGAGGATGCAGGGCAGCACAATGGGACAAGTTCAAATCAGTCAGGAGGAATCATGGATTCTAGCTCTCTCATTGCCACATACGTTCTTGATAACTTGAGACAAGTTGCTTTTCCTCTCTTGAGCTTGGCTTTTGTTCTGTAAATCATGGGAGCTGACCATTGACATTTCCTTTTAACTCTTACATTGTAGTTCTCACCCTCCCCTATCTCCTCCAGGGTTAACAGATTGTGGTGTTTTTTATCAACAAAGAGTTGCAAGATTGGGGATACCTAGTTAGCATTCAAGGGGCCCTTGTGGCACAGTGGTTAAGCACCCAGTTGCTAATGGAAATTTGGGCGGCTTGAGCCCACCAGCTGCTCCACAGGAGAAAGATGTGGCAGTCTGCTTCCATAAAGATTTCAGCCTTGAACACCCTATGGGGCAGATCTGTCCTGTCCTCTAGGGTCACTATGAGTCAAAATCAACTCGATGCACACAACAATGGTTGTTGTTGTTGTCATGTGCCATTGAGTTGGACCCGACTCATAGTGACCCCTCCTTAGGTTTCCAAGGCAGTATCACTACAGAAGTAGATTGACTAACCTTCCCTCTGAGGAGTGGCTGGTGGGTTTGAACCGCCAGCCTTCTGGTTAGCAGTCAAGTGCCTTAGGTACTACACTACCAGAACTCCTCCCACAACAATGGTTGTTGTTGTTGTTATGTGCCAT
>NW_006921590.1:33175579-33184637 GCF_000298275.1 Orycteropus afer afer
ACAGTGCAGCTGAGTATCCAGCAGGAGGCCTAGTCCAAGTTCCAGAGCTTCCCTGCCCTAGACTCTCTGTCCCATAAAGTTACCAAGACAGTCTGAACAAAACATCTGCCAATCACCCCAGTGATAGTCCCAAGAAACCACAGTGAAGAGAGTGGCCATGAGGTTTTCTCAGATAGGAACCAACTGAATTCTGGAAGAGTCAAATTCTTGGTTCAAATATAGCTCTGAGATTTACAAGATATGCCATCTAACCTCTCTATGTTCCATTTCCTTTTCTGTGTAACCAGGATAATAATACTTGCCTTGCCTTTTGTGAAGATCAACTGAGGTGGCAGGTGTAGAATAAAACACCTTTTCTTGATGAAGAGGATGAATCCTAACTGTCAGATAAATGTTTCAAAATGGACATGCAAAATCTCCTTTCCCAGTCTCTAAAAATCTAATTCCCAGTTCCAGTGCAGGGTCTGGCCATGTGTATTCTGGAAAGGTCCCCAGAAGATTCTGATCCACACTGCCCTTCCATGTGCTGTGCAGATGACAGTGGCAATTGGTAGGATGTGGGCTCCATTCCTAACCAATATCTGGTGACTCTGGAAAGAAATACAGCGGAAATTGTGGACACAGGCCCAAGGTATCATGAAGAATCATAAATCTTGGTCCCATGAACTCAGAGAGACAGCTGGAACATCTGTCCAATTGAGAAGAAAGCTCAATTGGGGAACATATAGAAATTGAGTCAAGGGTGATACCTAAGGTGAGATGTCATCATGCATGCCCAAACTAGACTGTTACTAATGAAAACAAGTAACTCTCAGTGTTTTCTGGGATTTCTCCTTTTCTTACTACATTGAAAAGTTTGATCAAATCAGGCCTTGATATCAGGCTCACTGAAATTCAGTGCTCAGAGCAGGAAGTCAGTTGCATCTCCTTTCCTTCTCCTGCTTTCATGGATGTTGACTGTGGATCCAAGTAAAATGAAATCTTTGACAGCTTCAACCTTTTCTCTATTTATCATGATACTGCTTATTGGTCCAGTTGTGAGAATTTTTGTTTTCTTTATGTTGAGGTATAATCCATACTGCAGACTATAATCTTTAATCTTCATCAGTAAGTGCTTCAAGTAAACTTCACCTTCAGCAAACAAGGTTTTGTCATCTGCATATCACAGTTAATGAATCTTCCTCCAATCCTGATGCCACACTCTTCTTCACATAATCCAGCTTCTTAGATTATTAGCTCAGCATATAGCTTGAGTAAGTATGGTAAAAGAATACAACCTTGATTCACACCCTTCTTGATTTTAAATCACGCAAAATCATCCTTGTTCTGTTAGAATAACAGCCTCTTGGTCTATGTACAGCTTTCTGATGAGCACAATGAAGTGTTCTGGAATTCCCATCCTTTGCAATGTTATCCATAATTTGTTATGATCCACACAGTCGAATGGCTTTGCATAGTCAATAAAACACAAGTAAACATCTTTCTGGTATTCTTTGCTTTTAGCCAACTTTAATCTAATATCAACATTGATATCCCTCATTTCACATCCCCTTCTGAAGCCAACTTGAATTTCTGGCAGTTCCCAACTGATGTACTAATACAACAGTTTTTTAATTACCTGCAGCAAGATTTTACTTACGTGTGATATTAATGATATCATTCAATAATTTCCACATTCTGTTGGATCACCTTTCTCTGGAATGAGTAAAAATATGGATCTCTTCCACTCAGATAGACAGGGAGCTGTCTTCCAAATTACTTGGCATAGATGAGTAAGTGCCTCCAGCGTGGCATCCATTTGTTGAAACATCTCAATGGATATTCCATCAATTCCCGGAGTCTTGTTCTTTGCCAATTCCTTCAGTGCAGTTTGGACTTCTTCTTTCAATACCATTGGTTCTTGATCATATTCCACCTCTTGAAATAGTTGAACATCAATCAATTCTTTTTCATACCATCACTCTGTGTATTCCTTCCATCTTCTTTTGATACTTCCTGCATCATTAAATATTTTGCCCATAGAATCTTTCAATATTGCAACTAGAGGCTTGACTTTTCTTCAGTTCTTTCATCTTGAGAAATATCGAGTGTGTTCATCCCTTTTGGTTTTCTAACTCCACATTTCATTATAATAATTGACTTTGTCTTCTCAAGCTTAATCTTCTGTTCAGCTCTTTTATCTTATCATTTCTTCCATTTCCTCTAGCTACACTCTGTTCAAGAGCAAGTTTCAGAGTCTCTTCTGACATTCACTTTGGTCTTTTCTTCCTTTCCTGACTTTTTAATGACCTTTTGCTTTCTTCATATATAATATTCTTGACATCATCCCACAACTCACCTGTTTTTTTGGTCATTGGTGTTCAGTGTGTCAAATGTACTCTTCAAATGGTCTCTAAATTCAGGTGGAATATAATCAAGGTCATGTTTCAGCTCTTATGGACTTGTTTTAATTTTCTCCAGCTTCAGCTTCAACTTCAACTTGCATATAAACAATTGATGGTCTATTCCACAGTCATCTCCTGGCCTTGTTTTGGCTGAAGATATTGAGCTTCTCTATCACCTTTTTCCATATATGTAGTCAATCTTATTCCTGTGTATTCCATTTGATGAAGTCCACATGTATAGATGTCATTCATGTTGTTGAAAAAAGGTATGTGCAAGGAATAAGTTGTCGATTTTGCAAAATTCTATCATGCAATCTCCAGTGTCATTTCCATCACCAAGGCCATATTTTCCAACTAATGGTGATTCTTTTTTGTTTACAACTTTCACACTCCAATCACCAGAAATAATCAATACAACTTGATTGCATGTTTGGTCAATTTCAGAGACTACAGAAGCATAAATTTAGATGAATTAAATTAGGGAGCTCTGGTAGCATAGTGGCTAAGGCACTTGACTGCTAACCAGAAGGCTGGAGGTTCAAACCCACCAGCCACTCCTCAGAAGGAAGATGGGGCAATCTACTTCCATAGTGATACTGCCTCGGAAACCCAAGGAGGGGTCGCTATGAGTTGGGTCCGACTCAACGGCACATAACAACAACAACAATATTAAATTAAAAATTCACTTCTTTCGTAATACTTGTCATATTTCAAATACTCATCAATTGTTGTTGTGTTAGGTTGCTGTTATAGGCTGGATTCTCTAAAGAAATAAATAAATATAGCTTATAGAGAGGGAAAAAAAATATCTCAAGGAAAAAGCTCATACAGTTGTAGAGTCTGGCAAGTCCAAAGCCTGTGGATCAGACATCAAGCTGGAGGCTTATCCTGATTCATGTAGCTGCAGGAGCTGATGAATCCAAGATTGGCAAGCAATACAGCTGGCTACTTTCTTCAGAGGCTGAAAAATCTAAGATCAGCAGGTAAGATAGTAGGCCGTTGGCTCACAGGCTGCAAAGGCAACAATCCCAAGATTGGCAGACAATATGGCAGGCCACTGGTTCAAGTCTAAGAACTGGAGGCTAGATGATGATGACCTAGATGCAGGGTCCAGATCAAGCAAAAAGCCAGAGACCTTTGCCAGGATGTCCATATATACTGGAAACAGGCCACATCTCTCAGGAAACTCCCTTTTAACTGATTGGCTTCTCATCTCAGATCTCATCATGGAGGTGATTTACATTATATCAGATCTCATCATGGGGATGATTATATCATAACAGTTATACCACTTAGAATCATGGCCCAGTCAAGTTGCCATACAACCTTAATTATCACAATTGCCATAAAGTTGTTCCAACTCATAGCTGCCCTATGCACAATAGAACAAAATGCTGTCCAGTCCTGCACCATTCTCAGAATCATTGCTATGTTTGAGCCCTTCGTTGCAGCCTCTGTGTCAATCCATCTCATTGATGGTCTTCCTCTGCTGGCATAGTGCCTAAGGCATCTGACTGCTAACCAGAAGGCTGACAGTTCAAACCAACCAGCCACTCCTCAGAAGGAAGACTGGGCAATCTACTTTCACAGAGATATTGCCTCGGAAACGCAAGGAGGGGTCGCTATGAGTCAGATTTGACTCAATGGCAGTGACTGACTCTACTTTACCAAATACACTGTCCTTCTCCAGGGACTGGTCCCTCCTGACAACATGACCAAAATAGATGAGATGAAGTCTAGCCATCCTCATTTCTAAGAAGCATTTACACTGTACTTCCTCCAAGACAGATTTGTTCATTCTGGCAATCCATGGTATATTCAATATTCTTCACCAACACCATAATTCAGAGGCATCAATTCTTCTTTGGTTTTCCTTATTCACTGTCCAGCATCCATATGCATATGAGGGGAAATACATGGTAAAATACCATCGCTTGGGTCAGGCACACCTTAGTCCTCAAAGTGACATTTTTGCTTTTTAATGTTTTAAAGAGGTCTTTTGCAGATTTGTCCAGTGCATTACATCTATTTGATTTCTCGACCGCTGCTTCCATGGGTGTTGATTGTGAATCCAAGTAAAATGAAATCCTTGACAACTTCAACATTTCCTCCATTTATCATGATGCTACTTATTGATCCAGTTGTCAGGATTTTTGTTTTCTTTATGTTGAGATGTAATCCATACTGAAGGCCATAGTCTTTGATTTTCATCAGTAAGTGCTTCAAGTCCTCTTTGTTTTCAGCAAGCAAGGTTGTGCAATTTGCATACTGCAGGTTGTTAATGAGTTGCCCTCCATCCTGATGCCACATTCTTCTTCATACAGTCAAACTTCTCAGATTATTTGCTTAGCGAACATACTGAGTGAGTATGGTGAAAAGATACAATCCTGATGCATACTTTCCTGATTTTGAATGATGCAACATCCCTTATATTGTTCAAACAACTGCCCCTTGATCTATGGATAGATCCCACATGAGCACAATTAAGTGTTCTGTAATTCCTATTCTTCACAATGTTATCCATAATTTGTTATGATGCACATAGTCAAATGTCTTTGCATAGTCAATAAAACACAGGTAAACATCTTTCTGGAATTCTCTGCTTTCAGCCAAGATCCATCTGACATCAGCAATGATATCCTTCATTCCATGTACTCTTCTGAATCCAGATTGAATTTCTGGCATTTCCCTGTCAATATCCTGTTCCAACCATTTTTGAATTATCATTAGCAAGATTTTACTTGCATGTGATATTAATAATATTGCTCCATAATTTCCATATTCCTCTGGATCATCTTTCTTTGGAATGGGCACTAATATGGACCTCTTCTAGTTGGTTAGCCAAGTAGCTGTCTTCCAAATTTCTCAACACAGTTGCATCCATTTGTTGAAACTTCTTGGCTGGTATTCTTTCAGTTAGAGGCTGCTATATTGGACAATACAGAATAGAACATTCTCATCAACACAGTAAACTTTGCAATGGAGGGCACTATTCTTGGGAATTTCTCAACTTGGTTTCTTAAATTTCTAGAGACACAGCAATGCTTATTGGGAAGAGGTAATTAAAAGGCCAGTTGAAACTCAACTCTCATGTTTATCAGATGTCAGTTCTTAGATCCATTACTTAACCTCCCTCAATGTGATTTCTAATCTGTAAAATGAAAATAATAATACCACCCTCATATGATGGTGACAAAGATTAAATGATACAAGATGTAAAAACTACCAGGATAGAGCTTACACACAGTAGGCACTTAGAAAACTGTTGCTATTATACTGAGGATCTTTGGAGTCTTTCTAAGGGTAGCTCAGAACATTCAAACCAGTCAGACCTATTTAGCATCCAGGAAACTTTGCACTCAGAATCAGCCTACAAATAAGAGGCCATTTGGCCTTCTTAAGGTTTTCTTTAAGGTCACCTGATCTCATACCTAATGTAATCCCAAGTTGATGAATACTTAAAGAAGCAGGTCAGAAGATGTCTGGGAGCTTTGTAGCCATCATTCAAACATTTTTCAAAACAGCAGACCCTCTCATCCCCATCCTAAAATCAAACCAAACTCATTGCCATAAGGTCTATTCCAACTTTTAGGCAACTCTATGTATATCAGAGTAGAACTGCACTCCATAAGGTTTTCAATGCCTGTAATCTTATTGAAGAAGGTTGTCAGACCTTTCTTCCACAACACTACTGGGTGGGGATTTGAACCACCAACTTTTCAGTTAGTAGCTGAACTCAAGCCATGTGCAACACCCAGAGTCCTCATTCTCATCCTACTAGTGGGAAAACTGAAGTTCAGCAAGGTTATCAGTGGGAAGCTGGGACTCAAACACAGGTCTTAGGTGCCCCAGACATTCCTCGTCATGCCAAAGTATCTCACCACACTGGCACTAAGAAGTCTTTATGAGTCATAGTCTAAATACCTCTGGGGAAGGACAAGCCCATTAGGGGAGATGAGGGAAAACTGGAAGCCTCATCTTGGGGTAGGCAGGACTCCTGCTATTCCCTTGGAAGGATGAAGAACATGGTGCAAACTGTCAGGGGTAATGCAAAGGACACAAACAACACTCCCAGGTATTACTAAGTGAGAAAGAAAAAGAGAAACAGAACACCCAACTTGTAAAAATGGAATCAGTGTCCACTCCAATCAGGATTGAATACTAACCTCAGGAAGGGAGAATGAGGAAGAATTGGCCTTCCAGGGGTGGGCAGCAAGTGTAAACATAAGCAATGCTATTCTGGTTCAGCTCCTATATAAACCACAGTTACAGAGCACAGAAGGCAATTTCAGCATGACAGGAGTAGGCATAAAAAGGATATGTGGAACCCTAAGCCTCTTCCCCAGCACGGCATAACCACGTTATAACTAGATGAAGTCCACGAATGGGTGCTGTGGCTAATTAACAATGTTCCTTTTAAAAGAGAGTGCTGCTTATTTTATGGATGTGCTGGAATTAACTAGCAAGATTTAAAATCAGGTTCTCCTTACTCATTTATCTTTCCCTATAACTTTAACCATGTTTTCCCTAGGTTCCAAACTAATGAAATGCTTATTCAGAAGCTGTGGCCATCTGTGACTGGTGCTGCCACGTTTGCTTCTGCTTCTTTCCCTGTGGAGTGGTGAGGTTCTTGGGGCATGGGGAAATTCCCAGGATGCCCAGATTGAGGAAGCCCTATTGTGTGAGAAGGAATGTGCTGGGAAGAAAAGTCAATGCTCTTCTGCTCCAAGTGGGCTGGGTCCTGGCTGCTCTGTCAGGAAATCCTGACAGCTGGCAGGTTGGTGGCCTCACCTGTCACTGCGGTGTGTTAACTGGTGCAGGGACCTGGGAAGCCTCACTCTGTCACACTCTCTCTTCTCAGACTTCAATATGGGCTCTGTGTGCTAATAACCCAAAAGGCCCAGGCTACCACTCACATCAGCCCCTTGCCCTTACTTCTTCTTTCCCTACAGGCGAGAACACTGACCCATAAATGTTTCATCTTTGCTGCTTTATTGCTTGCTCAGGGATGGTTTTCCTCCATTTAGCCATATGATTAAAAAGAAATTAAATGCATTACATTTCCCTCTATTAATTAAAGTCAGCACCAGGGTCCACCTACCTCTGCAGCTCCTTGCATTCTCTCCTGACAACCACTCCTCGTTGCCCAGCTTGAGGAGTTGTAAACCCTGAGACTTGTGTCCACTATGATGGCAGGTATGAACAGTAGGAAGAACAATTGTAGCCTCACCATGGGATGAGCCCTGCTGACAAGCAGGCTCCTCATCAATGTTGTCAGCCCAGCCTGCTGGTCTCCCTGCCCTCACCTACCTCGGCCAGCAAGATTTCCTTGACCCTGCTCACTTTTCTCCTCTCTGAATTCTAGACTTTCTGCTTCCTAACAGTAAAACATCAACTTTCTAAAAGTGCCTCAATCTCCTATTTCTGGTCCCGTTTCCTGCCTGGCCTTTCCAAATACCACATCCTCAATTCCATCCAGTGTACATTTTATGTGGGCCTACCTGTCATTGCCTAAGCTGTTCATCTTCCCCTTGGCTCCATGAGGGCCTACAATCTTCCCTGTGTTGCTCTATGTATATCCCCACATCTGGCAAAAAGTAGATGTTCAACAAGTATTTTTGGATCAAATGGATGCCTACACAAGAGGAGACAGCCATGCAAACAACCAATAAAGCACAATATGATCAGTGGCATAAAAGAGGTGAGTACAAATTCCTTTGGGAACTTAGAAAAGAGAGCAATCATTCTGCCTGGGTAGGATGCACTCTAGCCTAAGGGCACTAAACATGCAAAATTATGATAGTATGTTAGTACAAAGGAAGTTGGAGAAGTAGCTAGCAATGCTGGCCAGGCTTTTGCTCAACAATAAAGCTATGAGGCCACAGAAGCACTAACCAAGATGTCTCTAGGCGGAGGTCAACATACAAACCAATTGGCCAAGTTGAGCCTGCCATCCTGATAAGGGCTGGATCCCTCAGGAACTTCAGTCCCTGTGCATTGCTCTGTGCAGGCTCCCAGAATAGACTCTGGGGCCACAAAGAAAAAGCAGGCCAGTATCTCCATTCAAGAGCTCACTGCTAAGTGAGGAAGAAAACTGAATGGGTAATTATAGTAAAGTGTGATGAGGGTGCCTGATGGTCCTGACTAGTGGGCAGCACTGGCTCCAACTACTACAAGCTCTAGACAGAGGGGGTGAGGTGGGGACCAACACTGATTGTTAATAGAAGGGCTTAGAATGCCAAAAGGGGACCAAAACCAAGGCCCAGTGGAGTTCAGCCCTCACTTTGACCAGAAAACAGCCTCTGAGAGGCTGAGTTCTCCCACCACAATACAGAACTCTCCATAGAAGGTGACCCCATCTTCTGCAGGAATGCTGCCACTTCTGTGGTCACCAAGTAATTACGTCTAACTCCCCTTCTACCCCACACACTAAAGCAGCAAAAAGGTTCTTTTGCTGCTTTAGTCTTCCAGTACGAAGTGGGGAAGTGGTCCCGAGAGGGACTGGGTCTCCGGGAGCAAGGTAAGCACGGGCGGGCTTGTGCTTAATCACTGATCTGCACTGAACATTTTCCCTTGTTACCCTCCCGAGAGGGACCGGGTCTCCGGGAGGAAGGTAAGCATGGGCGTAGCACAGAGTAGTAGGCCGGAAGAGCAGGAGAAAGGGGTAAAACCCA
>NW_006921590.1:33187912-33208678 GCF_000298275.1 Orycteropus afer afer
AGAGGGGGAGGCCTTCAAGGGGATGGATTGATACGGTGGCTGCGATGATGGGCTCAAGTATAGCAGGGATTGTGGGGCTGGTGCAGGATTGGGCAGTGTTTCGTTCTGCTGTGCATGGGGTCGCTATGAGTCGGAAACGACTCAACGGCACTTAACAACAACAACCCCACACACTATGGTTTCTCCTCAATTCCTATATTCTAATCTTCTCTCTCCTGAAAAAAAGAGGCAAAGCAGAAGGAAAGGAGGAGAAAGCAAGTCTGAGGAAAAGATAAAAAGGAGTGTATTTGTTTCATATGGCTACCATAATAAAATACTACAAAGTGGATGGCTTATTATGACAAAAATATATTGCCTCTTAGTTCTGGAGTCCAGTAGTCTGAATTCAGGGTGTTGGCAGAGCCATGTTCACTCCAAAGGATCAAGAGGAAAATCCTTTCTTGTCTTTCTCAGCTTCTGGTAGCCCAAGGCATTCCCAGACTTGCAGAGATAACCATTGTCTTTCTGTGCCTCATCTTCTCTTTTACAAGGACATGACTCAGATTGGATTAGCTCCTACCCTATTCCAGTATGACCTCATGTTAACTGATAACATTTTCAAAGCCTGTTTTCAAACAAAGTCATGGGCAATTATAGACAAGTACTAGGGGTTAGGACTTTAACACCTTTTTGGGAGACACAGCTCAGTCCACAACAAGGAGCAAAAAAATAGGATGGTGGAAAGAGGTGGAAACATCATGAAGGCCCTTGGTACTAAATCAGTAACATAGCTTGGCTTTTCCAAGGATATAGCTAGAGCCTAGAAAATTCTGCTCCAGGTCCAGGCCCAGAGAAGACCTTCCCAAGAGCCTACTAAAGAGTTCTGAGAAAGGCTAAGATCATTGCCCTGGGTTGTATCTCTAGCCCCCCACGCCTCTTCACCATGCAGCTGATGCTCTGAGCCCACAGTACCAGCAAGCAAGGAGATGGGCTTGATTCATGAAACCTGTTTGAATGGCCTCCCTCATCAGGGGCCAATCCTGCACCAGAACTCCAGTGAGGCTACTGGTGCCACCTGACTCTGAGGAAGGGCATTGGAGGATTCAAAGAGCCAACAGTTTACTGGTTTGTCTTTGATTCAGACGATTTTACACTTCAAATTTGTTCAGTTCAAACTCCTTGTGATTTTTCTGGGCTGCTGGGAGGAGAGTGTATTGATTCTGTGTTTTGATAAGGTCAGCAGTGATCAACTCTGACAGTCAAGTGGATGGCCTGTCCCTTTCCCCCTCCTTCACTGGATGTGGCTCCACATGCAGAAAAGGAAGGAGAGAAACAAAGAATGGGGAGGAGGAGGTAGCGCTCTTTGTCTCCCTGGGTCTGAAAATCTGTTTAAGCCCCATCAGCAAAAGTGGGCTCCTTTGGGATTGCAGTCTAGGGAAAAGCAGTAAGGGCACACTTGATCTTTTGTGTGCAGTTTCATTTCTCTTTCCCTCTGTGAGTTTCTTCCCTGAAGCCTGTTCTCTTGGTTGGTGACTCATTTTCCTCCAAAGAACCAATTAAGTTCCATGTAACATCAGCAGAGACTCACAATGACACTGATTAACGTTTACAACCTGTAAGACTGTTCAGACTGAGATGACTAGGAGGGCATGGAGAAAGCACCTCTGAGGTTTCACACAGTTGATTTGAATAAGATAAAAAAAAGTGCTTGGGTTATCTTCCCTTTTCTAAGGCTCGGGGAGGCCACCTGAAGCTCCTCCCTAAGGAAGAATCTACAGCTCCCTGGAAGTAGCAGACATGTTCATAACCCAGACTTGTCAGCCAAGGGCTGACACTCCTTGGAGGTCTCCCAAATGGTATGCAAAACAGAGTTTGTGAGTATATGGACATTTTTCTAGAGAGAAGATCCAGAACATCCATTAAATTCTCACAAAGGCCATGGCCCAAACAACACTAAGAATGATTGTTCTATAGAATCCTTTCATAGACCCTTCCGAATGTGCCAGGCTCCCCAACCCACCTCCCAGACAGCAGCACCATGGGAAGTAGCTTGGAATGTCAAGGCCTAGTACCAATAGTGATGTCTCAAGTGGCCCTGGCTAAGTCAGTATAATGTCACTGCCCTGATTATCTGAGGGTCTAGCCGACAACAAGCTCCATGATCATGCATTGACAGAAAGGAGCACAGGAAGTAATGGTTTCCTGAACTGATGTCAGTTAGATTCCAGCTGCAAAACGGTGCTCAGATCTAAATTCCACTGAATTTGAACCACCCTCAATATATTCAAGGTACTAACCAGGATGATGAGGGATCTTATATGACAATATCAAACACCACAGAAATCACAGCTGCTCTGAGTGGGTACCTACCCTGCCAGACATGATGTTGGGTGCTTCAGGCACAGGATCTTATTAAATATTTACAATAACCCTGTGAAGTTCCTACATCTCCATTTTACAAATAAGGAGATTATGATTCATTGAAATGTGTGCACAATCACAAAACCAATATGTGAAAATGGGCAATCATGTCTGTGTGACTCCAAAGCCAATGCTTGGGAACCATACTATAAAAGAAACCAGGTCAGAACTGGGAAATAGCTTAGAAAAGAGAACCCCTAGAAACATGACAATAAAAGATGGGGTAAAGTACAAGAACTAGGAATGAGAGGGGTAGTTACTGGAAGGCAGGTTTGAGACATATAGAGATTATTTTTGTAGCAACATTAGACAATAAGTCAAGGTAACTGCTATGCTCATATTCCCACTGAAGCCCCTGCTTAAAGAAGTCTTAGACCATTTCTTAGGCAAACATGACCCCTTTGCCACAACTGACTGGATCAGAAGTGGACCCCTGATCCAGCAGTCACTCCTGAGCCTGGTATGAAAAACTCAGTGCTAACAGTGTTTTAAGTTAAGGTAATGCTTGTTGCTGTAACAAACCCAAATATATGTCATGGCTCAGACCTGACAGAGGCTTATTTCTCATTTGTGCAAAGTCCTAAATGGGTGTTCCTAATTGGTAAGTGCGAGCTCTGGTAGCGTAGTGCCTAAGGCACTTGACTGCTAACTAGGAGGCTGACGGTTCAAACCTACCAGCCACTCCTTGAAAGGAAGATGGGGCAATCTACTTCTGTAGTGGTGTTGCCTGGAAAACCCAAGGACGGGTTGCTATGAGTCGGGTCCAAACCAACGGCACATAACAACAACAACAACAATTGGTAACTAGGTCTCCTTTGAGTGGTGATTTAAGGACTTTCCTTCATAGACTCTTTCCATCTTGTGCTTCCACTACCTTCAGATAGCTGGACTGGTCTACATCAAGCCAAAAGAAAGGGAAAACTCATGGAGGACTAGGGATGGTTTGTGAACCTGGCCAGGAAGTGGTGCACTTCACTTCAGCTTACATTCCATTGGATGTAACTAAGCCACATGGCTATACCTAACTGCAAGGGAGGCTGGGAAATGTAGTCTGACTGTGTACTCAAGAAAAGGAAGAAGTAGGTTGATAGGTTGACTGAAACTCTAGCCAGTCTCTGCTGGAAGCAGAAAGAAGCAAGAATAATCAGAAGAGTTAGAGGCTACATTACTTCTGGTCCTCTCATGTATTGTAATTCCCTCCCCAAAGCCCTCACTAAGGAAACCAGTCTTCCTTTTTTGAAATAAGAATCCTCCCGAGAACTGCATAACAAACGAGAAGCCCATATGACCCAGGGATCCACTCAGTAGTAAATCATACATAAAGCCATTTTAGGAGCTTGTCCCCAAGACTGTTGGACCAAATAATGCCCTCAAAAAATGGTAGTACCTCAATTCTCCCTTTTTTTTAATGCTTTTCTGGAAGCCTCTCCAAGGGGCCTGATTTTCTCTCCATGATTTCTTGCTCATTCTCCCTCTTGGCTTCTGTCCACCATCATCCTGCTCATCACTTCAATTCTGGCAATGCCATATCAACAGCATACCACTCACACCACCTTAACTGACTCACTCAGACCTCCTGTATCCTGTGGAGCATCTCTTGTCCTCCTGTCTGCTTCCAGAACACCACCATTCAGAGCTACCTGCACCAGGGATGTCTTCTTGTACAAGTCTAGAAACCACCATCCACAATGTGGTATATGCCAATGATACTTCTTGGAGTTGTACCACTGTGCAGCCCTGAGTTCAATACCAAGAGAGGTATCACTAGTTCCACATGCCAACATCTCCAAACCTCAACTCTTTCCGTATTATAATCTCTGACATATGTAGAATATTTTAATTGTTCTGGCTGAAATTCAATATGGAGAAGTGTAAAATAGATTATGTTGCATTTCCAGTTCCCACTTGGAAAAGTAAAAAAAATTATCCTTAGTTTAAAGGCCAATTAGTGTGTGTATGTGTGTATGTTTTGTTTGTCATAATATCCTTTGACATAGTAATCAAAATTTCCTGATAAAAACAGAAAAGTTAGAACTATTGACATCAAAGTTGTTTGCTAAAAGTGCTGGTCTTCAGCTAACATCTGTGACCATGTATTTATTCTGATATCTTGGTCCATGACTATTTCCAAGAAGCTTGATATCAGGCCCTAGTATGTGCCTAACACATGAGAGGCACTCAGTGAATACTTATCAAATGAATGAATGATATCCAACCTTTATACATGTGTTCAAAACTGCTCTTGAAGGAGAAAAAAAATATTACCAATCTTTTTTTACCCCAAAGGACAAAAAATAGGTAAGAAGCAATCTTATAACTCTGACCACTGAGCTAGAAGTAGCAGAAGGTCCACACTGATAGCCTTCTCCGAGCCACAGATATGCTAATATCCCCTAACTAGCTCAAGCAGTCCTAGTGCCAGCAATCCCCCAGTGATACTCGCATACTTTCTATACCCAGCTTTTCCTCCCTTGCCCCAGCCAGGGCAGGCAGAGCTGTGTGGTCCCTCATTGCCAATATCAGTTTTAGGAGCAGGTGAAGAGCCCTCAGAATTGCTGAGGACAGGGTGACCTGTGAGCAGGTATAGGATACAGTTTATATAGGAACTACAAACACATCCTCACTCACCTTATCCACCAGGAGCCTGTCAGTTAGATACTCATTTAGAAAATGTTTCCTGGGCCTGAAAAGCAGGCAAATGATCAGAAATGGCCAACAGGCACCAAAGTCCATACTTCCAAGTTCCAATTTAATCCACTTAAAATATCAACTTCAAGCTGCCACCCCATTACTTTCCAGACGGAATGTTTTATCCAGTCTACAAGATATACCAAATTAGGAAGCCTAAAAGGATTGGCATGTCCATTCCAAGTGGACTCTCTGGGGTAGCCAATCCAAAAACTGAAAACATTTCTCTTTCATTTATTGTTCAGCTTTTATTTAAAGGCAAAGTCCTCAAATGGAAGTAAGAGTGTTCAGGTTGTTTTAAGGGCATCTTTCCTTTCTGTGCCACTGTGAGCCTGCTCTCCATTTTTCCAAGCTCCAGAGAGAAATTCCACTTGCCAACACTTGAGTGATTTTACCTCTAGCGTTTCCATGGTGATGCACATCCCTGCGCAGCCTGGAGAAAAGGTGCAGCTCCAAGTGACAATGAATATGAACCAAGCCCAGCAGCCTCCCTAGGCCTGGAGGGCTCTCTTGGAGGAGGTGGATTGAATAGAGCACTGGATTCACATGGCCTATGCCTCAGGTAGCCTGAGGTGAACTCTCCCTACCTAGGACAGTGTGGATCTACTCCTAGAAATCACAGCTGGCAGGGGACCCAGGGACTGAGGAGGGGTGGAATGAACTCCTACACGGAGCATCTCTGGCAAAACAAGCATTGCACGGCATGTTATTCTGGACTACACAGGGTTTTTATGGCTCTAAAGTCTATGGGGCTTTGGCCTTTCTCATGGTCTAGCCCATGTACAGCACCTACAGGTTGCCATTACATTTTCCAGACTTAGACATCCATAAGCACCTAAAGCTTACCCTGCTACCTGGTGAGCATCACAGCCTAAAGTAGGGTTTGGGATTTAGACCCCCTTCTTGGCTTCTCTCTGAGGAAAAGAATAGCAATAAAGTTAACATTTATTGAGCACTCGCTCTGTGGCAGATACTGCACTAAACATATTACATGATTTTCTCATTTGATCCTTACCATAAAATCATCCCTATGTGATAGGTACTATTATCTTCATTTCACAGATTAAAAAAACTGGGGTTCAAAGACATTCGTTGATTTGCCCAAGGTCAACAAGCAAGTAAGTGCTGAAGCCAGGATTTGAATTCAAGCAGTCTCAATTTAGAGCCTGATACTGGGCAGGTCCCCAGCCCTCTGTGTCTGAGACTAGGGCTGATTCAATCCAAAGATTAACAGTCATGTATTGAAATTCAGAACTCACATTTTTGTGTTCAGCCTTCCACAGTTTACAACAATGACTACAGCTTCCACTTCTCTGATATCTTCTGTGGGCTAAATATTTTAATACTTCATTTAATCTGATCTTACAGGAGTCTTATAAGATAGGTGTCATTATTCCATTATATTTGAGGAAACTGAAGCCCTAAAAAATTAAGTTTTCCCAAAGTCAGATGAGTGTCAGAGGCTAAATTTGAACCCAGTTCTGGCTTCAAAGCCAGGACTTCTGCACTGTGCTACACTTTTCATATCTCATTTAAATCCATAACTTCCAGGTCCCAGGTTGAGTGAACAACTCTCTCCCTAGGGGAAAAATTCAGGAACTTAAGCACGTTTCAGACACGAGAGCCTAGGTTGGTCACATTTAGCAAACTCTTATAGGTATATACTTATGCTGAGTACCTACTGTGTACAGACCCCATGCCAGGCACCTGGGACACACAGTTCCCCCTCAGTGCAAGTCCTATGTTCACCCCTGACATGCAGCATTACAACCTTGTGATCACTCTCACATTATCAGCAAGGAAACTGATGTCTGGCATGGTTAATCAAACCATCCAAGAGGTCACAGAGTGAGTTAGTAGGAAAGCCATGCCAAGACCATGTAACCTACTATGCTTTTCTATGAACAAGTACCACATGCTATGTGAGCACTGAGAAGGGAGCAGTTCTGCCTGAGAATTAAGGAGGAAGGCTCTCAGAGAAGGGAACTTTGGTGCAAGAAACATCAAGGGTTAACTAACAAGGGGTTTCTTTATCTGCAGCTCCAAGGCTTCTGCAGGTAAATGAATAAACCTCAAGGATTCCACAAACCACCTAAAATGAGACAAAAATTTTGCACCTACGTGGAATTATATGGAAAATTGCCAACATATTCTCAGATTCTCAAAAAAAGTCTCTGGCCCCCAAAACAGATTAAGGACCACTGTCTTAAAGTGATACATTTGATCTGAGGGGTGATTGACAGGAGAAAGTTGTCCATTTTGCATGAATGCCCAACGATGCAAAGCCGCTCCACCAAGCTCAAGCCTTTCCCATTCTGTCTCCTGGACCTCTTCTTTCTTATACATCCTGGATTATATGGAAGTGGCAGGAACTACCCAGACAGTAGGGAAGGAAGGGGATAAGCGTAGTTCTTCCCAAACCAGGTAGTAGCCTTTTTCCACTCTGTTTCTTATCAGTATCTGCAACCTGAACAGTGCTTTCTCTGGGATCCTAGATTGCCTAAAGAGACCACCACTCTCCCTCAGCCTTCTCCCTCTGGTTTTCGTGTATTTCAAGCTGCATGCCTAATGTTCTGTGCTTTCAAAACAGAAATGCTGAGGGAGTGACTCATTCAGAAAGGCTTATGCCTGGGGCACTTGGCGGAACATTTTACTAATCTGGATGATGCCCACTGTGAAGATGGAGAAATTAAGGCCTTTCAGAGTTAAACAGACTGGGAAGATATTAGCAGCAGCAGTCACCACTGTCACCACTTTTGCTGCAGCGCCAGTCCCCAATGGCACGGCAGAGTTATGCCAAGTTCCCAGGAGTGCAAGGTCAGAATGCTTAGCTGAGAGAATCAAAGCATTTCTAAGATGATTCCATTTGAACTGTGATCTGCTCACTGCCTTTGTACACATGTACAAGGCTAGTCAGACCCAATGCCATCATCCAATTGAGCACATGCCAGTATCTGGTTTCTAGGGCTAAAATGAAACAGGCAGGGTAAGATCAAACTCTAGACCCACTACTTTTGGGGTAGATGTCCAGAGGTTCATGAAGCTGTGGGAGGAGAAAGAACACACCTGCTGCACGCAGCTGACAGCGCCACCGTAACCCAGCAACTCCAGCATAGGCAGGGGCTTAATACTACTCCATCAGAACGTCATTACTATGCTCCTGCTCTGGGCCTGGCAGTCAGCCAGGCCCTACAGTGTCAGAGATGAAAGACAGTCTCTCTTCTGAGCAAGCTTACAGTCTAGCAGGAGAGGTAGGCTGCTAAAAAGGCAATTATAATACAGTGAGATGAGGACTGTGTTAGAGTGAAGCATAGGAGCTATGAGAGCACAAAGGAGGGACACATAAAATCCAGCTTGGGAAAGAGAGGGAAAGCTTCCTGGAGGAGGTGACACACATACTGATTCTTTCATGTGTGTGTGTGTGTGTGTAGTGGTAAATATATAGGTAAGTTCAGCAATCTTCACATGTACAGTTCAGTGACATTAAATATGTTCATCATGTTGTTCAATAATCACCATTCCTAAATTTTCCTATGCACTGATTCTTGAAGACAAATCAAGAGAAGGAACCATACTGAGCAGGCAAGTGGCTCAGTATGGTCGGGGGGGGTGGGGGTGGAGTATGGACAGGATGAGAGAGAGAACTAAAGAAGATGTGGATGGCTTCCTAAGCCACTGATCTTCATACTTTAGCTTGCACTGGAATCACCTGGAAAGCTTGTTAAAAACACAGATGACTGGACCCTACTCCCAAGAATTTCTGATTCAGTAAGACTGAAGTACGAACCTTGGTGGCATAGTGGTTAAGTTTTCAACTGCTAACCAAAAGCTTGCAAGTTCAAACCATCAGCTGCTCTGTGGGAGAAGGATGGGGCAGTTGGCTTTCATAAAGATTTACAGCCTTGGAAACCCTATGGGACACTCCTACTCTATCCTATAGGATCTCTATGAGTCAGAATCAACTCAATGGCAACGGGTTCAGTATAAGTCTTGGTTGGTGCTTGAGAATTTGTATTTCAAACAAGTTCCTGAATGATGCTAATGCTGCTGGGTTAGGAACCACATTTAAAGAAACACTTCCTTAAGCCATTGTGAGATGTTGTGATTTATCCTAAGAGTGAGTCAGGAGAGAGGTGGGAAGCATTGATCAGAGGGGGGGGAAAAAAAAAAAAACAGATTAATATCTTAAGATCATCCGAACAACAGTGTGAAGGATGGGTTGACTAGAGTGGGATCAGGGACAGATACATTGGTCAGGAGGTGGTTGCTGTGATCTAGACTAGAACAAAAGCAGCTCCAGTGAAAATGGAGATAAGAGGTCATGTAAGAGATTCCAGGGGGCCTGAGGGATGGCTGAGGGTGGAAGGGCAATGGAAAAATCAACAACCAATATTTCTGGCTCAGAGATTCAATCTACAGTTAGGAACCAGTCACTCAAACAGAAAATGCTGGAAGACCATTTTTTGGGCCAAGGGGTGGATGAGTTCAGTTTTGCACATGGTAAGTATGGGGTACAGAGATATACAGGTTTAAAGACTGGGAGGAGGTATCATCTGAAAGGAGTTTGGAAGTCATCAGTGTGAGGGGAGAGTGAAAGACATAGGGGAGAATAAGATAGCCTGAGAATAATGATATATCTAGAAGAAAAGCTGACCTAGACCAACACATCTTTGAAATGCCATCATTTAAGAGAGTCCCAAAAAGTACCAACAGTCTTAGAGGGTTCTGAGCTTCTGTTAAGGGTGACTAAAACATCTGGAAACCATAGTGGTGATGGTTGTAGAACATGATGAACGTAATTAATGTCACTGAATTATACATGTAAAAATGGTTGAAATGGCAAATGTTTTGTTACATATCTACTTAACCCATTGCCATCAAGTCATAGAGACCCTACTCTATTCTGATTCATAGAGATCCTACTCTAAATTATCCCATACAGTTTCCAAGGTTGTTATTCTTTACAGAAACAGACTGCCACATCTTTTTTGGAGCAACTGGTAGGTTGGAACCACTGGCCTTTCAATTAGCAGCCAAGCACTTAACTTTTGCACCATTTATCACAATAAATAAAAAGTAACAATAGTAAAGGAGTATAAGGAATATGTCATTTGGGTCCTCCAGGAAACAGACACTGAAAAGAGCTCAAAGAGCAGAGTTTAGTGAGGAGTGACATTCCTGGAAGTTTCCTGTTATTGTTGTTATGTGCCATCGAGTCGCCCCCGACTCATAGCGACCCCTCCTTGGGTTGCCAAGGCAGTATCACTATGGAAGTAGATTGCCCAACCTTCCTTCCGAGGAGTGGCTGGTGGGTTTGAACCACCAGCCTTCTGGTTAGCAGTCAAGTGCCTTAGGCCTAGGCTACCAGAGCTACTCTGGAAGTTTTCTAGGTAATGAAAATGATTTGCATTCAACTACTCTGGTGGCCTAGTACCCTAGGCATTTGACTGCTAACCAGAAGGCTGGTGGTTCAAACCCACCAGCCATTCTTTGGAAGAAAGAATGAGCAATCTATTTCTGTAGAGATACTGCCTCGGAAACTCAAGGACGGGTGGCTATGAGTTGCAATCGACTCAGTGGCAGTGGATTTGGTTTGGGTTTTTTTGTGGGTTTTTTTGTTTTGTTTTGTTTTGTTTTTGGTATTCACCTAAAGGTAGGCAGTTCGAACCCACCCAGCAGCACCTAAAAGGGAGGTCTAGTGATCTGCTTTTGTAAAGATTACAGCCAAGAAATCCCCATGAAGCAGTTCAATCAACTCCATAACTGGTTGGTTTA
Organism: Orycteropus afer afer; assembly: GCF_000298275.1. NCBI lineage: Eukaryota > Metazoa > Chordata > Mammalia > Tubulidentata > Orycteropodidae > Orycteropus > Orycteropus afer. The sequence continues at coordinate 33,198,776 of NW_006921590.1, forward strand.
ACACCTATGTGAGGAGTAGGAAAGAAGTAGGATGGAGCAGGAGGTAGTCAGAATGCAATACAGACCTGACAGAGTCTCTACCAGTCCAAAGGGGAGCTCCAGAGCAAAGATTCCTGTTAATAGCAACTTTGGGTGGAAAGGCTGAGCCCTTCTAACACTGCCTTGCTCAGTCACTGACCAGGGACACCCCAAGAAGGACAGGACTATGGCCTAGATTGAGGGGACTCCTGAGGAAATGTCAATTAGTCAATAAGTCCTTTCTCACAGGGAGATCTAAAGAGTGTAGCTTCATGATTGCCATAAGGAATAAGTGAGGGAATGCTATCAAAATTGTCACAAAAGCCAAAAGAGGAGAATAAAGAGGGGGCTGTGGACAGTTTCCAAATCCTCTCAATAAGAAGATAAGTCATGTGAGTGCACGTTGGGAGGGAGATGAGTTTTGCTACAAAGGGGAAGCTATAAAGGGAGACGTTAAAACCCAAATTGGGAGGTGCCTGGCAGGGGGCAGAAAGTGAAGACAGTGGGTGCAGATAATTCCTTCCAGAAGCTTTGTTGAGAAGGGAAGGAGGGAAAGAAGACAGCAGCTGCAAGGTCACATAGGAGGGGAGGGCACTGGCGAGGACAGGAAGGGGAGTGGTTTGGGTATGGAACACTGAGGCAGCTGCTGATCCCCCCCAATGGCTCTCCCTCCCACCAGGGGCAGACAGAGCCAAGCCCAAAAGATCTACTTGGTGAGGAAGGGGAGCAGTTGGCTGGGTGAGAAGAAGGGAAAGGAGCTGGGGGTGGGGTAAGAATGGCGATGTGGTGCTATAGGAGGGAAGAAGCAAAAATTCTACCCTGCATAACGCTCAGACCACTTTCTCATCGATCCAAGCTCGAGCCCTTCTGCTCATGCCCCCACCTTCATCCCCTGGAGGTCTCTCTGAGCCGCACAATCATAAGTCATTGTCCTAATAGCTTTATTAGGAAAAAGAGAAAAACATTAAAACCCAGCTTAATGAAGCCAGGACTCAGAAAGCAGGAGGCAGCACACTCGTCATCTCACATCCCTTGGCCTCTTGGGAGTCCATCAGAAAAAGCTTCCATCTTCAAGACTGAGGCGATTAACCTCAGACAGAAGTAACGTGAGTCATAAACATGTTGTGGGCTTGTTTTCTTCCTTAAAGGCTTCATAATAAGAACAAGCATCTCATGGTAACATGTCATCATAGGGCAAATAAAGTCTGGTGAAGCAAGTGCCTGAAGCCTTCCTTCTCTCAAATCTCTGCCTTGATCAATAAAAGATCACAACGAGGCAGCTTAGAGCTTAATTATTTACTATTTCTGTGCTTTTGTATAAGAGAAATTTTCTAAAGAAATCAAACTCCCTGCTCAGTGCCATATGGAGTCAATATCCTGGGCTCTACGAGGTGTTAATGAATTAATTAATCAACTAATGGCAGTGAAGGTCTTCAGAACCATGGATGCTCTACTCTCAAAGGGAATACTTTTCACTCATATTGGAGATCATTTTAAATCCTGGATAATTTCTTAGCCCAGAACTCTTAAATTGTGCATAATTTCACTGCTGATTATGTTGATATTTTTCTATTCTGTCTTTTGTGTCATTTCCATTTTATAAAGTCAACTCCTAATTATCTGCAAAAATGGGAGAATAAGAGAGTCCATGAACAATGGAAACACCTCCTCTTAGCCAGTTGGCTGCAGCAACTTTCCCTTTGGTTAAGGTATTGAGTTTCGGATTTTCCTTTGACTCCTCTCTCCCCTTGGGTTGTTGTTGCTGTTAGCTGCCTTTAAGTTGGCGCCAACTCATGGTAACCCCATGCACAATGGAATTGGACCATTGTGATCCATAGGGTTTTCAAAGGCTGATTTTCAGAAATAGATCACCAGGCCTTTCTTCCTATTCCGTATCAATCTGGAAGCTCCTTTGAAACTTGTTCTGCATCATAGCAACATACAAGCCACCACAGACAGATGGGTGGTGGCTGCCCATGAGGTGAAATGGCTAAGAATCAAACCCAAGTCTCCCACAGGGAAGGTGAGAATTCAGTGGTGGAGCAATGAGATGTTGTTGTTGTTGTTGTTAGGTGCCGTCAAGTCATTTCCGACTCATAGCGACCCCACGCACAGCAGAACAAAACACTGCCTGATCCTGCACCAGTTCCATGATCCCTGCTATACTTGAGCCCACTGTGTCAATCCATCTTGTTGAAGGCCTCCCCCTCTTTTGTCAACCCTCCACCCTACCAAGCATGACATCCTTCTCCAGAGAATGGTCCCTTCTGACAACATGACCAAAATAGGTGAGACGAAGTCTGGCCATTTTCGCTTCCAAGGAGCATTTCAGGTGCACTTCCTCCAGGACAGATCTGTTAGTTCTTTTAGCAGCCCAGGGTATTTTCAGCATTCTTCGCCAGCACCACAACTCAAAAGCATCAACTCATCATCAGTCTTCCTTATTCATTGTCCAGCTCTCACATGCATATGAGGCGAATGGAAATATCATGGCTTGTATCAGGTACACCTTACTCCTCAAGGAGACATCATTGCTCCTTAGCACTTGAAACAGTTCCTTCACAGTTGACCTTCCCAATGCTACACATCATCTAATGTCCTGACTGCTGCTTCCATTGGCATTGATTGTAGAACCAAGCAACGTGAATAAACTCCATTTATTGTGATGCTGCTCATTGGTCCAGTTGTGAGGATTTTTCTTTTCTTTATATTGAGACGTAATCCATACTGCAGACTGTATTCTTCAACCTTCATCAGTAAGTGCCTCAAGTCATCCACACTTTCATCAAGCAAACTTGTATCGTCTACATATCTCAGGTTGTTAATGATTCTTCCTCCAATCCTGATGCCACATTTTTCTTCATATAGTCCAGCTTCTTGGATTATTTGCTCAGCATATAGATTGAATAAGTGTGGGGAAAGGATACAACCCTGATGCACTCCCTTCTTGATTTCAAACCATGTAGTGTTCCCTTGTTCTGTTCGAACGACAGCCTCCTGGTCAAGGTACAAGTTCCGCATGAGTACAACCAAGTGTTCAGGAATTCCCATTCTTCTCAATGTTATTCATAATTTGTCATGATCCACACAATCAAATGCCTTTGCATAGTCAATAAAAAAACAAGTAAACATCTTTCTGGTATTCTTTGCTTTGAGCCAAGATCCATCTGACAACAGCTATGATATCCCTTGTTCCACGTCCTCTTCTGAATCCAGCTTGCACTTTTGGAAGTTCTCTGTCAATATACTGCTGCAAACGTTTTTGAATTATCTTCAGTAAGATCTCACTTGCATATGATATTAATGATATTGTTCTATAATTTCCACATTCTGTGGGATCACCTTTCTTTGGAATGGGTACAAATATGGATCTCTTCCAGTCAGTTGGCCAGGTAGCTGTCTTCCAAATCTCTAGGCATAACTAAGTGAGTGCCTCCAATGGGACATCCGTTTGTTGAAATATCTCAATTGGTATTCCGTCAATTCCTGGAGCCTTGTTCTTTGCCAGTTCTTTCATTGCTTTGACTTCCTCCTTCAGTACCATTGGTTCTAGATCATATGCCACTTCCTGAAATGGAAGAAGATCGACCAGTTCTTTTTGGTACAGTGACTCTGCGTATTCCTGCCATCTTCTCTTGATGTTTCCTGCATCATTCAATATTTTGCCCATAGAATTTCTCAATGTTGCAACTTGAGGCTTAAATTTTTTCTTCAATTCTTTCACCTTGAAGTGAAAGCATGTTCTTCCCTTTTGGTTTTCCAACTCCAGGTCTTTGCACATTTCATTATAGTAATTGGTTTTGTCTGCTTGAGCTGCTCTTTGAAATCTTCTGTTCAGCTCTTTTATCTTGTCATTTCTTCTATTTGCTTTAGCTACTCTCCGCTCAAGGGCAAATTTCAGAGTCTCTTCTGTTATCCACTTTGATCTTCTCTTCTTTTCTCATCTTTTAAGTGATCTCTTGCTTTCTTCATGGATAATGTTCTTGATATCCTCCCACAATTCTTCTGGTTTTCAGTCATTGGTGTTCAATGCATCAAATCTATTCTTTAGATGATCTCTAAATTCAGGACGGATATATTCAAGATCATATTTTGGTTCTCTTGGACTTGTTTTAATTGTCTTAACTTCAAGTTGAACTTGCATATGAGCAGTTGATGGTCTCTTCCACAGTCAGCTCCTGGCCTCGTTGTGGCTGAAGATATTGAGCTTTTCCACCACCTCTTGCCACCAATGTAGTCAATCTGATTCCTGTGTGTTCCGTCTGATGAAGTCCACATATAGAGCTGCCATTTGTGTCATTGAAAAAAGTTGTTTGCAATGAACAAGTCGTTGGTCTTGCAAAATTTTACCATGTGATTTCCAGCATTATTTCTATCACCAAGGCCAAATTTTCCAACTACCAGTGATTCTTCTTTGTTTCCAACTTTTGCATTCCAGTCACCAGTGATAATTAACACATCCTGATTGCATGTTCAGTCAATTTCAGACTGCAGAAGTTGATAAAAATCTTCAATTTCCTCATCTTTGGCTTTGGTGGTTGGTGCATAAATTTGAATAATAGTCGTATTAACGGGTCTTCCTTGTGGAAGCACTGAAAAACAGGAAATTAATTTTTCAATGCTTCTGGGTAGAGCACTGAAAAACAGTGAAATTAAGGGGAAATCTTGGAAACAGAAAAGGAAGGAGCAGAAATCCCTGTCTAAAATAAATATTTCACACACTAAATTATGAACCCACAATATAACATTAATAGTATCAAAGGCAAGAAGCATAGTTTAGGGTTTTCCTAATAGCAATAAGGTATGTGTCAGAAGTGGTTACAGCGTTGTGGGAGAAATTAAGACTTACATTTAAGGAAAAGAGGGTAGACTAAATCTTGCTTTCAAAGGAGACTACAAAACCTGCCTGAAAGATTTTGTAAAATAAGAAACCATGACAGTACATTGGACCAACTGAAAGCACTGAAGTAGCTTGACTGATTTTACAAGACTCCCAACACTTTCAGATGAACTGTAGAAAGAAGGTTTTAACCTGGCAGGAAGAGAGATGGCAGATCTAGAGACAGGAGATGAGGGCTCATTAAAATAGATGACATGAGGCATAAGGAAGGTTTTCATGCTCCTCAAACCAGTGAGATGCCAATAGTTTTAAAACATGCCTATTTCTATGTTTCAAAACAAATATTTACTGTATTTGTTTTAAAATCATGTATCATTCAGTGTTTGTAAAATTAAGTTCTGGTCCAAGGTGGGATTTCAGTAATCACCAAGTCTTTTTTATCAAACCCCTGTTAGGCGTTAGGCTGTAAACACATGGTAAAAGCAGCAGAAATGTCACAAGTAGTGTGTATTATCTCCAGCTCAGCTACTCAATGAAGATGGGAGAGCTAGTGCTTGTGCAAGGCCAGGGATGGAGACAGGCTGCCTGTCAAATGACAATATGGGACTTTCATGTTGATCAACCTATCATAACGATTCATTCTCTCTCTTTCTCTCTACCTCCCCCCACCCTGGACTACTGAGGAGAAAAACAGGGAAATTGGAAGGGCACGGGGGGCTTTTAGCTGCCAGGACTGAGAGATGTGCTCTTGGCACTGCAATTGAATTTGGAATGCATTTTTCCATAGAAACACTGATCCAGATGGTGATTGAGACCCATCAGGTGGGCAGAGTGAGTGTAAAAACAACCAACTCTGGGGCCAGAGAGACCACAGGGTCCTGGTTTTATCCTATACACGCTGTGTGTCCTTGGGAAAGTTCCTTAACCTATCTGAGTTTTGGTTCCCTTTGACACAGGATTTCTGTGAGAATTAAGTCACTGAGGTAATGTGTAAAATTCAGAGTAAAGATTCTGGCACATAGGAGATGCTTAGCAAGTATTAGCTGTATTAATATGTGTCATGAATTGAATTGTATCCCCCCAAAATTTGTGTCAACTTGGCTGGGCCATGATTCTCGGTGGTTTACAAGTTATGTAATGATGTAATGTGAATATGCCATGATGTGATCTGATGTGATAAGCCAATCAGGTGTAAAAGGATTAAGATTAAAGGTGGTTGCAATACCCTTAGTTCCATCACAGCCCTGATCTGATGTAAGGGGAACTTCCCTGGGGTATAGCCTGCGATACCTGTTATCTTACAATAGATAATAGAAGAGAGAAGGGAACAGAGAAAGGGGACATACTACCACCAAGAAAGAGGAGCTAGGAGTGAAGTGCATCCTTCAGACCCAGGGTCCCTGCATTGGGATCCTCCAAGGAACAAGAGACTCAGAGAGAGAAAGTTTTACCCTAGAGCCAGCACTCTGAACTCAGACATCTAGCCTCCTAAACTGTAAGAGAATAAAGTTCTGTTAAAGACACCCACTAGTTGTATTTTTGTTATAGCAGCACTAGAGAACTAAGACAGTATGGTTAATGAATGACAAGGATATAGCACATTATGGGTTAGGTGGGCTTTTGTGGTCAAGACAGGTAATTCAACCACAATTGTTTTTACAAGAAAAATGCATTCTGAGTTGTAGCAACCCACTTTAAAAAAAAAAAAAAAAAGTTATGCTCTCAAATTAATTTACAAATTGGGCACGGTCTGTTCTGTTTTTCAGCATCCTTTGCAGATCTAAAATCACTTGATACATTTAAGAACATGAAATGTATTATGTATAACTTGGTTGCTCATAAAATTATCATGCTTGATATATTTAGAGATGTGAGGACTAGGGAAGAAAAGAAAATCAGAAATACGTAGGGGGAGAGGGTATTTTCCTGTTTTTTGCACTTTGGGGAAGAAAAAGCAAAAACTTCTGAGAAAGGAAAATTCTTGAAATCTTCCCATCCCACAGTGTCTTAACTCCCCTCTCCTAGGCAAGCAATGACAGCCCAGAGAAGAATCCTGCAATATGAGACAATACACCCAGAGTCAGAGAGCCAGGCAAGAAAATGGGCACAAATGGACCACCACAAAGTGCTCTGCCCAAGAGCCTAAGTCCTTAATTCCTTGAAGTTTCACAAATGGCTTACTCTACTCTAAAGGAAGTGTTGGACTGGCATGTATCAGATTGCCACTCTAAAGGTGCTCCTTTCTGGCCGTTTCATAGGAGGTCACTATTGGGAGATTGAGGTGGACACCTGAACTTACAAATGCCAACTATTGATTAAGAAATAAGTCTTCATAAAGGTAGGCAGGGTGAAGACATAGAAAGGGAAGGTAAGGATGGTGACTGTGTGCCAGTTCGGAAGCTTTGCAGCTGCATGTAATAAAAGATCACCAGGTTCTTTTCTCCCATGGAGCCTCTGGTGGGTTTAAACCACCAACCTTTCAGTTAGAAGCCAAGCTTTTAACCATTGTGCCATGAGGCACTTATCTCATATAACATGGAGTTTGTAAATGGGTCATTTTTACCTTAATTCACTGACTCAATCTCTCATCCAGGACCCAGATTCTTTCCATCTATCTTTTGGCTCTGCTATTGTCAGAATATTGTCTTTTGCCTTCAAACTTGAATTCCTATGGCAGCAAGATGTCTACAGCAGCTTCAAGCATTACATCCTCACATAACAACACCCAAATACCTAGTGGGAACAACCTTTCCTTGTATCTTTTTTGGAGAGTAAGGAAAACATTTCCTGAAGCCCCTTGTATCTTATTGGCCAGAATTCCATCATGTGCTTATTCCTAAACTAATCACTGGCAAGGAGAATGTAATTGTCATGGTTGATTTGTACTAATAGAGATTTACCTCCTGGGGGCTCAGGAGAAGCGCAGTTCATGTGAGCTGGATACCTGAACAAAATCCATTCTGTTAGTAAGCAAGTGGTATGGCATCATACCCAAGCAACCTAAGTATATCAAGGGAGCCAGGAAAATGTGGTACTCCCCATTGGAGTGTGGGTCCTTTTGGATAGGCACTGAGGAACAAAGCCCCTTGTGAAATGTTTATTCAAAGGCACGAGAGGAGAATGGGAACTGACAGGAGAGGAGAACGGAAACTGACTGCTCAGAGGTATCTCCCTTGGGCACTACCCCAGGTACTACACAGTCAGAGGATCTCATCCAGCTAGAAAGACCCAGTTCCTCAGCTGTTCCAGGATCTATCACTTACAGCCCTAAAAAATATATATATATTTTTACATATTTATATATAAATATATTTTATATAGTATATATTTTTCTAGTCAAATATAGAGTATTTCAGAGGCATTTCTTTTTAAGGAATGAATTCTTTCCTCCCAGTGTCTTTCGGAGCTATTAAATCCTTTGAGATGAGGTATTGGATGATAACTACATACTTTCACTGGATAGTATCTACAGTGCCTAGCAGGAGCAGCCCTTCACTTCTAGTGCCTAGAAGTGTTACTCTACTAAGCATTACATTTAAGACTAATTCATTACCATGATATTTCATGTTACATTAGGGAATGCATTATATGACCCAAATGTAAAAAGCAATGAAGATTTCTCCTCCTCCTCCCACCTGCTGCCACAAAATGAAAGGGCACCATTGGCATGTAAAAGTCAAGGACCTCATTCACTTTCATAACCTCTGCTTCCTACCCATACTATATTCATTCTAAACCAGAAAAGATGAATTTACGGGAGCATTTAAGTTCTGGTCCACCATCACCTTTAACAATCTCAATTAATCTCTGATATAATCTTTCCCATTTCTTAAAAAGTGGGCAGAGTAAATTGGGACGAAGTTCCCCTAAAAATTTGTTTTCTCTCAGATGTTCTACAAATTACTGAAAAGAGCCCCTTAGCATGAAAATCAAGATTTTAGGTATCCAAGTTTGTGAAGATTTACAAGAGTACAAAAGATGAAGTATACCCATATTTATTTTCTTTCCAGTTTTACGTTAATGCATCTTTATTTTACGAGAATAAGGATCGATCATGGAGTAGAGGAGCTGCCTACATGGTACAAAGATACCAAGACATCCTTCCAAATACCTCCTTCCTGCTCTCAAATGCTATAAATGTCTTCCATGTAAAAGAGCTATTCCTTCCAAAATTACAGGTAAGGTTCAAAGAATGTCAGAGAGAAATAATGCTCCAATAATTTAAAACAACACTAGGATATAATTCCATCATTCGTCTGACAGTTTGTTGTACTGTGGTGGCTTGTATGTTACTATGATGCTATAAGCTATGCCACCAGTATTTCAAATACCAGCAGGGTCAACTATGGTAGACAGATTTCAGTGGAACTCCCAGACTACGAAAGACTAGGACAAAGAAAAAGGTGGTCCACTTCACAAAATTAGCCACTGAAAACCTTATGAACAGCAGTGAAACACTGGCAGATACAGTGTCAGAAGATGAGCACCTCAGGTTGGAAGGCACTCAAAATATGACTGGGAAAGAACTGCCTCCTTAAAGTTGAGATGACTTTAATTACATGAATGGAGTAAGGCTTTTGGGACCTTCATTTGCTGATGTGGCATGACTCAAAATGAAAAGAAACAGCTACAGTAATTAATAAATCATCATTGGAATGTGGAATGTATGAAATATAAATCTAGGAAAATTGGAAGTTGTCAAAAATGAAATGGAACACATAAAAATCAATATCTGAAGCATTAGTGAGCTGAAATGGACTGGTACTGGCCATTTTGAATCAGACAATCATATGGTCTGCTATGCAGGGAATGACAAATTGAAGAGGAATGGTGTTGCATTCATCTCAAAAAGAACATTTCGGAGAGTTCCGGCAAGATGGCAGACTAGGCAGAAAGAGTGCACAGACCCTCTTCAACAAAGAAAGGGGAAACCAATTAACACAGACTCAGAAAAATAATCTTGGACCCCTGAGCATTGAAAGGAAGGATATAGAAGTGAACTAAACCCCAACTAGCAGAAGAATTTGCGTGAAAATACCAAAAAA
>NW_006921590.1:33215428-33217377 GCF_000298275.1 Orycteropus afer afer
GCAGGAGAGTATGGAGGGATGGACACTGGGAAGAGGTAACTATGGGGAGGAAGTGGGAGGGGAGCTGTTGCATTGTGGTAAACTCTAGTCAATGACATGAGATAAAGTATATGTGAACTGCTGTATGGAAAGTGAATTTGCTCTGTAAATATTCACCCAAATCACAATTTAAAAAAAGAAAAGAACATTTCAAGACCTATCCTGAAGTACAGGGCTGTCGGTGACAGGATAATATCCATACACCTATAAGGAAGATGAGCTAATACAACTATTATTCAAATTTACACAGCAACTCTCAAAGGCAAAGATGAAGAAATTGAAAAATTTTACCAACTTCTACACTCTGAAATTAACCAAAGATGAAATCAAGATGTATTGATAATTACTGGTGACTGGAATACAAAAGTTGGAAATAAAGAAGAAGCATCAGTAGTTGGAAAATATGGCCTTTGTGAGAGAAGTGACACTGGAGATTGCATGATAGAATTTTGCAAGACCAAAAAGTTACTCATTACAAATACCTTTTTCAACAACCTAAATGGTGGCTATACACATGGACCTCACCAGACGGAATACACAGGAATCAAATTGACTACATCTGTGGAACAAGATGGTAAAGTAGTGCAATATCATTATTCAGAACAAGATCAGGGGCCAACTGTGGAACAGACCATTAATTTTAAGCTCATATGTATGTTTAAATTGGAATTGAAGAAAATTAAAACAAGTATACAATCGCCAAAACATGACCTTGAGTATAACCCATCTGAATTTAGAGACCATGTGAACAATATATTTGACTCATTAAATACAAATTATTGATCAGTTGTAGGATGACATCAAGAATATCATACATGAAGAAAGCCAAAGGTCATTAAAAAGACAGGAAAGAAAGAAAATACCAAAATGGATGTCAGGAGAGACTCTGAAACTTGCTCTTGAACAAAGAATACCTAAAGCAAATGGAAGAAATGATGCTGCAAATTATCTGAACAGAAGATTTCAAAGGGCAGCTCATGAAGACAAGGCAAAGTATTATCATGAAACGTGCAAAACCTGGAGTTAGAAAATCAAAAGGAAAGAACATACTTGGCATTTCTCAAGATCAAAGAATTGAAGAAAAAAAGTCAAGTCTCAATTTGTTAAACTGAAGAATTCTATGGGCAAAATATTCAATGATGCAGAAAAACTCAAAAGAAGATGGAAGGAATACCCAGTCACTGTACCAAAAAGAATTGGTCAATGTTCAACTATTTCAGGAGGTAACATATGATCAAGAACTGATGGTACTGAAGGAAGAAGTCCAAGCTGCACTGAAGGAATTGGCAAAAAAACAAGGTCCAGAAATGGATGGAATACCCATAGAGGTGTTTCAATAACAGATGCAACCCTGGAAATGCTCACTCATTTATGCCAAGAAATTTGGAAAACAGCTACCTGGCCAACCAACTGGAAGAGATCCAAATTTGTGTCCATGTCAAAGAAGGATGATTCAATAGAATGCAGAAATTATCTAACAATATCATTAATATCACATGTAAGCAAAACTATGCTGAAAATAATTCAAAAAACAGTTATAACAATAGATAGACAGGGAACTGCCAGAAATGAAAGCTGAATTCAGAAGAGGTTTTAGAATGAGAGATATCATTGCTGATGTCAGATGGATCTTGGTTGAAAGCAAAGAATACCAGAAAGATATGTACCTGTATTTTACTGACTATGTAAAGGTATTAACTGCATGGATCATAATAAATGATGGATAATATTGCAAAGAATGTGGATTTCAGAACACTTAATTGTGCTCATAAGATGTCTGTACTTCTTATGTTGTTGTATCGTGGTAACTAGATCAAGAGACAGTCATTTGACTATACAATAGCCAAAAGATGGAAAGAACTTAGGAGTCCATCAACTGAGGAATGGATAACCAAACTATGGTACATACA
>NW_006921590.1:33218443-33220798 GCF_000298275.1 Orycteropus afer afer
CTGCCCTTCAGGTCTGGAATTGAACCCACACCTGTGGTTTCCAGCCAAACAGAAGACAGGCATATGAGTTAAACACTTACCTCAAGTAGATGCACTCCTTAGAGAGAACAATCACTGAGAAATAAGGGCTGCCTATGCACAGGGAGATAGCTCAGGGGACAGGAGTCCATGGAGGGATGGACACTGGGAAGAGGTGACTGTGGGGAGGAAGTGGGAGGGGAGTTGTATCGTGGTAAACTGTGGTCAATGTCATGAGACATGACATGTCATGAGTATATGTAAACTACTGTATCGAAAGTGAATTTGCTCTGTAAATCTTCACCCAAATTACAATTTAAAAAAGAGAGAGAAAGAGACAGTCATTTGAATAGAACAAGGGGATACCGAGTATTTTAAAATCAGGAAAAGTGTGCATCAGGGTTGCATCCTTTCACCATATGTATTTATTCTGTATGCTGAGCAAATAATCCAAGAAACTGGACCACATGAAAAAGAATGCAGCATCAGGATTGGAGGAAGACTCATTAACAAGCTGTACAATGTGGATAGCATAACCTTGCTTGCTGAAACTGAAGAAGACTTAAAGCTCTTACTGAGGAAGAGCTGTAACTACAGCCTTCAGGTATGGATTACACCTCAACATAAAGAAAACAAAAATTCTCATAACTGAACCAATAAGCAACATCATGATTAAGATTAACATTGTCAAGGATTCATTTTACTTGGATCCACAATCAACACCCATGGAAGCAACAGTCAAGAAATCAGACTTATTGCACTGGGCAAACCTGCTGCAAAAGACCTCTTTAAAATGTTGAAGAGCAAAGATGTCACTTTGAAGACTAAGATGCACCTGACCCAAGCCAGGGTCTGTTCATAGCCTCATATGCATGTGAAACCTGGACACAGAATAAGGAAGACCAAAGAAGAATTGATTCATTTGAATTGTGGTGTTGGCAAAGAATATGGAAGGTACCATGGACTGCTAGAAGAATAAACAAATCTGTTTTGAAGGAAGTACAGCCAGAAGCTCTGGTAGCATAGTGCCTAAGGCACTTGACTGCTCACCAGAAGGCTGGAGGTTCAAACCCACCAGCCATTCCTCGGAAGGAAGGTTGGGCAATCCTACTTCCGTAGTGATACTGCCTCGGAAACCCAAGGAGGGGTCGCTATGAGTCGGGGCCGACTCGACGGCAAACAACAACAACAACAACACAGCCAGAATGCTTCTTAGATGCAAGGATGGCAAGATTGCCTCTCATATTTTAGGAATGTTATCAGGAGGGACCAGGCCCTGCAGAAGGACATTATGCTTGGTAAAGTATATGGTCAGTGAAAAAGAAGAAGATTCTCAGTGAGATGGATTGACACAGTGGCTGCAACAATGGGCTTAAGCATAGCAACAATTGTGAGGATAGAGCAGGACTGAGCAGTGTTTTGTTCTGCTGCACATTAGGTCACTATGAGTCAAAACCATATCAATGGCACCTACCAACAACAGGGTATAACTGACCATTAATGGATTCGTCCCTGAAAATAGGTTTTTAATGAGGAAGAAGGGTATCTGAGAAATAGGAAATGACATAAAAAGAGACTAGAAAGAGATAGCAAGTGTTCCTGAAACTGATTATGGAATCCTGATTTGTCCTTAGTGAGACTGAAGACAGGTCATTCAAAACTACTCTTATTAAATAAAGCAGGAATCAGTCAGGGATAAAATCTATTTTATGTCAGTGAAAAACATTCTGTAACATGCCTAGAGATAGAGAAATCTTTTATAGACCCAGTTGGCATTGCCATGGCCCTGAGCTTTTCTGTCCACCTCCACTATTGCTGACCATCTAGTTTAGGCTTTTTCTAATCTATAACATATCAACTCCTCCCCTCAGACTCTCTGGGCCAAAGATTAGGTTTATCTCACATAACAAGTCCAATTGATTGGTAGTGGCTTCTTGGAGTACATCAAGAACGAAAACGTGTTTCAGATTTTCTTCTTCCTGCAAGTTAATAACTTAGCCTGCCACTATCTTATGGATGCTAGACTCCTGAGTCAGAGATGAAAGATCATTACTCATAGCAATAGCAGTGGCCAGAGCATTAGTATTTTTTCACCAGTTTCTTGAATCCTGGAGCTGTGAAAAAGGCCAGATGATACCTGCACACACAATGGGTGACAGTACAGAAGGGGAACCTTGAGCTTAGGGAACCCAAATCTTTTACAATGGATTTAAACATGCCTTAACTTTGCGTAGTGCCTAAGGCACCTGACTGCTAACCAGAAGGCTGGCGGTTCAAACCCACCAGCCACTCCTCGGAAGGAAGATGGGGCAATCTACTTCCATAGTGATACTGCCT
>NW_006921590.1:33220898-33232034 GCF_000298275.1 Orycteropus afer afer
CCAGAAGGCTGGCGGTTCAAACCCACCAGCCACTCCTCGGAAGGAAGATGGGGCAATCTACTTCCATAGTGATACTGCCTTGGCAACCCAAGGAGGGGTCGCTAGGAGTCAGGGCCAACTCGACGGCACATAACAACAACAACAAACTTTCCTCTAGTCTTTTTCTCCACTATCTCTATCTTCCAAAGCTATAAGCAAGCCTGTCCTTTGCTACAAATTCTAAGACTGGTCTCTATATAAACATTCTTAAAAATACAGTCCAAAACAAATGGCAGTGCTTTGCTCATGAGACATGCAGATATGTGAGACCCTTGGAACAATGTCTCAGAACAATATTCATCCCTCATTTCTTCAGTATCTTGTCTTCCGGAGAATTTTCCCATGTACTCATGTATCCATAGTCTGTTGGCCACTCTAGTTAATCAGATCAAGTGAGGCTGGGACCAAATTCAATTTGTCTCATGCATCATTTAATTAAGGCCACTACCAACAGAACTCCAAGTAGCAGAATGAGGCCAATATGTATTCTGACCTCAAGAATGCCCCCAGAATCTCAGATCCAGGCTACTAAACAAATCCCATAAACAATCAGGATTTACCTGAGAAAGCCAGGTGGACTTCTCCTTAAATTTTTATCCTGACCTTTCAACTTAGCTCAAGATATTAACCTAGACACCATAGGATATATTAGTGATTACTCTTCCTTGGCCCACAAGAAGGAGGTCAAAGGCAATTTTATCATGCATACCAACTGTGGCCAATGAATGAAGGCTAACTTGAATGACTTCCAAGGCTAAAGTAGTGTTAGTAATCACCTTAACTTATGTCAGGGATAGGCTTCATACTACTTTTTCTATTGAATAATTTCCATAATAGTGATTGCTACTTGTTAGGTAACCAAAAATAACTAGTTGGTTCTCCTCCAAGAAACTCCTCTGAATAACCTAGGGTAAACCTTATTGTGGATAAATCACCCTGTTTGTGTGAGGGCTACATAATCTACTGATGATATTTCCCAAAACACTTGAAGGTCTCTGATGACCACACCTAAGATGCAATTGTCTAAGTCTGATAAAGTACTGGGCCTCCTTTCTGATGATGGGGGGAGGCTGAATAATCAGCAATTTTTCCTTGACTACCAGTGAGATTGAATACCAAGAATCTGCCAACAAAGTCCCAAGAATCTTTATTTTGTGAGTAGACTAATCAGTTTTTCAGGGTTTATCGGCTACCTCTGCTGGCAAAGTATTATAACACTGGAGTCAGAATGGTCCTTGAGTCTGAGGCTCTTGACTTGCTAACTAACAGGACTACATCTACATAGTTAAGCTGCAGATATCTAGGGTAGAAGCACACTCACTGTACTCTTGCCCACTCCCTGGTAGCAAATGACAGAGGAGTTCAGATACTCCTGGGGGAATACTATAAACATATATTAGAGACTTTGCCACATGAATGTGAACTGATCTTGATCTTCAGGTCCAGTGGTATGAAAAAGAAGGTGTTGACAATATCTAAGATAACTTATATCAAGTGCCATCAGTCATATAATAGACTCAGCTGTATTTGAGCAACTCTTACTTCTACTGGTCTTAGACATTCATTTCCAACAGAGCCACAAAAGTGCGAGTCTCTCCTCTCCCCAAAATTCTCCAGCACACTCAGATGAATATGTATGGCTTTCTCCACCCCCTTGAAGATAAGGAGCTCATGGTCCCACCTTTAATCATGTCCTCTTTAAAGAAGCTGTAGTCAGGGCAGACAAAGAGGGGAGCAGAGACTACAGAAGGATGGAATTATTCCATACCATTAAACAAGATTTCTCATTTACTTTTGGTTTTGAGTAGTATGGTAGCAGCTCATGGACCAAGCAAATGAACTCTCAATGTTTTCTGCAACACTCTGTAGCAAGGAGCAAACTCCTCATGCTAATACCATCTATTCTACCAGCCTTGGGAACCCCTTGGCTGAGCAGCGGAAGCCACACTGCTTTTTGGCTGGAGCCACAGAGTTTTCACCCTCTTGCTCACTTAGATTTGACTTGCACAATAATAACTTTCTTTGAGGATGTAACCCTAATCTTGGATATCTGCTACACTAAGTGGTCAGCAAAATACAGCTTGCAGAATAAATCCATCCTGCTGACTACTTTTCAAAATAAAGTTTTATTAGAACTAAGTCACATCCATCTTCTTACATATTACCTGTTGCTGATTTTGCACTACAGTGGCAGAACTAAGTAGTAGCAAAGACAGTATGATCCACAAAGTCTAAAATAATCACTATCTGGCCCTTTACAGAAAAAGTTTGCTGATCCTTGCGCTAAACCATTACCAAGATATCATCCCTTAAGAGCTCACCTGATTTCAACATAAAGGGTAGGAGTTTTTCTAGGATAGTAAGGTTGACCTGGGAGAGAATTAGCAATAACCAGAGCACCATTCAGGCTGCTAGCTAAGAACCTACTTCCCAGGCTACAACCAACTCCCCAATTCCTCCTTATTAATAGGCAATAAAGTGGAGGACCATTTACTGTCAGTTGAACACACAATTTAGCCAACATGTATGCTACGAATCTCCATGAATTTTCCTCAGATCCCAATAAGATCCATTGGGCCTTCAATTTTTCCTCTTCCAAAAGCCATGTTTCTGTCAGTATTCCATCCTCACCACTAAAATTGTCAAGAAATTAGAAGGGTCTGAGATTTTACCTTACTGTAAGCCAACAAGCTACCCTAACACAATTTCATGGATGCTGGTAGAAGAAACAAGACTCTTAGGTCAGAGATGAAGGATCATTTACTATTCACATGAATAGTACATGTAACCACATATTTGCAGCAGTTCCCTAAGCCCCAGATCCCACAAGATAATATGAAGAGGCCTGATGACACAAGCACGTGCAGTATGATGTGTTACAGAAGAACCCTCAGCTCAAGGAACCTGAATCTTTTATTCTGAATAGTAAGCATCCTTCCTTTTGCTCTAGAGGCAGACACTATGTCTATCTTCCAAAGCTGTTTGCTATACAACCTTAAAAATATAGTTCAGAACAACGGGTAGTGTGGTAGTTAAGGTTATGTGTCAACATGGCTGGGCCTGGTTTTGAGTGGCTGGGCAGCTATATGTAGTTACATGATGAGACTGGTAATCAACTCCATGGTGGAAATCTACTGTGGACAGCCTTAGGGATTGTGGTCTGCTTCCAGCATATAAGAAGATGCTTTGAGAAAGGTCTTGAGTTTTTTGGCACATTTAGATCCTGCATTTGGCCGAGTCATCAGTGAGTGGCCTGACATGTTGTCTGCCAATCTTGGGACTGTTTATAGACTTGAACTAGTGGCCTGGCATGTTGCTTGATAATCTTGGGACAGTGTCATTTTATTTGCCAACCTCGGGTTTGTCAGCCTCAGCAATCAGCAGCTGCCTGAGTGAAGAGATGCCTCCAGCTCCAACGAACCAAGAGCAAGAAGCAGAGCTATAGCACAAGGTCAAGGGGCCCTCACCAAGTCCCTAGAGATGACACTTTGAACTTGGACTTCCAGCCTCCTAAATTGCAACCGAATAAATCCCTGCTTGTTAAGATCATCCACTTGTGGTACGGCTATATGCTATTATTGCAGCACTAGAGAACCAAAACAAGTAGTTAGTGTCTCACTCACAGGATGTGCAGAAATGTGAAAGACTCATGGACAACTGTCTCCCAACAGAATGCAGACTGAGAGGGATTTACTGCATCCAGCCTCAATGGGAAAAGATCATGCAATCAATTAGTAATCTCTGCCACTGACATGGAGGATTTAAAGCATTCATGCCACATATTGCGTATTACATGATTATTTACCCAGAAGGTCCAGATATGAAATTGTAAGAAGTGATAAGAGAGTTTAGTGGTAATTACTATATATAGAGAGATATACATATACATATATATATATATATATATATATACACACACACATATACATATAAATATGTAAAATGCAATAGCTTTCTAATACACTAGTAAGAACTAGTTAGCTAGTTAGAGAATATAAGGGGAAACAAGAGTACATTCAAAATATTACTGAAAAGTATGAAATATCCAGAGACAACATTAACAAGAAATATGTAGGACTAAATAAAAAGGACCATAAATTTTCACTAAAGGACATAAAAATCAGAACTGAATCAGTTGAGAGACACCCTATGTACCTGGATGGAAGAATTTGCTACAGTAAAGATGTCAATTCTTCCCAAATTCATCTATACAGTTAATGTAATTCTAGTTCCAAAGATTTGGGTGTTAGAGTTTTGGGAAAGAAAACAACAAATCAAGTTGTAGAAGGTTGCAAACAAATCAAGGAGAAACGCTTGCTTTTATTGATTGTGTCTCAGATTGACGGGTTGTTCCAGTCATCATTGGTTGGCCATCCTATCTATTTTGACAGGTTTGCAAATTCTTGATCTACAACTATCTGTGACTTAGGGAAGGCATTACTACAATAGATTACCTCCAGTTTTGCTTCCTTTCTCACTAATAGCAAGTTCTATAACTGCAGTCCCTGAATTCTTGGTGAAAAGACCAAAGCCAAAGTGTGAGGACAAAGCCCTCATTTTTAAGGCTTGCTCTACTGAACTCTCCTGCTGTACTCAAAGTTCCACAGTTGAGATCTCTGCAGCAGACCATATGTATAATGAAGAAGGAAGCAATAAAAATGAAATTAATTACAATACCAGCACCCATGAATCACTTGCATAAGTTCAATGAAGAACTTTTAGTAGCTTTTCTGTACCCTATGTTTTGATCTTGTAATGCCAACTATAATCGAACAGTAAAACTATTCTAATTCCCACAGCACCCTCATTCCTCAGCAACTCTAGGGTTTTATTGACCTAAAAACTATCAGGAAAAGTTTTGAGTTTCTTGACCCTCCTCTCCCTGGGAATTTGCCTATGCCTCAAAGTCCTCTAATACTAGCACAACAGTTATCCCACAATTAACTCATACCCGCCTGCATTGCCTTTGCGTAACAGTTAACACTGATCCAGCACATGAGATAAGAAAGAAAACCCCTGGGAAGTGGGCACATCACAGGAAACTGACCTTTTCCCCACCCCCTGAACTCACCACAAAGGAATGGAGAACATCCCGTCTATTATAATGGTCAGGGAAGCATTTTCCTATTTGCAGGTTTCCATGGGCATTTTAGGTCAATTTTCATAAAAGCACAAGAGATAATACAAATAAATCAAGTTGTAGGAGGTTGCAAACAAACAAAAGCAAGTTCCACTTATGTGGTCTGGTACCAACAAGGATCATATTTCCTTAGGACCAGCTGCTTAATTTGTGGAGCCTCAATGACACACAACAACAATAATACAAAATGAAAACACAATGCTCCTGTGTTTATCAAATTATCAAAATAATTTTTCTTTATAATTATTAAAAATGTAAAATTATTTAGAAAATGTGACAGAAAGTATTAAAACATGTATGTGGTCCTTCTGGACACAGAATCTTGTGTAACTGCACAGGTCAGACATCCATCCATGTACATGGCTCTGAATTTACATTTTAGTACTGTCCAGTTATTTGCTGCTTAAAGTTGACTCCTGTTTTCTGCAGGTTTTATAAGTTTAAGCACCAGTTTATATCAGTGGCAAGGATATAAACAAGAGTAACACTAACACCTCCAATTGCTCAGAAGCCAAGATGGGTTAATGTTAGGTGGAGAGCGGGAATCTGTGTTCAATCCAATTATTGTAGAGATAGTAGGTGAGCAATAGCCACAGCTGAAGTTATAGCCCTATCAACTCAGCCCTGTTTCAGATTTGCAACTTCCAGGACTTCTCAGAATTGCCAGAGAGGTAGGATTTAGAAAGGATATTCAGATCATCCATTGAGAGTTTTGCTGAAATTTCACAGGGCAAGAGGACCACAGAGGGAATTCCTGCTTCACAAAAGAGTGTCCCAGACTGACAGCTAAAAGGTCCTATACAACCTACAGGCACATTTGTCCTGCAATATTTTAAAACTGTACATTTATACCTTGAAATCTAGATTCCTGTCATCTCTGAAATAATAAGAGCTAGAATTCCTGGAACCATATCACATGGCAAAAATCAGCCAGAATTGAGGAGGTACTGTTCTTAGATATGGCATGTACTATCCAAGTCATCACCATCCTCAACTCTTCCTATTGTTCTACATCATTCTGATCCTACCTGCCTGGCTCTGATCTCTTCCAGCTCTGAGAAGCCACTGAGGACACAGCCTCCAAGGACCAACAGTGGATGAGTACAATTATATGTACAACTTATAATTTCTACAGCAAATTATTAGACTTTTTGAATGCTACATAGATGTAAAGTACTATGCAAGATGATGGTGTTGATGATGATAATAGTAGCTGCCACTGTTAAGCACTTATCAGGAATAAGATGAAAACTGTAATGTACACTATCTCATTTAGTCCTGACACATGATGGGGAACCCTGACATAGACACTATCTGACTTAGGTGTCATCTGCTTTCACCTGACTTCAGCCACCAGGGAGACACTTCCTCTCCCCATTATACCAGTGCTCACCAAAGCCTGCTATAACGGCAGGACACTGTAATGAGCTGCCTTTGCAGGTAGGTAGTCCAGCTTCTGCCCCTTCTCCCTCTGCCTGTGTTGCCAAGTCCCAGCAAGCCAGAAGCCTAGGCCCTCTCACTTTAGGACTGCTTCATGATGAAATCCCAGAGTGTTATGTATCCTAACCATTCTATCTCAGGGAATTGTTCAAGGTGGGGAAATCACACTGCTAAAGCTAGCTGAGTGGACCATGGGATGGATATCTGCCAGGAGCACCCAGGGGCCAAATCTGACTGTCACAGCAATGAACTTCCCAGCCTCTATACCAATGAAAACTTGTCCTCTCCTCCATGCTGTCCTGTATGTTCCAGGGCTTGACCAGTTGTTGCCCAAAGAAAATACCACCAGGTTACATCCTGAGGTGCTGTTCTAGGTCTCTTCAACCAACACATGTGAATTCCTTCCTGTAATGCCTCAGGAGCCTTAAGCTAAAAGGGCTTCCCAGCCACCTAGCCTAGCAGTGGGGAGGCTCACTCCTATCTATTCGGAGGTGTTAACCTGAGCAAATTAGAGACTGTCACACTGAGGCAGTGCTTAGGAATGTTTCTCTAAGATTCTTGCTCAAACATACACCCATATTCATTGACTTCTTTTCTTTGAAGCTTTAGAAGAGAATGACATGCTGAGATCCCGGACTAAGCAAGATTATCCACAGAAGCTAATAAGATCATATAATGAGAAAGACTCTGTCTTCCTCAGGCGAGGGCCTCTGAAGTGCGGATGCACCAAAGTGGGGACCCTTCAAAGCCCAAATCTGTTCAACATCCTAGAATGTTTGAGATCTTTATCAGTTCCATCAGAGGTCATCAGGCAACAAAAGATGGGGTCATGGAAGCTGAATTCACCAGAGAGTGATTGATAGGCCAATATCCCATATTAGCTCCCAGCAGGGTAGGGATTATCACTGAGAGAACCCGTGCTAGTCATAGGCATTCAGAAGGCTAAACTACAAGTTCTCTGCTGGGTGAGCAAAGAACATGAGCGAAGGCAGCTGGGTAGTCTTTTTGCAGAATTACTTTCCAGGGCTGATTGCTTGATGAATTGCTTTTCTTCACTGGAGGGATATTTCAGTCTGAAGAGCTAGTTCAGGTCGTCTGAAGTCAGATCACGCTCACTTTGGGCAGTGTTAGAGGAAATCTTTCAAATTCTAAGTCTCCTGTGTTCCTGTCTCAATATTCCTTATCAGTTACCTTATCATTCAAAAGCCACTGTGATCTCCTATTACATTTTCCCAGATCGTAACTTGTTAGACATTGGCTACATTGCAATGACTGCTTCCTGGAACATAAGCAAGGAAAGCCATCTCCCAATCACAATGACTTATGACTTACTGCTCCAAGTCATTGTGTTTTCATTCTTGTAGCTTCAATTTCCCAGAATGGCATTTCTTAACCTTGTTCCCTAGGGGAAGGAGCTAGAGAGTAATGGGAAGAGACTTAGAACCGGAATCAGAAGAACCAGTGAGACAATTTCCTTGAAAAGGACTTTGCTTCTACAGTTGTAAAATGGAGATAGAAATGTCTTACCTGCCTATCTCACCATTAAATGAAAAAAACCCTTTGTAAAAGTAAGGTGCTAAATAAATATCAGGGCTATGGCTTGCCTGGGAAGAGCCAATGGATTCTAGCTCAAACACAATAGACTGTGGGGCCTTTACTATCATCACTCCCTTTATCTGCTTCTGTAAAGTCTGTTGTTGTTGTTGTTATGTGCCGTCGAGTCAGCCCCGACTCATAGCGACCCCTCCTTGGGTTTCCGAGGCAGTATCACTACGGAAGTAGGATTGCCCAACCTTCCTTCCGAGGAGTGGCTGATGGGTTTGAACCGCCAGCCTTCTGGTTAGCAGTCAAGTGCTTTAGCCACTATGCTACCAGAGCTCTAGCCAGCAGCAAAGATGCCCACCTGTCATACTCCTACTATACTCTGGGAGACAAAGGGGCCAATGGTCAGCACAGATGGGGATGAGTGCCTAGAAATTAAAATAGCAAGCCTAGGACTAGTAAGTTCTTCAGTCATGATCCATTTGGAGAAGTGTGTCTCAGCTAGCACTCCAAAGCACAAAAAGAAAGTAATACGATTAAAAAAAAAAAAAAAAATGGATGCCAGTATCACTCAAACCTAGGCCCCACTACTTATTAGCCGTGAGAACTTGGAAGAGTCTCTTACCTTCTCTCAACTTCATAATAAAGTAAAGGTAAAACACTTACTTATTGGGCTCTCCTGAGGACTAGATAAATTAGATAATGTGGAGCCCCTAGGACAGAGCCTGATCCACACTAGATGTTCAGAGGCACTGACATCTTTCCTTACTAGGTGACATAGGGCAGCTGGAAAAGATACCTCTCCCTATTTTAGTCAAAACTAGATTTGCTATCCCAGGATCATAAGACAAAGCACTCTAACTGCAATAGTGAGGCTTCTTTAGCAGATTCTAATGTGTGTTGTTTATAGCAACTAGAAACATTCAAAAACTGCATGCAAAATGTTGTGGATGAGTGGGTGTGTTCACTTTTCTGGGGAGAGGACCCATAGCTTTTAAAAGCGTCCTTGGTGCTCAAAATGCCAAGAGTCTCTGCTATAGAGGATGTACCCTTCCAGAAAACACAGATATCTTCAGCCAGAGCAGGAGTGGATCCTATTCTGCAGACTTGAAGAGATTCTGTTTAATATCTGGACTTTACAGATTGCAGATTTCATTAGACAAATCTAATTGTTATGAGAATGCTAGTTTGTTTTTGTTAATTTGATTTGGTTTGGTTATTATTTTCTGATCTCATGCAATGATAAATGGGTATAAGGACACAGAATCTTTCATCCAGTATATGACAATTCCTAGCACTTGTACCACCACTCATCTGTCAGTTTGTCATACTGTGGTGGCTTGCATATTGCTGTGAGGCTGGAGGCTGTGCACCAGTAATCCAAATTCCAGCAGGGTCAACCATGGTAGGCAGGTTTCAGGGTAGCTTTCAGACTAAGATAGACTAGGAAGAAGGACAGGGCCATCCACTTCTCAAAAAATTGGCTAGTGAAAACCTTATGAACAGCAATGAAACACTCTGATATATTACTGGAGAACTTTATGAATAGCCCCAGAACATTGTCCAATATAGTGTGAGAAGATGAGCCCCTCAGGTTGGAAGTCACTCAAAACATAACTGGGAAAAAGCTGCCTCCTCAGAGGAGAGTCGGCTTTAATGATGTGGATGGAGTAAAGCTTTTGGGACCTCCATTTGCTGATGTAGCATGACTCAAAATGAGAAGAAACAGCTGCAAACACCCATTAATAATCAGAACATGAAATGTATGATCTATGAATCTAGGAAAATTGGAAGTTGTCAAAAATGAAATGGAGCACAGAAAAATCGATATCCTAGGCATTAGTGAGCTGAAATGGATTGCTTTGGGCCATTTTGAATCAGACAACCATATGATCTACTAAGCCAGGAATGATAAATTGAAGAGAATTGGTGTGGCATTGATTATCACAAAGAGTTTCAGTCTATCCTGAAGTACAATGCTGTCAGTGACAGGATAATATCCATACACCCACAAGGGAGATCAGTTAATACTACTATTCTTCAAATTTACACACCAACCACCAAAGTCAAAGATGAGGAAATTGAAGATTTTTTTCAATTTCTGCAGTCTGAAACTGAACAAACATGCAATCAAGATGTGTTGGTTATTACTGGTGATTGGAATGCCAAAGTTGGAAACAAAGAAGAATCACCAGTAGTTGGAAAACATGGCCTGGGTGATAGAAATGACACGAGATATTGCATGATAGAATTTTGCAAGACCAATGACTTATTCATTGTAAATACTTTTTTTCAACTACACAAATAGTGGCTATACAAGTGGACTTCACCAGATGGAATATACAGGAAGCAAATCAACTACATGTGTGGCAAGAAGTGCTGTAGAAGCTCAAAATCTTCAGCCAAAACAAGGCCAGGAGCTGATTGTGAACAGACCATCAACTACTCATATGCAAGTTCAACTTGAAGTTGAAGACAATTAAAACAAGTCCACAAAACTCAAAATATGACCCTGATCATATCCCTCCTGATTTTAGAGACAATCTAAAGAATATATTTGATGCATTGAACACCAATGAACAAAAACCAGAGGAATTGTGGGATGACATCAAGAATACCATCCACAAGGAATAAAAGTTTATTAAGAAGACAGGAAAGGAAAAAAAGACTGAAACAGATGTCAAAACAGACTCTGAAACTTGCCCTTGAATGGAAAGTAGCTAAAACAAATGGAAGAAATGACAAGATAAAAGAGCTGAACAGAAGATTTCAAAGAGCAGCTCAAGAAGACAAAGTCAGGGAGCTGGGAAGATGGCGGACTAGATAGAAGGACTGCACAGACCCTCTTCAACAAAGAAAAGGGAAACCAATTGACACAGACACAGAAGTTAATCTTGGACCCCTGAGCCTTGAAGAGAAGGATTCAGAAGTAGACTAAACCCCAACTAGCAGAAGAATTTGCGTGAAAATACCAA
>NW_006921590.1:33232625-33233047 GCF_000298275.1 Orycteropus afer afer
ACTGTGTATAGTAGCTAGGGAATAAACTGGGGAAGGTGAGGAGAAAGGTGGGCCAAGTGGGAGACTTTTGCCAGTCCGGAGGCCGCTGCCATGTTGTACGTTTAAGCTGCATGACTATCTTGGATATTTAAAGAGACAATGCTCTCACAGATTTCTGGGGCTTAAGATCACGTTCTGCTTTCCGGCAGCCCCGGGAACACTCGGGGCCTACGGGACTGAAGGGGTGCGACATTCTTCTTGTTGCTGCACCCTGCACCCACTTGGTGGGTGGGGGTGTGGCCGTCCCCGCTCCAACATACCTTCTGGGCCCACATGGGGGTTCGATCACAATCTGTGTGCTCAGACAGAGCCTGGGTGCCCTAAGCAGTCCTCCTCTTATTTATTTATTTTTCTTTCTTTTTAATTTTTTTTCTTTTTCACTC
>NW_006921590.1:33250464-33259432 GCF_000298275.1 Orycteropus afer afer
ACCATGGGGAGGAAGTTGGAGGGGAGCTGTTGCATTGTGGTAAACTGTGGTCAATGACATGAGACAAAGTATATGTGAACTGCTGTATCGAGAGTGAATTTGCTCTGTAAATCTCCACCCAAATCACAATAAAAAAAAAAGAAGAAGACAAAGTCAGTTATTATAATGAAATGTGCAAAGACATGGAGTTAGAAAACCAAAAGGAAAGAACACACTGAGCATTTTCAAGTGGAAAGAACTGAGGAAAAAAAATTTAAGCCTTGAGTTGCAATAATGAGAGATTCTACGGGGAATATATTGAATGATTCAGGAAACATCAAAAGAAGATGGAAGGGATACACAGAGTAACTATACCAAAAAGAATTGGTCAATGCTCATCCATTTCAGGAGGTGGCATATGATCAAGAACCAATAATACTGAAGGAACAAGTTGAAGCTGCACTGAAGGCATTGGTGAAAAACAAGTCTCCAAGAATTGACGGAATACCCACTGAGATGTTTCAACAAATGGATGCCATGCTGGAGGCAATTACTCATCTCTGCTAAAAAAATTTAGAAGACAGCTACCTGGCCAAGTGACTAGAAGAGATCCATATTTGTATCCATTCCAAAGAAAGGTGATCCCACAGATTGTGGAAATTAATAATATCATTAATATTGGCTTTCTGCTAGATCTGGAACCTGCATCTAGCTTATCATCTCCTGTTTGGGGAGCTGAACCAGTAGCCTGCCATATTGCCTGCTAGTCTTGGGACTGTTGCCTTCTAGCCTATGAGCCAACAATCTGCCATTTTACACACCAATCTTGGATTTGTCATCTGCTGAAGCTAGCAGTCTGCTATACTCCTTGCCGATCTTAGATTCATCAGCTCTGCAGGGGTAGAACCCATGGAAAGAGAAGCCAGAGATGACAACAGAGCAGAGCAGCACCAGGGATACAGGTAAGGGAAGGATGGAGAGGTTTAGAACAGCTAAGCAAGACAAATTTGTGTCCATTTGTCGTACTATCATGCCTTGTATGTTGCTGTGAGAGTTGAGGCTGTGCCACCAGTGTTTCAAGTGCCAGCGGGGTTGCACATGGTGCACAGGTTTCAATGCAGCTTATAGACTGAGACAGACTAGGAAGAAGGAAGAGGCCATCCACTTCTCAAAGAATTGGCCAGGGACAATATTATGAATAGCAGAGAAACACTATCTGATACATTACTGGGCAACCTTGTGAATAGCCTGGAAACATTATCCAATACAGTACAGGAGGATGACCCCCTTAGGTCAGAAGTCTTTCAAAATACAACTAGGAAAGCGCTGCATCATCAGAGTAGGACCAACCTTACTGATATGGATGGAGTAAAGCTTTTGAGACATCCATTTGCTGACGTGGCATGACTCAAATTGTGGAGAAACAGCTGCAAACATCCACTAATAATAGGAACATTGAATATACCAAGTATGAATCGAAGAAAATTGGAAGTTGTCAAAAATGAGATGGAATGCATAAAGATTGATATCATAGGCACTAGTGAGCTGAAATGGACCAGTTTTGGCCATTTTGAATTAGACAACCATATGATCTACTATGCCAGGAATGACAATTTAAAGAGGTGTAGTGTGGCATTCATTATCACAAAGCATGTTTCAAGATCTGTCCTGAAGTACAATGCTGTCAGTGATAGGATAATATCCATACACCTACAAGGAAGACCAGTTAATACAACTCTTATTCAAATTTATGCACCAACCACCAAAGACAAAGATGAGGAAATTGAAGATTTTTATCAACTTCTGCAGTCTGAAATTGACCAAACATGCAATGAAGATGGGTTAATTATCACTGGTGATTGGAATGCAAAAGTTGGAAACAAAGAACAATCAACGGTAGTTGAAAAATTTGGCCTTGGTCATGGAAATAACACTGGAGATAGCATGACAGAATTTTCCAAGACCAACAACTTATTCATTTCAAACACCTTTTTTCAACAACACAAACAGCAGCTATACAAATGGACTTCATCAGATGGAACACACAGAAATCAGATTGACTACATCTGTGGCAAGAGGTGCTGTAGAAGCTCAAAATCTTCAGCCAAAACAAGGCCAGGAGCTGATTGTGGAACAGATCATCAATTACTCATACGCAAGTTCAACTTGAAGTTGAAGACCATTAAGTCCACGAGAGCCAAAATATGATCTTGAATATTTCCCTCCATAATTTAGAGATCATCTAAAGAATAGATTTGATGCATTGAACATCAATGACCAAACACCAGAAGAATTGTGGAATGACATCAAGAACATCATCCATGAAGAAAGCAAGAGGTCATTAAAAAGATGAGAAAAGAAGAAAAGACCAAAATGGATGTCAGAAGAGACTCTGAAACTTGCCCTTGAGCGGAGAGTAGCTAAAGCAAATGGAAGAAATGACAAGATAAAAGAGCTGAACAGAAGATTTCAAAGAGGAGCTCAAACAAACAAAGCCAATTACTATAAAGAAATGTGCAAAGACCTAGTTAGAAAAACAAAAGGGAAGAACACGCTCAGCATTTCTCAAGCTGAAAGAACTGAGGAAAAAAAATTAAGCCTCAGCTTGCAATATTGAAAAATTCTATGGGTAAAATATTGAATGATGCAGGAAGCATCAAAAGAAGATGGAAAGAATACACAGAGTCACGGTACCAAAAAGAACTGGTTGATCTTCATCCATTTCAGGAGGTGGCATATGTTCAAGAACCAATGGTATTGAAGGAAGAAGTCAAGGCTGCCCTGAAAGAATTGGTGAAGAATAAGGCTCCAGGAATTGATGGAATACCCACTGAGATGTTTCAACAAATGGATGCCCCACTTGTGGCACTTCATTTGGTTATGCCAAGAGATTTGGAATACATCTACCTGGCCAACTGACTGGAAGAGATCCATATTTTGTACCCATTCAAAAGAAAGGTGATCCCACAGAATGTGGAAATTATCGAACAATATCATTAATATCACATACAAGTAAAATCTTAGAGATGATTCAAAAATGGTTGCAGCAGTATATTGACAGAGAACTTCAGAAGTGCAGACTGGATTCAGAAGAGGACATGAAACAAGGGATATCATTGCTGATGTCAGATGGATCTTGGCTCAAAGCAAAGAATTCCAGAAAGATGTTCACTTGTGTTTTATTGACTATGCAAAAGCATTTGATTGTGTGGATCATAACAAATTGTAGATAACATTGACAAGAATGGGAATTCCAGAACACTTAATTGTATTCATGAGGAACCTGTACATAGACCAGGAGGCTGTCATTCGAACAGAACATGGGGACACTGCATGGTTTAAAATCAAGAAGGGAGTGTGTCAGGGTTGTATCCTTTCCTCATACTTATTCAATCTATATGCTGAGCAAATAATCTGAGAATCTGGACTATATAAATAAGAACATAGCATCAGGATTGGAGGGAGAATCATTAACAACCTGCTATACACTGATGACCCAACTTTGCTTGCTGAAAGTGAGGATGACTTGAAGTACTTACTGATGAAGATTGAAGGAGACAGTCTGCAGTATGGATTACATCTCAATATAAAGAAAACAAAAATTCTCACAACTGGACCTATAAGCAGCATAATGATAAATGGAGAAAAGGTTGAAGTTGTCGAATAATTCACATTGCTTGGTTCTACAATCGATGTCAATGGAAGCAGCAGTCAGGACATCAGACAACATACAGCACTGGGCAAGTTGGCTGCAAGGGACCTCTTTCAAGTGCTGAGGAGCAAAGATGTCTCCTTGAAGACTAAGGTGCACCTGACACAAATCATGTTATTTTCAATTGCCTCATATGCATGTGAGAGCTGGACAATGGATAAAGACCAAGGAAGAATTGATGCTGGCAAAGAATGCTGAAAGTACCATGGACTGCTAAAAGAACTAATAAATCTGTCCTGGAGGAAGTGCAACCAGAATGCTCCTTGGAAAAGAGAATGGCCAGACTTCGTCTCACCTACTTTGGTCATGTTGTCAGAAGGGACCATTCCCTGGAGAAGGATGTCATGGTTGGTAAGATGGAGGGTCAATGAAAGAGGGGAAACCCCTCAACGAGATGGATTGACACAGTGGCTGCGATGATGAGCACAAGTATAGCAAGGATTATGGAGCTGGTGCGTGACTGGGTGGTGTTTCATTCTGCTGTGCACAGGGTCACTATGAGTTGGACATGCATCAACAGCACCTAACAACAACAACAAATATATATGAGAACCAGAAAAGAGAAGTGACTTGGATGGGATATTGACTGCTTCTAGTTTACTGAGGGCTTGGGCAGTGGCTGAGAATCAGCAGGAAGAGGAGTATTAATGTATGTACGAATGCTAATAATATACAGCAGAAGGCCACATAAATAGACACTAAAAAAGAGAAAGAGAGAGAAAAGACATGTTGACTTGGAAAAGTCGAGCTCAATAAATTCTCCATAAGTGGATCTCTACTAATTCCAAGTTGGGGATATTTGACCAAGACTAGGTTGAAATTTCCCCTTGTGCTAGCTACAAAGAAAGGCTTTCTCAGCAATTTTATCATGTAAACAAGATGTGGGGTCAGGGAGAAGTTGTGTATAACCTACTTAGGAAAAACTGTTCTTAAGAACTTTAGCACTTTAATCACTTTAATTGTTTGCATGCCAATTAATTGGTGCTGCTAATTATAAATGAGTTATCTCTTCATTAAAGCAGGCTTAGACGAATGTCAGCTTAAAAGCACTTAGCAGTTAGTGTGGATTGCTGTTATCTGAAAGGAAAAACTGCATTTCTTGAAAAATGTTTACATTGCAAACAAAAAGAAAAAGGTCTATAATTTATTTTCACTAATTCTGATTCATCCCATTAGGCTGATACAATAAGATTTTAGTAAATAAAACTCGAACTATAAGTGATGAGAAAGTCAAATCAAATATAAGAGTCAGCTAATTTTCTAACAGCTTTGTATAAAGGGTCAAAGGCTCTCCATGGCCATGAGAATGACTTTCAGCCTGAAACAATTTTCTTTTCCCCCGATGCAGGATCGGTGGGACTTTACAGAGAAATGACACATTGTGGTCCAGGACCAAATGCCCTGGAAGAAACAGGGCTCACATAAATGGGATTTCTTGAGACTGATTTGCAACCACAGATGCCATCATGAAAGGCTATACAACAAACCTCAGTGGTGTCTAAACTTGAACCTCTTGACACTAATTAATTCATGTTTGTCATTGGAATCCAGCCTATTCTTTCCACCTGAGGGAGAAAAACCAAATTTCTTGTCTTTGTATCTCTCAGAAATGAGGCTTGGGAGTTAAACTTCCCTCACAACACAGCAATGGGCAAGCTTTGGTAAACCCAGTTTAATTCTGACATGTAGCTCTGCCTCAATAAATGTATGCCAAATCAATGAATAAATGCCTAACTTCTTGGAGAGGAGATTTCTGATAAAGGAGAAATAGTAAAGAGAGTGTAGAATATTCTATAATAAGACATATAAAAGAACTCCTGAAATCTGAGGGCAAATGTCAGATTAGTCTCACACAAATGCTTTGAAGCAGGAGCATGATCAGCATGTCCAAGGATAGCAAAGAGGTCAGTGGGACTGGATTGGAATGAAAAGGTAGAGGGTAATGGGAGATGAAGTCAAAGAGATAACAAGGATCCAGATCACAGAAAGCCCTTGGTCAGCATAATGACTTTGGATTTCATTGCAAGTCAGATGGGAGTCTTTGGAGTAAATGAGGGATCTCTAGGAAGAAGCAGAGAAACAAGGAAGGAGATTATTGCAACAATTAAGATGAGAGATGATGGGGACTCAGACTAGCGTGGTAGCAGTAGCCAGATGTGAAAAGTGATCATATTCTTGACATATTTGTTCAGGTAGAGCCATTAGAGTTTGCAAATGAATTTAAGGATGTGAGGTATCGAGAAAAAAAACAATTCAAGAATGTCTCAAAAATGTTAGCCTACCAATGCCAAACACTCAGGAAGGGATCAAAACTGGAGATCCTGGATAAAGTGGGAGGAAAAACATGGAACAAAATCCAAAAACACAATAATGACCAGAATTACTGGTCAGATGGAGTCTGGTGGGACCCCCAATACTATGGCCCTGGGATACACTTCGAGCCTGGAATAAAACTCAATCCCAGAGGCTGGCTCTCAACCCAACAGCAAATAAGAAGTACACACAGACCACTCAACCCAGGGTGACACATCCACAAACTCTATGGAGATCCATCCCTTGGAGCAATCAACCACAGGGCACCAGAGAGGCAACACTGACACAGAGGAAAGGCAGGACACACAGGAGTGCATAACTATGAGGGGCATGGAAGGGGAAGAGGAACTGAGAAGAGAGGGGAGGGTGAGTGGGTTAAGGTTGGGGGGGGATGGAAATTGGGAAGTGAAATCAAATGTACACAAAATGTTGAATGTAAAACAAACTCTGCTCTGAAAATTTGCACCTAAAGCACAATTAGATAGATAGATAAATAGATAGATAGATATTGGCCTGAGAAACTAGAAAAATGAAATTACCATCCTTCCCCAACTGAGATCGGGAAGACTACAGGTGGAACTGGCTTGGGAAGTTTGAAAAATATCAAAAGTTCAGCAACCTGTTAGCTATGAGATGCATATAAGACATTTGAGTGGAAATATTGTATAACCAGTGAAATATAGGAGTGAGGAGTTCACGGCTAGAGCTTATGCAGTGGCCCAAGAAGTCTTATAAAATGCCCATCATCAACTTCTTATGGTAAATGAAGAGTGAGCTGCAGAGATGATATTGTACAATAATTTACTTTAAAATGTTATGTGAGTAAAAATTCATTTTTCATTCATTTCTTTCCTGACATGAATGAAGTTGTGACTCAGTGTGAAGGAAACATTGGAAGCTGGGAAATGAGTTAAGAAGCTATTTTATGGTCTAAGGGATAGATGGTAAGGGACTAAATTAAGGAAGTAAGACTAGAAGGAATAGAAAGAATTAGAAATACATTTCTAAGGTAGAAAAGGACCTAATGACCAACTCAAGGAGCTCTAATGGCACAGTGCCTAAGGCATTTGACTGCTAACCAGAATTTTGGCA
Organism: Orycteropus afer afer; assembly: GCF_000298275.1. Lineage (NCBI taxonomy): Eukaryota > Metazoa > Chordata > Mammalia > Tubulidentata > Orycteropodidae > Orycteropus > Orycteropus afer. Next base: position 33,257,561 of record NW_006921590.1, read on the forward strand.
AACCCACCAGCCACTCCATGGAAGGAAGATAGGGCAATCTATTTCCATAAAGATTTACCATCTCAGAAAACCAGTGGGGGTCACTATGTGTTGTAACCAATTCAATGGCAATGAGTTTGCTATTTAGTTTTTAATGACCAACTCAATGTGTGGGATTGGAGAAAGGAAAGGTTGAGACTGACTCCCAGTTTCTATGTGGATAGTGGTACCAGTAATGTAGATCAAAGTATGAGGGAAGGGAGAATCTAGGAAAATGACAAAATAAGCACTTCTAAGATCCTTACCCTCCCCACAAGAAAACAAGAAAAGCAACTAAAAATTTACTCAGTCCCGTCAGAATGAAATGGTGGACAAAGGACCACAACAAGGAACTTCAAATTGAATTAAGATGAGGACAAATTTCATAAGCAAAAAAAGCTCTTCTTCCACTGACTCTGCCGCCTCCTCCTCCCCCCCAGCACAACAGACGAATAGCTACATATATGTATGTATGTAGGCACAGCCATATCACCAGCCAATGCATAGCTCTCTAGTGTACTAAGAAGGGCCCCAATCATTGGCTCCCAAATACATATGACAGATTTAGCTGGAGGATTGTTTCTGATGTATATGCCGACAGGTCTGAAAGCAGCCTGAAAGACTGAGATTTCAGTCTGGCCAAAATCAGAGCCCTCACAGAGAAAAGGAGAGAGCAGCAACAAAGGATTGAGGAGTGCACTCATCTGAGAGCAGATTCATCAGTGTGTGCTTTCTGATTGTGTTGGGAGCTTCTAAAGGACTGACACCTTGGTCTGGTCAGAGATGGAGCCCTCAAAGAGTTGGGAAAACCAAAGATTGAAGGCTGCACACACACCCATGGTGGACTGATCAGTGTGTGTTTTTTTTATCTGTCTGATAACTGTGAAGGACTGAAACCTCAGTATAGACTGAAATGGAAGTATCAGAGGGAGAGAGAGGGAGTAGTAAGTAAAGTATAAAGGTTGTGCTCATCTAAGAGTTTCTTGCAGAAATTAACACTGTTAAAATTAACACATGTTATTGTTATGTGCCGTCGAGTCAGACCTGACTCATAGTGACCCCTCCTTGGGTCTCTGAGGCAGTATCACTACGGAAGTAGATTGCCCCATCTTCCTTCCGAGGAGTGGCTGGTGGGTTTGAACCGTCAGCCTTCTGGTTAGCAGTCAAGTGCCTTAGGCACTATGCTACCAGAACTCCTAAAAGCACTATATTCTTGGGGAAATGAAAAAAGCTAACACTGTAAAATTCTAATGTCTTAGTTCAACAAAAAATTACAAAGCACACAAAGAAACAGGAATGATGCCCATTCAAGTGATCAAGACTAAGAGCATGAAATTGTATTCATGAAAGCCCAAATAATGAACAAATTGGAAGACTATAATATAGCAGTATTAAACAAGCTCAAGGAGCTACTGGAAAACACAGACAAAGAACTAAAGGAAATAAAGAAAATAATGCATGAACAAGATAAAAATATAGAGATAGATACTATAAAAAGAAACCTAACAGAAACATATGCAAGTTCACCATGAACTTGAAGTCAATTAAAACAAGTCCACAAGAGCCAAAATATGGCCTTGAATATATCCCTCCTGAATTTAGAGACCATCTAAAGATTAGATTTAATGCATTGAACACCAATGACAAAAACCAGAAGAATTGTGGGATGACATCAAGAGCATCATCCATGAAGAAAGCAAGAGGTCATTAAAAATACAAGAAAGAGAACATTCTTCTTGAGGCGGGGCAAGATGGTGGACTAGGCAGAAGGATTGCACAGACCCTCTTCAACAAAGAAAAGGGAAACCAATTAACACAGACACAGAAGATAATCTTGGACCCCTGAGCCTTGAA
>NW_006921590.1:33273002-33273739 GCF_000298275.1 Orycteropus afer afer
AAAGAAAGAAAAGACCAAAATAGATGTCAGAAGAGACTCTGAAACTTTCCCTTCAGTGAAGAGTAGCTAAAGCAAATGGAAGAAATGACAAAAGAGCTAAACAGAAGATTTCAAAGAGCAGCTCAAACAGACAAAGCCAATTACTATAATGAAATGTGCAAAGATCTGAAGTTAGAAAACCAAAAGGGAAGAACACGTTTGGCATTTCTCAAGCTGAAATAACTGAGGAAAAAAATTAAGCCTCGAGCTGCAATATTGAAAAATTATATGTGCAAAATATTGAATGATGCAAGAAGCATCAAAAGAAGATGGAAAAAGTACACAGAGTCACTGTACCAAAAAGAATTGGTCGATCTTCATCCATTTCAGGAGGTGGCATATGTTCAAGGATCAATGGTATTAAAGGAAGAAGTCAAAGCTGCACTGAAAGAATTGGTGAAGAACAAGGCTCCAGGAATTGATAGAATACTCATTGAGATGTTGCAACAAACAGATGTCCCACTGGAGGCACTCACTCAGTTATGCCAGGAGATTTGGAATACATCTACCTGGAATACATCTCTTCCAACTGACTGGAAGAGATCCACATTTGTATGCATTCCAAAGAAAGGTGATTCCAGAATGTGGAAATTATCGAACAATACCATTAATATCACATACAAGTAAAATTTTACTGAAGATAATTCAAAACTGGTTGCAGCAGTATATTGACAGAGAACTTCCAGAAATGCAAGCTG
>NW_006921590.1:33274214-33277734 GCF_000298275.1 Orycteropus afer afer
TGAAGTACTTACTGATGAAGATTGAAGGAGACAGTCTGCAGTATGGATTACATCTCAACATAAAGAAAACAAAAATCCTCACAACTGGACCTATAAACAGCATTACAATAAATGGAGAAAAGACTGAAGTTGTCAAAGACTTCACATTGCTTGGTTCAGCAATTGACACCAATGGAAGCAGCAGTCAGGACATCAGATGACATATAGCACTGGGCAAACCAGCTGCAAGGGACCTCTTTCAAGTGCTGAAGAGCAATGCTGTCTCCCTAAGGACTAAGGTGAGCCTGACACAAGCTATGGTATTTTCAATCACCTCACATGCATGTGAGAACTGGAAAATGACTAAGGAAGACAGAAGAAGATTTGATGCTTTTGAGCTGTGGTGTTGGCGAAGAATGCTGAAAGTACGATGGACTGATAAAAGAACTAACAGTTCTTTCCTGGAGGAAGTGGAGCCAGAATGCTTCTTGGAGGCAAGAATGGCCAGATTTCATCTCACATACTTTGGTCATGTTGTCAGAAGGGACCATCCCTTGGAGAAGGATGTCATGCTTGGTATGGTGAAGGGTCAATGAAGGAGGGGTAGGCTCTCAACAAGATGGAATGGCATGGTGGCAGCAGTGATGGGCTCAAGTATAGCAAGAATCATGGAGCTGGCTCAGGACCAGGAGGTGTTTTGTTCTGCTGTGCATAGGGTCGCTATGAGTTGGAGATGACTCAAAGGCATCTACCAACAACAACAACAATAGAAACACCACTAGAACTAAAAGACACAATAACTGAAATGGAAAAAGAAAAACCTCATTGGAAGTATTTAACAACATATTTGAGCTGGCAGAAGAATGAATCAGTGATCTAGAGGATAAGGTATTCAAAATTATGAAGTATGAGGTGCAAAACAAGAAAGATTCAAGACATCTGAGTATAATCTAATGGAAATGTAGCACACCACCAAACTAAGGTATGCATGATGGGAATCCCAGAAGGAGAAGAGAGAGAGAAAAAAAAATATTTGAAGAAATAATGGCAGAAAACTTTCCAAATCTGATGAAGGACATGAATTTATAAATCCAAGATACTCAATGAACTCCAAGTACATAAACCCAAAAAGAACCACACAAAGTCAAATCATAATCTAGCTCCCAGAAACTAGAAATAAGGAATCATTAAAGCAACAAGAGAGAAACAAATAGTCACATACAAAAGATTCCCAATAAGATTAAGTGCCAACTTATTCTCAGAAACCTTGGAGGACAGAAGGAAATGGAATGACATATTTAAAGTGCTGAAATAAAAGAATTGTCAACAAGAATACAACATCTGGTTGCATGTCTTCTTGAGAGAAGTGTTTGTTCATGTCTTCTGCCCATTTTCTAATTAGTTTGTTTGTCTTTTTGTTGTGAGGTGTTGAAGTTTTCTATAAATTTTAGAGATCAGTCTCTTGTTAGATATTCAGACATTCAGACATTCAGGTGGCCAATAAACACATGAAGAACTCCTTATGATCTTTAGTCATTAGAGAGATGCAAGTCAAAACAACAGTGAAATATCATGTCACCCCAGCAATAATAGTAAAGTTCAATATGACAGAAAACAACAAATGCTGGCGATGGTGTGGAGAGATTGGAATTCTCATACACTGCTGGTGGGAATGTAAGTTGGTACAATTGCTGTGGAAAATGGTATGATGCCTCCTTAAAAACACGGCAATAGAAACATCACTTGATCCAACAATCTAATTGTTAACCAAAAGAAAAGAGAGAGAGAGAGAGATAAATAAGAGCTGTGACATAAATGGAAATATGTATACCCATGTTTAATTAATGATGTGGATAGAGTAAAGTTTTTGGGACTTTCATTTGCTGATATGGCAAATTCAATATAAGAAGAAACAGCTGCAAGCATCTATTAATAATCAAAACTTAGAATGTACGGAGTATGAATCTAAGAAAATTGGAAGTTGTAAAAAAATGAAATGGAGCTCATAAAGATCAATATCCTAGGGATTGTTGTTGTTGTTGTTTGCTGTCAAGTCAGACCCGACACATAGCAATCCCTCCTTGGGTTTCCGAAACAGTATCACTACAAAAGTAGATTGCCCCATCTTCCTTCCGAGGAGTGGCTGGTGGGTTTGAACTGCCAGCCTTCTGGTTAGCAGTCAAGTGCCTTAGGCACTATGCTACTAGAGCTCCTATCTTAGGGAATTAGTGAGCTGAAATGGACTGATACTGGTCATTTTAAATCAAACAATCTTACAGTCTACTTGCCCGAAATGACAAATTAAAGAGGAATAGCATCACACTCATTGTCAAAAAGAACATTTCAAGATCTCTCCTGAAGTACAATGATGTCAGTGATAGGATAATATCCACATGTCTACAAGGAAGACCAGTAAATGCTACTAATATTCAAATTTATTCACCAACCACTAATACCAAAGATGAAGAAATTGAGGATTTTTAAAACAGCTTCTGGAGTATGAAATTGACCAAACATACAATAAAGATGTATTATAATCATTGATGATTGGAATGCAAAAGAACATTGGTAGCTGGAAAATATGGCCTTGGTTATAGAAATGGCACCAGAGATAGCTGATGGTAGAATGATGATAGAATTTTGCATGACCAACAACTTATTCATTGCAAATAACACTTTTTTTTCAACAACACAAATGGCAATTATACATGTGGACCTCACCAGATGGAATACACAGGAATCAAATTGACTACATTTGTGGAAAGAGATAATAGAGAAGCTCAGTATCATCAATCAGAACAAGGCCAGGGGCCAACTGTGGAATAGATCATCAACTGATTGTATGTAAAGTTAAATTGAGGCTGAAGAAAATTAAAACAAGTCCACAAGGGCCAAAATATGCACTTGAGTATATCCCAGCTGAATACAGAGACCATTTGAAGACCACAATGGATGTCAGCAGAGACTCTGAAATTTGCTCTTGAATGTAGGGTAGCAAAAGCGAATGGAAGAAATGATGAAGTAAAAGATCTGAACAGAAGATTTCAAAGGGCATCTTGAGGTGGTAAAGTAAAGTATTTTAAAGAAATGTGCAAAGACCTGGAGTTGGAAAATGAAAAGGGAAGAATACATTCAGCATTTCCTAAGCTGAAAGAATTGAAGAAACTATTCAAAGCCTCAAGCTGCACTATTAAAGGATTCTATGTGCAAAATATTGAATGATACAGCAAGCATCAAAAGAAGATGGAAGGAGGAGTTCTGGCAAGATGGTGGACTAGGCAGAAGGATTGCACAGACCCTCTTCAACAAAGAAAAGGGAGATCAATTAACACAGACACTGAAGATTATCTTGGAACCCTGAGCCTTGAAGGGAAGGATACAGAAGTGGACTAAACCCCAACTAGCAGAAGAATTTGCATGAAAATACCAAAAAAAAGGAGACATACGGAGCTGCGGTCTGACAACGAACTGAGCAACCCTGACAGTACAGGCAGCTTGGAGATTCCTGACTGGTGGTAGGACCTAAGAATTAACCTAAAAA
>NW_006921590.1:33281179-33288448 GCF_000298275.1 Orycteropus afer afer
AAAAAAAAAAAAAAGTCAGTGTTCAACCATTTCAGGAAGTAGCATATGACCAAGAACTGATGATATTGTAGGAAAAAGTCCAAGCTGCACCGGAGGAAATTGAGAAAAGCAAGGTCCCAGGAACTGACAGAACATCCACTGAGATGTTTCAATAAATCGACACAGTGTTGGAGGTACGCACTTGTTTATGCCAAGATATTTAGAAGACAGCTCTGGCCAACCAACTGGAAGAGATCCAAATTGTCCCCATTCCAAAGAAAGGTGATCCAACGGAACATGTAAATTATCAAACAATATCATTAATATCACAAGTAAAAGTATGCTGAAAATAATTCAAAAGCAGTTGCAACAATACATAAACAGAAAACTGCAAGAAATTCAAGCCGGATTCAGAAAAGGATGTGGAATGAGAGATAGCATTGCTGATGTCAGACAGATCTTGGCTGAAAGCAAACAATACCAGAAAGATGTGTGCTTGTGCTTTATTGACTATGCAAAGGCATTTGACTATAAGGATAATAACAAATGACGTATAATATTGTGAAGAATGGGAATTCCAGAACACTTAACATGAGGAACCTGTGCATAGACCAAGGGGCACTTGTTTGAACAGAACAGGAGATAGTGAATGGTTTTAAATCAGGAAATGTGTGCATCAGGGTTGTATCCTTTCACCATATGTATTAATTCTGTATGCTGAGCAAATCAGCCAAGAAACTGGACCATATGAAAAAGAATGCAGCGTTAGGATTGGAGGAAGACTCATTAATAACCTTGTAGTGTGGATGACACAACCTTGCTTGCTGGAAGTGAAGAAGACTTGAAGCACTTACTGATGAAGATCAAAGATTACAGGCTCCAGTATGGATTACATCTCAACATAAAGAAAACAAAAATCCTTACAAATGGACAGTAAGTAACATAATGATAAATGGACAAAATATAAATGTTGTCAAGGATTTCATTATACTTCGATCCACAATCAACACCCATGGAAGTAGCAGTCAAGAAATCAAATGATGTACTACTGCACTGGGCAAATCTGCTGCGAAACACTTATTTAAGGTGTTAAAGAGTGAGATGTCACTCTGAAGACTAAGGTGTGCCTAACCAGAGCCATGATATTTTCAATGGCTTTGTATACATGTAAGAGCTGGACAATGAATAAGAAAGACTACAGGAGAATTGATGCATTTGAATTGTGGTGTTGGCAAAGAATATTGGAATGTACTATGGCCTGCCAGAAGAACAAAAAAAATCTGTCTTGGAAGAAGTATAGCCAGAATGCTCCTTAGAAGTGAGAATGGCCAGACTTCATCTCTCATACTTTGGTCATGTAGTCAAAAGGGACCAACCCTGGAAAAGGATATCATGCTTGGTAAAGTAGAATGTCAGCAAAAAAAGAGAAGATCCTCAACAAGATGGATTGACACAGTGGCTTGGCAACAATTGTAAGGATGAGGCAGAACTGGCAATGTTTCATTCTGTTGAACATGGGTACTATGAGTCGAAACTGACTTGATGGCACCTAACAAAAACAAGTTTATTGTTGCATTATTCACTAGCACAGAGATGGAAACAACCTAAGTGCCCATCAATAGATGAATGGATACACTATGATACATAAAACCAAAACAAACAAACAAACTCACTGCCATTGAGTCGATTCCAACTCATAGAAACATCAATTGGCTTTCTAAGGCAATAAATATTTATGGAAGTAGATTGCCCTATCTTCCTCCCACAGAGCTGCTGGTAGGTTTTAACTGGCAACCTTCTGGTTAGTGTAAAATGCCTTAGGCACTACACCACCAGAGCTCCTTATGGTACATAAACACAATGAAATACTATGCAACACTAAAGAATAACAAAGAATCCACAAAACACCTCATAATATGGATGAACCTGGAGGACTGTGGCAGTTAAGGTTTTGTGTCAACTTGGTTGGGCTATAGTTTTGAGTGGCTTGGCAGCTGGATGTAGTTATTACCCATGATGAGACTATAAACCTCCATGGTACAATCTGCTGTGAGCAGCTAAGTAGATGAGTTTCGGGTATAGACTGTTTCCAGTATATAAGGAGAAGTTTTGAGCAAGGTCTTTAGCTTTTTGACACATTTGGATCCTGCATTTGGCTGAGCCTTCATCCAGGGGCCTGCCGTGTTGCCTGCTGGTCTTGGGATTATACCAACCTCAGTACCCAGCAGCTGCCTGAGATAAGTGATGCCTCCAGCTCCAGTGGGTCTGACACAAGAGGCAGAACTGAAGGCCAAGGTCAAAGGGCCTTACCCAGCCCCTAGAGCCAGCAATTGACTGCTAACCAGAAGGCTGGCAGTTCAAACCCACCAGCCACTCCTTGGAAGGCAGGTTGGGCAATCTACTTCCGTAGTGATACTGCCTCAGAAACCCAAGGAGGGGTTGCTATGAGTCAGGTCCGACTCGATGGCAAACAACAACAACAACAACAGAACTGTAAAAGAATAAATTCCTGTTTGTTAAAGCCATCCACTTGTGGTATTTCTGTTATAGCAGCACTGTTGTTGTTGTTGTTGTGTGCCATCGAGTCAGACCCGACTCATAGCAACCCCTCCTTGGGTTTCCGAGGCAGTATCACTACGGAAGTAGATTGCCCCATCTTCCTTCCGAGGAGTGGCTGGTGGGTTTGAACCGCCAGCCTTCTGGTTAGCAGTCAAGTGCCTTAGCCACTACACTACCAGAGCTCCCATAGCAGCACTAGAGAACCAAATCAAGGGCATTATGTTGAATTAAATAAATTAATCACAAAAGGAAAAATACTATATGTGGTGGTCATGTTCATGTGTCAACTTAGCTAGGCTTGGTTGAGTGGCTGGGCATCTGGTGGTAGTTATTTCCCATGATGAGACTGGCAACCAACTCCATGGTGGGATCTACCACAAGCAGCTGAGTAGCTGCTTTGGGTATGTGGTCTGCTTCCCATATATAAGAAGCAGCTTTGGGAATGGTCTCTAGCCTATGGCACACTTGGACCCTGCATGTAGCCATGTCATTGTTCAGCAGCCTGCCATGCTCTGCTGACCTTTGGACTTAACTTACAGTGGACTTAAATTAATGGCCTGCCATGTGGTTTGGTAACATAGGGATTGTGCCATTGTATTTGTCAACCTTGGGCTTCTCAGCCTCAGAAGCCAGCAGCTGTCTGAGTGAAGAAATGCCTCTAGCTTCAGTGGTCTGGGACCTGGAGGCAGAGCTGAAGCCTAAGGCTGAGGGTGTTTTACCCAGACCCTAGAGCCTGGCACTTTGAACTTGGATGTAAAACCTCCAAACTGGAAGAGAATATAAACTCCTGTTTAAGTCCATCCCATTTGTGGTATATTCTTGTCAGAGTGGCACTAGGTAACCAGAACACTGTATGAGTCCACTACTATAAAAATTCAATGAACGTTTACATAGAAAGAAACATTTTGCATGGTTATGAGGGATAGGATGGAGTGGGAAGGCAAAATCACTAACTAAATAATAGACATATATTAATTTGGGTGAAGGGAAAAGCAATGTACAATAAAGAGGTGATCATCACAGTACCACCAAGGCAAAGGAAGACAGACAGATGCACAAGAGTTAAAGATAACAAAGGGAAATACTATTACATACATAATCATGCATATCAGTGATAACAAACAATAATCTATGAGTGGATACACAGGCAGACAGACAAGCTGAACAGATATGTGTAGGCAAACAGGACTACACCCACGATCGTGTATAGCTTTTGTAGAGGAAAAATATCTGGCAAAATTGTCCTTCAAGAATGAGCACAAATTAAGACATTCCTAGATGAGCAAAAGCTGACAGAATTTAGACCTGCCCTAAAAGAAATGCAAAGGACCCTAGGAAGTAACTCAAAGCCATACGTAGAAATAAAGATGTCTATTAAGTGAAATTGCACAATCAAGCAAAAGAGCAAGTTTTAAGGTATTTTTTGCTTGATATTTTTAGTTGTTGTGTCCTTCATGCTTTATAATCATAAATTCAGTTTTTAAAGTGAAAATGTTTATTACTGGGAACATAATGTATAAATATCTAATGGAGAATAAAAACAACATAAACGGAGAGGAGGAATGATACAGAGTTTTTGTACATTACTGAAGTTAAGTTGGTATTAATTTAAACCAGGTTGTTATAAATGTACGATGTTAAATGTAATCATCATGATAACTACAAAGAAAATATCTTTTAAAAGATACACAAAAGGAAAGGAGAAGGGAATAAAAATGGCTCACTATATTAAAAAAATCAATAAAACATAATAGTTGGCATTGTTGGAGAAAATGAGGGACACAGAAGGTATAAGACACACAAAAATCAGAAGAATGAAGAAAACCAAAATTCATGGAAACAATTAGTCCTAGCCACTGGTACACCATCTGATCTGCAGCCTATATGACTATGAGACCAGAAGAACTAGATGGTGCCCGGCTACCACTGTCATCCACCTGGAAGGGGATCTATGTAAGGAGACCCTTGATAGAGAGGGAGAACAATGTAGAACAAAACTCAGAATCATTTGGAGGAAAAAAAAAAAGGAGGGGACCAGGTTTGTTGGTCCAATAGAGCCTGGTGGAACCACTGAGACTATGGCCCCTAGCTGCTCTTCAGATCTGGAATTAAATCCACACCTGTGGCTTCCAGCCAAACAAAAGACAGGCATATGAGTTGAACATTTACCTCAAGTAGATACACTTCTTGGAGAGAATAATCATGGGAGAAAGAAAGGCTTCTTATGCACAGGGAGACAGCTCAGGGGGCAGGAGTGCATGGAGGGATGGACACAGGGAAGAGGTAACTATGGGAAGGAAGTGGGAGGGGAGCTGTTGCATTGTGGTAAACTGTGGTCAATGTCATGAGACAAAATATATGTGAACCACTGTATGGAGAGTGAATTTGCTCTGTAAACCTTCACCCAAATCACAATAATAAATAAATAAATAAATAAAAAGGGGGGAAAAAAAGATGCACAAAAAAACAATAAAATGGCCATGGTAAGTCATACCTTATTGGTAATTACCATGAATGTAAATGCAGTAAATATTCCAATTAAAAGGCAGAAAGTTGGAGAATGAGTTTTAAAAAGCATGATCCAACTATGTTCTATCTATAAGAGACACATTTTAGGCTCAAGGACACAAATACATTGCAAGTGAAAGGATACAAAAAAATATTTCATGCAAATAGTAACCAAAAGAGAACTGAGGTAACAATTTTAATAGCAAATAAAATAGACTTTAAGTGAAAAGCTGGTAGAAGAGGCAAAGAATAACATTATATAATGATACAAGATCCAATTCATCAAGAAGATATAACATTTATAAATATATATCATTTTATAACTCTATAAGCCCCAAAATATCTAATGCAAAACATGATTTTGTAAATTGAAGGAGAAATATATAGTTCTACAATAATAGAACAAGAATAGTTGGAAACTTTAATGCACCACTTTTAATAATGGATAGAACATTTGGATGAAGATGAATAAGGAAACAGAGGTCCTGAATAACACTATAAACCTACTAGACCTAACAGACATATATTAAACACTCCACCAACAGCACAATATACATTCTTCTTCAACAGACATGGATCATTCTCCAGGATAGAACATATGGTATGTCACAAAACAGTTCTCAATTAAAAATAAAAATATTTAAATTGTACAAAGAATCTTCTCTGAGCAAATGGAGTAAAATTAGAAATTAAAACAGCAAGAAATCTGGAAAATACACAAATATGTGGAAATTAAACACCAAAACCCACTGCCCTTAAGTCAATTCTGACTCACAATGATCTTAAAGGACAGAGTAGAACTGCCAAATAGGGTTCCAAGGCTGTAATCTTTGTGGAAGGAGCTCCGGTGGTGCAGTGATTAAGGCATTTGGCTGCTAACCAAAAGGTCAATGATTTGAACCCACCAGCACGCTGCAGGAAAAAGATGAGGCAGTCTGCTTCTGTAAAGATTTACAACCTTCCCAAATCACAATAAAATTTTTTTAAAAAAAGATTTACAGCCTTGGAAATCCTATGGGGCAGTTTTACTCTGTCATATAGGGTTGTTATGAATCACAGCAGACTTGCTGACAGTGGGTTTGGTTTTTTGGCTTTGGAATCTTTATGGAAGCAAGTTGCCATATATTTCGCCCACTGAGCAGAACAATAGACCTTTGTGTTAGCAGCCAAGTCCATAACCATTGCACCACAAGGACTGCTTAAAATTAAACAACATACTGTTAAGTTACCAATGGGTAAAGGGAGAAATCAAAAAATACTTAGAGTCTTAAGAAAATGAAAGCACAACATACCAGAATTTATGGGATACACTGAAGGCAGAGTTGAGAGACAAATTTACAGTGGTAAATGCCTACATTTAAAAAAGAAGATCTCAAATCAATAGCCTGACTTTAAACTTGAGGAAGTAGAAGAGCAAACCAGGCCTAAAGCTACAAGAAGGAAGGAAATAACAAAGTCACAGCAGAGAGAAATTAAATAGATAATAAAAACAAAATAGAAAATCAATGAAACCACAAGTTGGTTTTTTTTAAAGATCACTAAAATCAACAATCTTTAACTAGACTGATCAAAAGACAGAGAGAGAAGAAGATGCAAATATCTAAAACTAGAAATGAAAGTGGGAACATTACAACTGACCCTACAGAAATAAAAAGGATTCTAAGGGAATTCTATGAACCTCTGTATGCCAACAAATTAGATGACCTAGATGAAATGGATAAATTCCTAGAAACCTATAAACTTCCTACACTGACTCAAGAAGAAATCGAAGAACTCAATAAACATATAACATGTGAAGAGACTGAATCAATAACCAAAAAAACTCCAGAAAAAGATAACCACTGGACCAGGTGGCTTCACTGAGGAACTCTACCAAACATTGACAGAAGAAATGACCCCAATCCTTCTTAAACTTTTTTTAAAAAAACAGAAGAGGAGAAACACACTTCCTGACTCATTCTTTAAAGCTAGCATTACTCTGATACTGAAACCAGAAAAAGACACCACAAGAAAAACAATTACAGACCAATATAACTTAGGAACATAGATGCAAAGCTAGTCAAGTGTCTTTATAGATTTGCTTTGAGGAGTGTTTTTCTTCTCTCTCTCTCTCTCTTTTTTTTTTTTGGCCAGTGAGTACTTTTCCAGCCACCATGTCACTGAAGGTGCAAGCCTTTGTGGGCTTTATATAGATAGGGAAGGAAGTCTCACTTCAGATAGGGT
>NW_006921590.1:33289028-33298714 GCF_000298275.1 Orycteropus afer afer
GCTAAGGCACTTGACTGCTAACCAGAAGGCTGGCGGTTCAAACCCACCAGCCACTCCTCGGAAGGAAGGTTGGGCAATCCTACTTCCGTAGTTATACTGCCTCGAAAACCCAAGGAGGGGGTCGCTATGACTCGATGGCACATAACAACAGCATGCCTCAGTGTAGGAGCTCTAGTAGTGTAGTGCCTAAGACACTTCACTACTAACCAGAAGGCTGGCAGTTCAAACCCACCAGCCACTCCTCGGAAGGAAGGAAGGAAGGTTGGGCAATCTACTTCCATAGTGATACTGCCTCAGAAACCCAAGGAAGAGCCCCATTAGCCGGGTCCAATTCGATGGAACACAACAACAACAGTGTTGCCACCTCCTCCCTCTTTCCGTGTTTGTATCACATGCTCAACTCCAAATTCTATAGGGGTTTTCCCCTTTTTCCTTCTGATAAGTAGAAAAAGAGCTAGTCCTACCACTGAATTGACAACAAAGATAAATCACTACAGGGACTTTGGAATTCTTACCCTACAGAACCCATACAAAAGTATGACAAAATTAATTACCAATTGCTACCTGCACCCTGTCCCTCCAACCAGACTCTCAGTTTTGTGAGACAGGCACATCCATATGCCTCTCATGCTTCCTTGTGGCTGGCCCAGAGCTTGGTGCAGGCACAAACTTGAGTGAATACTTGATGATAATGGTTGTACTGGTCATTATCATTATTATCATCAAAACTCCTGCTATCTATTGAGCACATGTTTTTCAGATTCAGTTTTGAGTTCTCAAAATAATGCTTGGAATGATTATTGTTATGATTATCATCCTTCTTTGTATATATGAGAAAGTTGAGTTTCACAGAGAATATGTGATTTGATCAAAGTCATGCAAACCATAAACAATGATCCATATACCTCTTTTGTAAAATATTCTAGGCAGATAAATTTTTTTAAACATCCCTGTGATGTAGACAAATTAGAAAAATTTGCCTCTTTTCCTAGGTAGGTGCAGCCATGGGCATGTGGCTTAGTCAGGGTGCACTGGTAGAAACCTCAGTGAGGAGCTTTTGTGCAGTGTATGGATTATATGTTCAAACCCACCATCATAAAGTCAAACTTATGAGTCTCTAGTTCCATACCCTATGGTCTGTCCAGGTCCTGTTGAGTGTCTGTCCCACAAATAGTTGGGATTTTGCCTGCTTCCTCACAGTCATATCCAATTTGGATTTTTCTTTGTGGATAGTTTGAATTGCCTGAGTTTGCTTCACTCTACTTATTCATTGTTGTCCTCTGCTAAAGGGAACCGACAGTGAGTGCTCTCTTTCCTTGACCTCAAAAGCCATTTTGGTGTTCAGCACTTGAGTGACAGAGAGTTTGGATGGTATTATACCAGCTATCATTGTCTTAATGGTAAGTTTTTACACCGTATTACAACTAAGCAAACCAAGCCTCCTACCTTTCTAGTACAGATAGGGGCAACATGGCTACAAAACTCCAACTCTAAACAAGCGCTTGCTAACAGAAACCCTGACAAATCACAAAGCATAAGCAGCAATAGCAGGCACCAGGGTAATAATTTATTTTTAATGCCATGCTGTCTTTAACAGTGCAATTTCCTCCAGGGTGTTTGCTTAGAGATTGCAAGATAATTACATCTCAGAAACCAGGCTAATTACAGTTAACAGCCTGAAAACCAAAGGAACCCTTCCTTCCACTCCCCATTTTTTTCAACTAGAATACTACACTAAGTCCAGTTAAAACATGCAGCATCATTTAGGAAACCAATATGACTACAGCTTAGAGATTCATTCTGCCTTCCCTGCAGCACATGTATAACTCGCACTGATGTATATCAGAGGGACCCAAGTAACACAGCCTCAGTGATTAGAATGAATAATAGTGCTATAGAAAGAAAACAAGGACAGCAATTTTCCAATGGAGAAGAAAGTCTAAAAGTCTAATGTCTGGTAGAAAACCATAGTCTGAGCACAGATTTATGGTGCAAAAGTGAGATTACCTGTGGCTTCTAAATACACTTTAGAAGTGTCTTGGAGTAAATGATCAACCAATCTGGGCCATTTGTAGAATTAATGAGCTGGGATGGATGTGAAGAATCATCTAGTCAATTTTCATTATTCTTGTTGTTGTTGTTGTTATGTGCCATGGAGTCGGACCCGACTCATAGCGACCCCTCCTTGGGTTTCCGAGGCAGTATCACATAGAAGAAGATTGCCCCATCATTATTCTTAAACAACCAAAATGCAAAGCAATGTGTACTTGTCATAAAAGTCTCCACGAATGAAGACTCCATGACCTGATTCTTCACTTAAAAGCCAGAAATCAGCTGCTATTGAGTCAGACTTATGATGACCCATATGTGTCAGAGCAGAACTCCATTTCAACTCCATAGGATTTTCATTCCTATTTTATAGGGTTTTCAATGGCTGATTTCTCAAAAGTGGATCTCCAGGCCTTTCTTCTTAGGCATCTCTGTCAACCTGCAATATTTCAGTTAGCAGCAGAGGCCATTAACCATTGTGATACCTAGGAACTCCAGTCATTTACTTAGCAAGCATTTTCTTAAATCATTTCCTAGGCACATGCACTGGGTTACAGGTATGCAGATGGATTTCCTGAGATTTTACTGCACTTTCATCAGAAAGTTGTCTCAATACTAAATTTATCTTGATGCAACTCTCAGACCATTTCCTCTGTGTAGATGATCACTGTATTTTAGTTGATACAAAGAATCTCCCAAACAAAGCTGCTCCAAACCTCTTCTTGGATGGTACAATTTCAGTTCCAAATACTTCTCAACTGTATAATCATTTGCTTATTATTTCCTAATTTGTCTCCAGTTTCTATTATCTTTTAAAATGTGGAAGCCAAACATCAAAACTATCTCTGGCTTAATTTGGCATGTCACAGGACCTGTTGTTGTTGTTATGTGCCGTTGAGTCAGACCTGACTCATAGCGACTCTTCCTTGGGTTTCCAAGGCAGTATCGCTACAGAAGTAGATTGCCCAAGCTTCCGTCCGAGGAGTGGCTGGTGGGTTTGAACCACCAGCCTTCTGGTTAGCAGTCAAGTGCCTTAGGTACTATACTACCAGAGCTTCCTCACAGGACCTAGGGACTGTATTTTCTTTTGACCATATGAGAGAAAGAGGGGGACTATATTTGGAAAGAAAAGAAGAAATCCAGTATTTGGAACTTCACATGAAATTCATTGCTGTTTCCATAAGTGCCCCCAAGAGCTTATCTACCTGACAGGATAGTCTGAAACCAACATGCCTAAAGCCAAATGTCTCCTTCGGGCTTCTGCAGAATGCCAGTGGCTTTCCTTCCCATCCAGCTCTTACTCTAAAAAGCAACATATTAGCCTTTCCATCAGCCTCCTGGCTAGAGGCTCCTAGTTGCCGATAATGTAAAATTTGCATGCAAATGGAATTTCTCTTGGTAACGACTCCTTAGCAACACTGCCTGCTTTCCTTTATTCTTTTAACAAACATATACTGAGTGCTCACCATAGGAAATGGGACTCTTTGTGCCTGTTCAACCAGTTTTGTTACTAGTTCTTCACTTAAAGAGAAGGAATTGCTCCTCTTACTGCTCAGGACATACAATGGGGCCATTTTCACTAACAGGCAGGGTTATCTTGCCCTAAAAGTCAGCAACCAGGTGCTGGCTCCCCTTACCTTTCTGCATCAGACGCAGGTAGGTCCTGATGCTAGGGGTGTTTCAGCCACCCTCATTAGGCTTCCTCTTCTACTGCTAGGCCACCTTTCTCTGCCTCTTTGTCTCTATCAGGACCTCTGATAGTGTAGTGCCTAAGGCATTTGAGTGCTAACCAAAAGGCTGGCTGTTCAAACCCACCAACCACTCCTCAGAAGGAAGGTTGGGCAATCTATTTCCGAGGGGTCCCTATGAGTCAGATCCAACTTGACAGCAGTGAGTTTGGTTTGGTTTGGTTTTTTGTCTTTATCACTTCACAGGTGTGCTTGAGCACAACGGTCCTAATTTTCAAGGAGGGGGCAGGTGCTGGTGAGGTGAGAGGCTCCACTTCATCCTCAAACCTATGCCATGTCTTCCACTCAGTTTTATCAGAATCCCAGGTTGGGAGTTACCATTGCTTGCATGAGTAGTATTTATAATTCCTATTTGGTTATTAGGAGCTCTGGTAGCATAGTGCCTAAGGCACTTGACTGCTAACCAGAAGGCTGGCAGTTCAAACCCACCAGTCACTCCTCAGAAGGAAGATGGGGCAATCTACCTCTGTAGTGATACTGCCTCCGAAACCCAAGGAGGGGTCGCTATGAGTCGGGTCCAACTTGACAGCACATAACAACAACAAATTTGGTTATTAGGAGCTCTGGTGGCATAGTGCCTCAGGCATTTGACTGCTAACCAGAAGCCTGGCGATTCAAACTCACCAGCCACTCCTCAGAAGGAAGATTGGGCAATCTATTTCTACAGAGACATTGCCTCTGAAACCCAAGGAGGGGTCTGTATGAGTCAGAACCGATATCTGGTGCTAGGCACCAATGAAGCACTTCCCTTCCTTCCAGAAGCTTACAATCTAGTGGAGCATTTTGTCTGTCTTGGAAATTGCTACTAGATGAAAGAACTTTTACTCTTTACAAGAGAACACTTCCAGTGAAATCTAAAGTTTAGAAGGGATTTCATTACACAACTTGGGAATTGGTAACAGTGCAGCAGAGCGACTGTGTTATGCATTGTTATGATCCTTTTGTTTTTTGACTATACCTCAGAAACACTTTACTAACTAGTGAAAGAGGAGAAGTTAAATGGGAAAACTAAAAAATATAATTCTTCTACAAGCCCAAAAATTTCCAGACACAGTTCTGGGGAAGTATAAACTGCCAGCTGGGGATTGATTGGTTTTTGCTTTAATGGAGAAGGAAAGGGAAGAGCTCAGGGCCAAGGAGTGTGTAGGTAAAGGAGAGCCCACGGCCAGGAGAATGTTCTGGCCCCAGCACACACAGCAGGATTCCCATTCCAGACACACTTCTGCCTCCAAGTGGGAGAATGAGTTTTATTAGAGCTCATTACAGTCACAAGAAGAAAACTTTCTAGTTGAAAGGAAGCTTTGGGGACAAACGACATGATGGGTTTATAAGGCTGCTTCCATCAAAGGAGTTTTCATTTCTAGTCCCTCATTCTTTTGAACAACTCTTTAGGGCAGGTAAAGGGCAGGTGTTGCTGTGTAACAACAAAACTATTTCTAAATTGTTCTCATAAAATTGGGTCAACAGTCAACCACAGTTAGCCTGCACTTCCATGAGCTGAGAAAATCCCATTATTGGGGTCTCTGCTGGTCACATGAAGTGGGAAAGCTGCAGCAGATGGTTCAACTAAACAGTCCAACTGGAATATTACAAGATTCAGGATAAGATAGAAAGAAAAAAATTGAACAATGGTGTGAGGATAGACTGAGTTATATTAAAATTTGGTTGATAACAATGGTGAGAAAGAAAATAATTTGTATAAAATTTAAAATAGTCTAAAGTATTATAACGGAAACATTCTCTGAATGTTTTTAGCTATTTTAAACACCAATGTAAAATAGGAAGATTGTGTTTCAAATATGTCTCCTTTGGTCCATGTGACTTGGATTATATAACCTAGTTGCAAAGCAGCCAATAGCAGCTTGCTTTAATTGCAGGACAAATATCCAACAGGAAAGCATAACAGGACAGCATCCCCAAAACTGTAAAGGGATGACAAATGGTACAGTTGTTAGGAAGAACCCAGTAACATTTTTAGGCAAAGCATAACCTATCCTAATAACTTGTTTTTCCAAAATGTCTTTGATGCTACTTATAAATCTCTAAAGGACAGAATAAATATGTCTTGGAAGACATACAGCCAGAATGCTCCTTATAAGTGGGGATGGCAGGACTTAACTTCACATACTTTGGACATGTTATCAGGAGGGACCTTTCCCTAGAAAAGGACATCATGCTTGGTAAAGCACAGGATGAGCAAAAAAAGAGGAAGACCTTCTAGGAGATGAATTGACACAATGGCTAAAACAATGGGTTCAAACATGGCAATAATTGTGAGATGGTGCAGGACCAGGCAGTGTGTCATGCTGAAGTACATAGGGTTACTATTAGTCAGAAATGACTCAACATCTAACAACAACAAAGAGGTGCCCAGCAAGCATCTTCTGTTATTGAACCCAGTAATGGGATAAAGATCTGCCTATATCAGGTTTCTCTCTAACTGATGTCACTCATGATTTTCCATTCATTAATCATTCAAGAAAACTATTTTTCTCTAATTGGACCTCAGGATTATGGATTCATCATAATCCTTGATTTGACCATGCCTTGGTTAGTTTTAGACGCTCTGGTAGTGTAGTGCCAAAGGCATTTGACTGCTATCCAGAAGTCTGGTGGTTCAAACCCACCAGCCACTCCTCAGAAGGAAGGTTGGGCAATCTACTTCCATAGTGATACTGCCCCAGAAAGCCAAGGAGCGGTTGCTATGAGTCTGATCAGACTCAACAGCAGTGAGGTGAGGTGGTTAGTTTTACTTACTTATTTTTAAAAATGTATTAAGCATTCATAAATGCATCACCCAAAAAAAGTAAAGATAGAATCTTGACAAGAATTCTCTTGAGTCAGGTTCTCTAGAGAAACAGAAACAGTTAAGATAGATAGATGGATAGATGATAGATTTAATGTGAGGAATTAGCTAAGACAATTGTGGAAGGTAATCTGCTTTATTTAAGAATTTAAGGCCAACTGATTTAATTACAAGCAACTACTTCATAACAGCAATTAGACTAGTGTTTGACCAAACAACTGGGCAACATAGTTTAGCCCTGTTGACACATAAAATTAACCATCACAGAGACCTGAATCTAATCATCTCCCCCCACCATTCAATCCCTTGCTTTCTTTTCTCACCTGAGATAAGCATTCTTTTGAATCCTGGGTTTATAACTTCATTCCCTTGTTTTCCTTTGTATATAATTTTTATTGATCACTGTTTTGCTCACCTAGTGCCACTCTAACAGAAGATACCACAAATGGAATGGATTTAATAAATAGGAGTTTATTCTCTTACAGTTTTGGAAGCCAGAAGTCTGAGTTCAAAGTGCCAGGCTCTAGGGGCTGGGTGAAAGCCCCTCAACTTTGGGCATCAGCTCTGCCTCTTGCTCCTGGCCCACTGAAGCTGGAGGTTTTTCTTTGCTCTGGCAGCTTCTGGCTGCTGAGGTTGACAAATCTAAGGTTGACAAGTAAAAAGGCACAGTCCCAATGTTACCAAACAACATGACAGGCCATTGATTCAACTCCAGAGATGGTCCCAAGATAGGCAGGGTATGGCAGGCTGATGAACAATGGCTTGGCCACATGCAGGGTTCGAGTGTGCCAAAAAGCTAGAGACCTTCCTCAAAGTTGCCTCTTATATACTGGAAGCAGACCACATCTCTAAAGCAGCTACTCAGCTTCTCCACTAGATTCCACCATGGAGTTAATTATCAGTCTCACCATGGGGAATAACTACATCCAGCTGCCCAGCCACTCTATCATGCCTAGCCAAGTTGACATAAAACCTCAACTACCACAATTACATATCTATGTCTAATATATCTATGTATCCTCCAGCCATTGATCTCTCATGTTGACATGTTCAAAGCAAACAAGTCATACAATGTTCCATTTTTACCTATTAGGGTTTCATCGGCTAACTATAAGAATAGATTGACTATTCTTCCTAGTCTAGCTAAATCTGGATGCTCTCCTGAAATCTGTCTACCACGGGTGACCCTGCTGGATTTTGAAATACCAATGGTATTGTTGTTAGGTACCATAGAGTCTGCTCCAATTCATAGTGACCCTATGTTGTTGTTGTTATTGCTGTTATGTGCCGTCGAGTCATCTCCGACTCATAGAGACCCCTCCTTGGGTTTCCAAGGCAGTATCCATTACTATGGAAGTAGATTGCCCCATCTTCCTTCCAAGGAGTGGCTGGTGGGTTTGAACTGCCAATCTTCTGGTTAGCAGTCAAGTGCCTTAGGCACTACACCACCAGAGCTCCCTGTGACCCTACGTACAACAGAACAAAACACTGCTGAGTCTTGTAACAGCTTCACAGTCCTTGCTAAAACTGAGCCCATCATTGCAGCCACTGTGTAAATCCATCTTGTTGAAGGTCTTCCCCTTTTTTACTGTCTCTCCACTTTACCAAGCACGATATCCTTCTCCAGGGAATAGTCCTTTCTGATAATGTGACCAAAGTAAGTGAGATGAAGTCTGGCCATTCTCGCTTCCAAGAAGCATTCGAGCCACACTCCTTCCAGGACAGATTTGTTTGCTCCTCTGGCAGTCCATGATATTTTCAGTATTCTTCACCAACACCACAATTCAAAAGCATCAACTTTTATTTATTGTCCAGCTTTCACATGCACATGAGGCAACTGAAAATACCATGACTTGGGTTAGGCACACCTTAGTGTTCTTTTGCAGCAGATTTGCCCAGTGCAATACAATGTCTGAATTCTTGACTGCTGCTTCCATGGATGTTGACTGTGGTTCCAAGTAAAATGAAATCTTTGAAAACTTCAATCTTTTCTCCATTTATCATGATGCTGCTTATTGGTCCAGTGTGAGGATTTTTATTTTCTTTATGTTAAGGCATAATCCATAATGAGGATTCTGGTCTCTAATCTTCACCAGTAAGTGCTTCAAGTCATCCTCACTTTCAGCAAAGTTGTGTTGCCTGCATATGGTAGGTTGTTAACGAGTCTTCTAATTCTGATGTCATGTCCTTCTTCATATGCTCCAGCTTCTCAGATTATTTGCTCAGCATACAAAGTAAGTATGGTGAAAGGATACAACCCTGACACACACCATTCCTGATTTTAACCCATGCAGTATCCCCTTGTTCTGTTTGAATGACAGCTTCCTGGTCTATGTACAGGTTCCTCACGAGCACAATTAAGTGTTCTGGAATTCCCATTCTTCACAATGCCATCCATAATTTGTCATAATCCGCACAGTTGAAAGCTTTTGCGTAGTCAATAAAACACAAGTAAACATCTTTCTGGTATTTTTGCTTTCAGCCAAGATTGATCTGACATCAGCAAGGATATCCCTCGTTCCTAGTCCTCTTCAGAATCCAGCTTGCATTTCTGGAAGTTCCTTGTCAATATAGTGCCTAAGGCACTTGACTGCTAACCAGAAGGCTGGCAGTTCAAACCCACCAGCCACTCCTCGGAAGGAAGGTTGTGCAATCCTACTTCCATAGTGATACTGCCTCAGAAACCCAAGGAGGGGTCGCTATGAGTGGGGGCTGATTTGATGGCATACAACAACAACAACATACTGCTGCAACCACTTTTTAATTATCTTCAGCAAAATTTTACTTGTGTGTGATAATAATGACATTGTTTGATAATTTCCACATTCTGTTGCATCACCTTTCTTTGGAATGGGTACAAGTATGGATTTCTTCCAGTCAGTTGGCCAGGTAGCTGTCTTCCAAATCTCTTGGTATAGACATGTACGTGCCCCAGCATGGCATCCATTTGTTGAAACATCTCAGCAGGTATCCTGTCAATTCCTGGAGTGGTGTTTTTTGCCAATTCCTTCAGTGTCACTTCGACTTCTTCCTTCAATAGCATTGGTTCTTTTTTTTTTTTTTTTTTTTTAAATGATTTTAAG
>NW_006921590.1:33305774-33312828 GCF_000298275.1 Orycteropus afer afer
CTTCAAGGCTCAGGGGTCCAAGATTATCTTCTGTGTCTGTGTTAATTGGTTTCCCTTTTCTTTGTTGAAGAGGGTCTGTGCAATCCTTCTGCCTAGTCTGCCATCTTGCCCCACCTCCAATAGCATTGGTTCTTGATCATATGCCACCCCCTGAAATAGTTGAACACTGACCAATTCTTTTTGAGACAGTGACTCTGTGTATTTCTTCCATCTTCTTTTGATGTTTCCAGCATCATTCAATATTTTGCCCATAGAATCTTTCAATATTGCAACTCAAGGTTTGAATTTTTCCTCAGTTCTTTCAGCTTGAGAAATGCCAAGGATGTTTTCCCTTTTGGTTTTCTAACTCCAAGTCTTTGCACATTTCATTATAATAATTAACTGTGTCTTCTCAAGTTGCTCTTTGCAATCTGTTCAGCTCTTTTATCTTGTCAACTCTTGTATTTGCTTTAGCTACTCTCCACTCAAAAGCAAGTTTCAAAGTCTCTTCTGACATCCATTTTGGTCTTTTCCTTCTTTCTTGTCTTTTTAATGACCTTTTGCTTTCTTCATGTATGATGCTCTTGATGTCATCCCACAATTCATCTGGTTTGCAGCATTGGTGTTCAAAGTGTCAAATCTATTCTTCAGGTGGTCTTTAAATTCAGGTGGGATATAATCAAGGTTATATTTTGACTCTTGCGGATGTGTTTTAATTTTCTTCAGCTTCAACTTGAACTTGAATATGAACAATTGATGGTCCATTCCAATGAATAAAAGACCAAAGTTATAGCTTGCAGCATCTGAGCAATATGCAAGTCATCACAGTATGACAAATTGACAGAATGGGTGGTAGAGATTACTCCTAGATACTTGATATCCTATGATAATTTTATAAATATTGGTTTCTCCTTAATTTTTTTTGCAGTTTTTGTTACTGGTATAAAAATATGAAACTGACTTTTATATTAATCTTACATCCAACCATATTATTATTATTATTTCCAATAACTTGTAGATTAATTTTGGTTTTCTATGTAAATTATCATATGATCTATAAATAATGACTGTTTTATTTCCCCTTTTCCAATCTCTATGCCTCTAATATCTTCTTCTTACCTTATTGCACTGTTTAGAACCATCAGTATAATGTTAAAGAGAAATGGTACTAGAGGGCATCTTTTCTGATTTCTTCTCATTCTACACACTCATCTTGGTAATTTATTCCTATTGTATTGCTTCAGTCACCATCTAGATTTCTATCCTGACTCATATATCCAACTATCTGTTAGACATCTTAATCTGAATGTTCCACAGGCACATCAAACTCAACAAATCCAAAATTCATCATCTAGTCCTATCTGTCATTCTAAATCTATGAGTGGCACCACCATCCACAGGGCCCAAGCCAAAAAAAATTGTATTCACTTTCACCTTCTCTTTCCTACCATATGCCTGGATGGCATGAATGATTAAGCAGTTCAAAGGCTGACAGTTCAAATCCATGCAGAGGCACTATGGAAGAAAGATCTGCTAATCTGCTTCTGAAAGGTTACAGCTCTATAACACATGGGGTCACCATGATCAGAATTGACTCCACAGCAACGGGTTTGTTTTTTCTTTCCTGTAACATATCCTCTCCATCATCAAGTATTATTAATTCTAGTTTGTTAATATCCCTTTAACCCAACCCATTCTTTCTACCCCTGTTCCGGTTACCTAGTGCCGCTCTGACAAGAATATACCACAAATGGGATGGTCTTAACAAACAGGAGTTTATTATTACAATTTGGAGGCTTTAAGTCCAAGTTCAAAGTGCCAGGCTCCAGGGGCTGGGTGAAAGCACCTCAACCCTGGGCGTCAGCTCTGCCTCCAGCTCCCGGCCCACTGAAGCTAGAGGCTTTTCTTCACTCACACAGCTGCTGGCTGCTGAGGCTGAGAAGCCCAAGGTTGACAAGTAAAATGACACAGTCCAGATGTTGCAAAACCACACAGCAGGGCCATTAATTCAAGTCCATTGTAAGTCCCAAGGTCGGCAGAGCATGGCAGGCTGTTGAACAATGACATGGCTACATGCAGGGTCCAAGCGTGCCATATACTAGACACAATTCCCAAGGCTTCTGCTTATATACAGGAAGCAGACCACATCCCAAGGGCAGCTACTCAGCTGCTTGTGGGAGTTGATTGCTAGTCTCATCATGGGGAATAACTATCACCAGCTGTCCAGCCACTCAACCAGGCCCAGCCAAGCTGACACAACCCCCCTCTACCATTACCTTAGTGCAGCCTGCATCATCGCTTACCTGTTTACTGCCACAAGTTCCTAACCCATCATCTGCCTCCAGTCTTGCCTATTCCCAAACTCTTTTCATGCCACCAGAACAGTCTCTCTAAACTTTATAAATTGATCACTCAGTGCCCATATTAAAATCTCTTAGTGGATCTCCATGATGTATAGAAAAAGTCCAAACCCTTTGTGTGGAGCAAATGTTTAAAACTTAGGCCCTTTGTGATCTGGCCTCCATGACAGCCTCACTTCCTATTCTCCTTGTCCTAACACTCAATGCTCTGGCCATCTTGGGCCCTGCACAGTTCCACAAATGCTTGGTTCTCTCTACAAGGTTTTTGTACATGTTGTTTCCTCTCTCAAGTGTATTCTTTCCCTTCCCCACTTCCTTCCATCCTTCCCTGGATAACCACCACTCATTCTTTAGGATTCAGCTTACATCACTTCCTCCAGAAGGCATTCCCTATACTGTCAGTGACCTCACCTGTTTTCCCCATGCCTTGAGAACAGGAAAAGGTCTTATTTATGTTTATAGGCCCAGAATCCAGTGTAGTGCCTGACATGCGTAAGAGCTCAGTGAATGCTTTGGAAATGTATAGTAAATCAGTATTGCTCCCTTTACGCACATCTCTGGTCTCCATTTGTTAAAATCCTATCTTTCAAAACTTCTTTTAATGCCTCCTCATCTCTTTCCCCTATGATGTGCCTACCACTTTGTTTACATTTTTCCTTGGCACATGTCCCACCGAACTTGGGCTTTTGTCTGGTTCTCTCTACCAGCTGCTTGAGGCTGAGATTGTTTCTCATCCATCGTAGTGCCCCTACCACATGCAGCCAAAGCCTAGCACATATATTTGATGCCAAATATATATCCAAGCTAATAAAATTGGATTCCCTCCTGGAGCCACAAACTAACCAGAAAATGTGCTTTGGATTGTTCTATGAGCTGTATTTGTGTTCAAAGTAGACAGAGTTCTGCCAGCATCTCCACCTGCACAGCCTTCCGCCTCCACCTCCCCAAATGCTTCTTTGGTTTTAAAATGGAAGTCTCTGAAACAATGCAATTCATTTTACATAAGTTACTTCACAAGCAATGCCTTTTCATTATTCTATTCTACACTGCAAAATGCACCTGCATGCTTTTTGGGCTTTGTTTTGAAGGATTTTTAACTAAGAAGTCTTGGTGAGGCATTTTGTCTAGGTTTTCCTTCTTAGAAAAATCACCCCTCTCTTCTGCAGCTGTTTATGAGAGTCACACTCTGCCATTTAAATATTAATGTTATGGAAACAAGAGAAAATTTGGTCTCTGATATGCAATGTTGAGGGAAATTAAGATTAATAAATGGTGACAAGCTCTATAGAGGAAATAAAAGTTAAATTGCCTTGGATTATTTTCAAAAGTTGTTTGAGCAATGAGTATTTTATTGAATGCCCCCATAACTATGATCATTCTACAAGCCTGAATTCTGACTACAGATCTCAAAAGATAACTCAAACTTCCACATTCCCTCTCAGAGCACTTGCAGTCTTTAAGTGTGTGTGTAGCGAAAGCCTTTATGGAGCAAATCCAAGAAATATCTAAAAATTAGGCTTTCTTAATCAAATCTCAAGCAGCCACTATCCTGGGGAAAAGTAAATTTTAGGTCTGAAAATGTAAATAATACATTTACATCTAGCAGCTAAAACTATCTATATAATTTACTGAGTGTTCACTTCTTCAGCCAGATATGTAGCATCACAGACACACTGACAACCCTGGGTCAATGTTGGGCTTGGCACAGCTAACTGCAGAGGGAGAGAACCCTCCAGTTCCTGACCTTGGTTTTGTTCCCACAGCCTCCACTCTATTTAACCTGCTAGGGCTATAGGTAGGAGCTCTGATAGCATAGTGCCTAAGGCACTTGACTGCTAACCAGAAGGCTGGCGGTTCAAACCCACCAGCCACTCCTCAGAAGGAAGGTTGGGCAATCTACTTTCATAATGATACCACCTCAGAAACCCAAGGAGGGGTCACTATGAGTCAGGTCTGACTCAACGGCACATAACAATAACAACAACAGGGTTATTGGTGAAAATATGAGGTAGGGGTTCCCAAAGTGTGGTCTCTGGGTCATCAGCATCACTTTGGTACTTGTTATAAATGCAAATTTTCAGGCCCCTAGCCCAGGTCTACTGAATCAGAAATCCTGTAATCTCTTTTTAACAAACCTAGGAGATTCCAACAGTTTTCAAGTTTGAGAACCACAGATCCATAACCCTGGCTGCACATTAATATCATTTTAAAAACTGATGCCAGGATTTTGTCCCCTAGAGATTCTGATTTAATAGGTTTGGGTGAGGTCAGTGCACTGGTATGTTTTAAAAGTTCCCTAGATTATTCTAAAGCGCACCCTGCATTATGAATCTGATTTCAGGCTCTGATCTTACTTTAATAATGGCAACAACCTCAGAAATGGTCCCTTGACTTCCAGCCTTTTCCTTCCTCAATCTGTTGTCCAATCACTCCATCTCCCACCCCCAAGGGATTTATCTCTATATAGTGGTTCTTAAATTTTACCATGCACCAGAATGAGCTGGGGGAAAAAAAAAATCAAAATCCATTGCCATCGAGACAATTCCAACTTATAGTAAGCCTATAGGACAGAGCAGAATTGCCCAATAAGGTTTCCAAGACTATAAATCTTTACAGAAGCAGACTGCCACATCTTTCTCCCACAGCTCAGCTGGCGGATTTGAACTGCCAGACTTTTGTTTAACAGCACAGTACTTAATCACTGCATCACCAGAGCTTCTAGAATCAGTCAGAGAGTTTGTTTTAAAAAAATAAATAAAACTGTTTGCTGAGCCCAAACCCTAGTTTCTGATTCAGTAGGTCTGGGATGGAGCCCCAAAATTTGCCTTTCTAACAAGGTCCCCGGTGAACTGAAGCTGCTGGTCCAGTTTTTAACATGTGTTTTCTAGTCACTCTGGCCTTGGTTGGAAAGGAAAGTTATTACAATAGTGAGCTTATCTTGCAGGACCTCCAGCCTCCTGCAGATGCTCCAGGCCAGAAGGCAGTATAGTATCACAATCAAGAGTGCAGCCTCAAGGTCAGGTTGTTGGTATCTAATCCTATAGGTTCTCTGTGCCTCAGTATCCCATTCATAAAAAGGAGGATAATATAGAACCTACCCATTTACCTTGTTGTAAGGATTAGATGCATCAATACATGCAACATGCACAAAAAGTGCCTAGCAATACTGTGTTCAAATATTTATGATCATTAAACTTATAAAGTTATAATAAGTTGTAACTTATAGCTAGTTATAATTATAGAGACAATTTTGCATATAAAACAGATCTTTTACTTATTTCAAAGCCCTTTCTTCCTTAGAGCTCAGACATTAATGCCCGTTGTCCACATCAACAGATAAATCAAAATGACACATACTTTGCCACCCACACATACAATCATTCTCACTGCCCTAGAAAATGGAAGGGCTGTTAATAGACAAAACTGTGAGTCTGATAAAGAGATTTCTCCAGGAACACCTGACCCACTAGTTGTGCCAAAGCACAGCTGCACCTCTCTGAGTAAGAACACAATTCTACACAAATTGAAAACCCTCTATTACATTTCTAAAATCAAATATGATCACATCACACCCTGCTTAAAATTATTCC
The DNA here is from genome assembly GCF_000298275.1 of Orycteropus afer afer. Taxonomy (NCBI): domain Eukaryota; kingdom Metazoa; phylum Chordata; class Mammalia; order Tubulidentata; family Orycteropodidae; genus Orycteropus; species Orycteropus afer. The sequence goes on from NW_006921590.1 coordinate 33,311,704, forward strand.
ATGAGTCTCCCTTATGAATAAAGACCAAATTGTTTATCCTGGCATAATGGATCCCTGGCCCCTTCTCAACTTCCTGTGCAATAATTAACAAATTATTTTGTTCTTGTTGTTGTTGTTAGGTACCACTGAGTTGGTTCCAACTCATAGTGACCTTATGTAGAATGAAACGAAACACTGCCCGGTCTCACACCATCCTCACAATCATTGCTCAGCTTGAGCCCATTGTTGCAACCATTGTATCAGTCCACCTCATTAAAGATCTTCATCTTTTTCATTGACCATCCACTTTACTAAGTGTGATATCCTTCTCCAAGGACTGGTCTCTCCTGACAACATGACCAAAGTATGAGAAGTGAAGTGGTGATAGAGGGCATCCTTGTCTGATTCCTGTTCGCAAGGGGAATGGTTTCAGTCTCCCTCCATTGAGAATAATGTTGACTGTTGGTTTTGCATAGATGCCCTTTATTATGTTGAGGAATGTCCCTTCTATTCCTATTTTGCTGAGAGTTTTGATCAGGAATGGGTGTTGGATTTTAGCGAATGCCTTTTCTGCATCAATTGATATGATTATGTGGTTCTTTTTCTTTGTTTTATTTATGTCGTGGAGCACATTGATTGTTTTTCTAATGTTGAACCATCCTTGCATACCTGATATGAACCCCAGTTGGTCATAATGAATTATTTTCTTGATATGCTGTTGGAGTCTTGGCTAGGATTTTGTTGAAGATTTTTGCATCTATATTCATGAGGGATATTCGTCTGCAGTTTTCCCTTTGAGTGATGTCTTTGCCTGGTTTGGGTTATCAAGGTTATGCTTGCTTCATAAAATGAGTTAGGGAGGATTCCATATTTTTCTATGTTTTGGAATAGTTTGAGTAGTATTGGTGTCAGTTCTTCTCTGAATGTTTGGTAGAATTCTCTGGTGAAACCGTCTGGGCCAAGACTTTTTTTGTTGATAATTTTTTGATGACCTGTTCAATTTCTTCTTTTGTTATGGATCTGCTCAACTTTTTCACATCAGTCTGTATTAGGTTAGGTAAGTGGTGTGTTTCTAGAAATCTGTCCATTTCCTCCAGATTTTCAAATTTGTTGGAGTATAGTTCTTCATGTTGTTGTTGTTGTTAA
>NW_006921590.1:33335705-33342129 GCF_000298275.1 Orycteropus afer afer
ATCCTTCCCTTCAAGGCTTAGGGGTCCAAGATTATCTTCTGTGTCTGTGTTAATTGATTTCCCTTTTCTTTGTTGCAGAGGTCTTTGCAATCCTTCTTCCTAGTCCGCCATTTTGCCGGAACTCTCTATCTGTAGATTTTGAATCATTTCTAATTTTTCATTTATTTTGTTCTTGTATTTTCTTTCAAAATTCTTCTAGAGTTTTGTCTGTGTTTTCCTTGGTCTGTTTCTCAGTCCTTTGAAGATACCTGAATATTTCTTTTGAATTCCTTATCAGGGAGTTCCAATGCTGTTTCTTCCTCAGGGATGTGTTCTGGGTCTGTATCCTGCTCCCTTGTTTCTACCCCTTTATTTTGCTTCTTTGTGTGGACTGTGATTGTCTGTTGTCTCTGAGACATTGTGATGTTGTTGTATTTAGATCTCTCTTAACTGTTTGTGAAGAGCAGCTAAGGTTGAGTCAGGCTCTTCTTGGTGGTTGTTTATTGTATGCCCATTGGTGGAGAAGGAGGTAGTGACTCTCGCTCAGTAAATTAAGCTTTCTAGTAGTCCATGTGTCTGGGATGTCTTTGTGGTTCCCAGCAAGTGGAGCCTGTTCTTAAGTCCCTGCAACCTGGGAGAATGCTGTCAGTTTAAATATCCAAAACGTTCAAGCCGCTTGTAAATATTCAAAATGGCTGCACCCTCCTGACAGGCAGAAGTCTACAACTCAGCCCACCTTCCTCTTCTCTGCTTCCCCTTTTATTCCCCAGCCACCAGAGCAGTCCTCCATGCAGTCCCTGGCTAGCATGGTTGATTTTTAGGTTAATTCTTAGGTCAAACCACCACTCGGCAATATCTAAGCTGTCTGTGCCGTCAGGATCGCTTGCAGACCGCAGCTCTGTATGTCTCTCTTTTTTTGGTATTTTCATGCAAATTCTTCTGCTAGTTGGAGTTTAGTCCACTTCTGTGTCCTTCCCTTCAAAGCTCAGGGGTCCAGGATTATCTTCTGTATCTGAGTTAATTGGTTCCCCTTTTCTTTGTTGAAGAGTGTCTGCATAGTCTTTCTGCCTATTCCACCATCTTACCAGAACCTCTGATCCAAGGAATTTTTTAATTCCATTTTTTATTTCTTGTTTTCAAGAGGGTGTTAGTCATTTTCAAGGAAGGTATTAGTCACTTTCCATGTCTTAGCTCTTTTTCCATTGATCTTCCTATTGTTGATTTCTAATTTTATAGCATTGTGATCTGAGAAGATGTTTTGCAGTATTTTTAAATTTATTAAGGCTTACTTTGAGGTCTAACATATGGTCTATCCAGAAGAATGTTCCATGTGCACTGGAAAATAATGTATATTGTGCTGTTGTTGAGTGAAGTGCTCTGTAGATGTCTACAAGGTCAAGTTGGTGGACTGAATTGTTCAGTTCTTCTGTGTCTTTGTTGAGTTTCTTTCCAGTTGTTCTATCTTTGATTGAAAGTGGTGTATTAAAGTCTCCTACTATGACTGTGGAGTCATCCATGTGTCTTTTCAATTCTGTTAAAATCTGATTTATTTATTTTGGGGCTCTTTCATTGGCTGCATAGGTATTTATTATTGTCATGTCCTCTTGTTCAATCAATCCCTTAATCATTACATAATGCCTTTCCTTGTCTCTTCTGGTGGTTTTTGTCTTAAAGTCAAATTTATCAGGAATTAAAATTGCCACTCTTGCTCTTTTATGGTTGCCATTTGGTTGATATATATTTTTTCCAACCTTTGATTCTTAGTCTATTTTTGTCTTTTTCTCTAAGGTGTGTCTCTTGTAGATAACATATTGATGGTTTATGTTTTCTTATCCAGTCTGCAACTCTCCAGCTTTTGAGTTGGGCATTTAATCCATTGACATTCAGTGTCATTATCAACAAGTATGAATTTGTTGCTGTCATTTTGTTATGTGCTTTTTTTCACGGTATTGCTTATTTCTTTGTTCCATATAGTTTTCTGTGTTGAGCTCCTTTTGTTTCTGAATTGTGTTATCACTTCCTTCATTGGTATTATTTCAGTATTTGCTAAATATTTGGCTTGTCCTCTTTTTTATTTTGATGTGAAGGTTTATCATTTTTCTGTGAGGTTACCCTGTGTTTTATAGTTTTGTCCCAAATTTAAAACAGTCCATTCTATTTTGCAATTGTCTTGACTTCATCACCATTTAGAACTTCAGTAACTACACAATTTTTTCCCTCTTTTTGGTTTGTAGTTTTCCTCATTTGCTAATTGATGTCTCTGGTTCCTTGTTTACAATCTTGTAAGTTTATTTACTTTGGATACTTTGATAACTGGATTGGTTTCTAGGTTATGTTATCATGTGTGTTAATGGTCGGTTGTCATTTGCTGTTGTTGCTTCTCTGTCCAAAGGACTCCCTTTATTATCTCTTGTAAGGTTGGTCTGGTTTTAACAAATTCCCTTAATTTCTGCTTATCTGGAAATGTTCTAGTTTCACTATCATACTTGGATAATTTTGCTGGGTACGTAATTCTTGATTGGAAATTTTTTCTTTCAGGGTTTTATTAGACCATCCCATTGCTCCTTGCCTGCATGGTTTCTGCCAAGAAATCTGAGCTTAGTCTTATTGGTTGCCCCTTGTAGGTAACTCTTTGTTTTTCCCATGCTGTTTTCAGGAGTCTTCCTTTGTTTTTAGTTTTGGTGAGTTTGATGATGATATGTCTTGGTGATTTTCTTTTGGGATCTATCTTGTTTGGGGTTTGTTGGACTTCTTAAATAAATAGATATATTCTCATCTTTCATCATAACAGGAAAATTCTTCAGCAAATCTTTGACAATTTTCTCTGTAATTTTATTTGTCTCTTTCTGTTCTGGAATCCTGATTACATGTACATTATTCCTTTTGATGGTATCCCACATGAACTTTAGGCTTTCTTCATTTTGTTTTCTTCTTTTTTCTGATTTATCCCTTTTCAAAGAAGTATTGAGGTATTCATCTTCAATCTCACTAATTCTGTCTTCCATTGTTTCAATTCTACTCATTTGCCCATTCAATGTGTTATCTATTTCTGAAAATTTAGTATAAAACTTCTGGATTTCTGTCTGTAGATTTTGCATCATTTCTAATTTTTCATTTACTTTGTTATTTTGTTCTTGTGCTGTCTTCAGAAATTGTTCTAGGGTTTTCTCTGTGTTTTCCTCAATTTTGTCAGTGTTCTCCTTGATCTGTCTCTCAACCCATTGAAGTTACTTAAGTATAATTCTTCTGAATTCCTTATCAGAGAGTTCCAATGCTGCTTCTTCCTCAGGGATGTGTTTTGGATCTGTATCCTAGTCCCTTTTTTCTCCTGCTTTATCTTGCTTGTTTATGTGAACTGTGATGGTCTTTTGTTTCCAGGACATTGTGAATTTTTGTGTTTATATTTAATTGGTGATTGTATGTTGGAGTGATTCACCCAAGATTTTCATTTTCTTTGTTTTGTTTGGATGTTATCTGAGTAAGCAGGGTACTGTGCTCCTCTTTTCGTAGTTGGCAGCACTTATGCACTCACCAACTGTCTCCTTTCCAGTCATGAGCCTGCCATATGTCTGAGCTGTCCTTGGCAAGTGGAGCCTATTCTTAGGTCCCTGGAATCTGAACAAGAATTCTGTCACTTTAAATATCCAAAATTGCCACCACTGGTAAACTTTCAAAATGTCTGTGCCCTCCGGAGAGCTGAAACTCCACAGCTCAGTTTATCTCCTTCTTTGCCATTTCTTGTTTTAGTTATCAGGCACCAGTTTAGTCATCTATGCAAACCTTGGTGAGCAAGGCCAATTTCTAGGTTAATTCTCAGCCCTGAAAATATTCAGACTGTCCATGTCACCAGGATAGCTGAGAATCTGCAGCTCCATTTGTCTCCTTACTCACTGTTTTCATTCAGGTTCTTCTACTAGTTGGTGTTTAATTCACCTCTATATCCTTCCTTTCAAAGCTCAGGGCTCCAAGATTATCTTCTGTATCTATGTCAATTGGTTTCTCTTTTCTTTGTTAAAGACTGATTGTATAGCTTGTCTGTCTATACCACCATCTTACCAATGTCCCCTTTATGCTTCTATTTTTTATATTCTCTTCTTCTCCTTGCTTGTTTGCTTGTTTCTTGTTCTATCCAAAGGGTGGAGGACATTAACTCTCTACTCACTAGTCAGCCAAATCTACTGAACCAATCACCTCACCCAACAGGAGAACAGCACCAATAGCTCCTGCACCACTGGATCAATGATAGAGGGTGTAAAATATCTTCCCAAACAACAAAAACTACTCTACACAGCAAACAGAGACCCATACCCACATTTACACCTGTTATACCATCAACCTGGAGACAGCAGGGGAGTACCCCAGTGCCACCAAGATAACAAATGAAGGAGCATACCAACCCCACACATTCAGATATATATAAACAAAACAACAGGGTGAAACAAACCAAAGCATAATCAACAAAGACAACAACTTCAAAATCCCTCACAGGCAACAGACAACTTCAGTTCAAAGAAATAGGACAAGATAGTGGAAGTAAATGATGAAAATAAAGAACTAGGATATCTCCCCAAGAAAGAACAGATAAGAGAATTTCCTAATAAGGATTTTTTTAAATTATATATGTATATCTATATCTATATAGATATGTGTGTGTGTGTGTGTGTGTGGCCTTCCAGAGTTCAAACCATAAACAGAAGCAAGAAAGACAGAAAATACTTTTGAATAATTCAGGAAAATCATACAAGAGCAAAAATAGACTATTAAAAATCACACAAAAACAGCATTTAGAAATCCAAAATATGAGCACTAAAATTATGGAGACTGAAAACACATTGGAAGGACAAAGGAGTAGAATCGAACTGGCTGAAGAATGTATTTTCCTCTTAGAAGACAAATCTCTTGACGCTAGCTTGTATGAAGAAAAATCAGAACAAAGAATGAAGAAAACCTAAGAGTTATATTGGATGATGTCAAAAGAAATAATATATATGACTGGATTTCCAGAACAAGAGGAGGCTATATATATATATAGAGAGAGAGAGAGAGAGAGAAAAAAAATTGTAGAAGACTTCCTAGCAGAAAACTTCCCCAGTATCATGAAATATGAAAAGATATCCCTTCAAGAAGTTTAATAAACTCCATGCAGGATAGACCTCAAGAGAAAGTCATCAAAACATATCATAATCAATCCTTCCAAAATCAAAGACAGAGAAAGAGTCTTAAGGGCAGCTTTTGAAAAACAAAATGTTACCTACAAAGGGCAAAAAATAAGACTAAGCTCAGATTTCTTAGCAGAAACCATGCAGGCAAGAAGGCAGTGGGATGACATAGACAAAGAAGTGCCAATCAAGAATTATATATCCAGAAACTGTCCCTCAAATATAATGATAAAAGTAGGACATTCCCAGACAAACTGAAATTAAGGGAATTTGCCAAAACCAGACCAATTATACAAGAAATGTTAAAAGGCACTACCGGTAAGATGGCAGAATAGGCAGACAAGCTACACAGACCCTCTTCAACAAAGGTAAAAGAAACCAATTGACAGAGATACAGAAGATAATCCTGGAGCCCTGAGATTTGAAAGAAAGTATACAGAAGTGGGTTAGGTATCAACAAGTGGAAAAAAACTGAAAAAAACAGTGAGTACTGAGATGGTCAGAGCAGTGGACTATCAGCTACTCTGACAGGATCAACAGCCTAAATATTTCCAAGTGGTGTTGGGACCTGAGAATTGACCTACAGATCAGCCCTGGTCACCAAGGGCTGCAGGGACAACAGCATTGGTGGCCTATGACTAGGAAGGGATACAGCTAGAAGGGAGACAATCTGAGCTGTGGACGTTTCCACTGTCAGAGTGTGCAGCCATTTTGATTGTTTACAAGTGGTGGCTAATTTGGATACTTAAAGTGACTGAGGGTGTAGTCATTTTGAATTGTTACAAGTGGTGGCCATATTTGATTTAAAATGACAGGATTCTCATTCAGATTTCAGGGACCTAAGAATAGACTCTGTTTGCCAAGGATGGCAGGGACATATGGGAGGCTACCAATGGGAAAGGAAAACAGGTGGTGAGTGTATAAGTGCTGCCAACTAGCCAAAAGAGGAGCACAGCACAGTACTCTGCTTGCATAGACAACATACAAAAACAAAAGAAAGAAAACAAAAATCATGGGCAAGTCACTCTAACATACAATCACCAATTAAATATAAACACAAAATGTCACAATGCCTCAGAGAAAACAGACCATCACAATCCACACATAGAAGCAAGATAAAGCAGGAGAAACAAGGGACCAGGATACAGACCCAAAACACATCCCTGAGGAAGAAGCAGCATTGGAACTCCCTGATAAGGAATTCAAAATAATTATATTTAGGTACCTTCAACAAATTGAGAGACAGATCAAGGAGAACACTGACAAAATTGAGGAAAACACAGAGA
>NW_006921590.1:33342774-33350071 GCF_000298275.1 Orycteropus afer afer
CTCAGCAGAAACCATGCAGGCAAGAAGACAACAGGATGGTATATATAAAACCCTGAAAGAGAAAAATTTCCAACCAAGAATTATATACCCAGCAAAACTGTCCATCAAATTTGATGGTGAAATTAGGACATTTCCAGATAAGCAGAAACTAAAAGAGTTTGTTAAAACCAGACCAACCTTACAAGAGATGACAAAAGGAGTCTTTTGGACAGAGAAGCAACAACAGCAAACAACAACTCACCATTAACACACATGATGACACAACCCAGAAACAAACCCGGCTGTGGAAGTACCAAAAGTAAATAAGCCTATAAGATTGACAGGGAACCAGAGACATCAGTTGACAAATGAGGAGAACTATAAACCAAATGAGGGAAATAATTGTGTAGTTACAAAACTTCTAAATGGTAGGGAAGTCAAGACAACTACAGGATAGAATGGACTGTTCTAAACTTGGGAAGAAAACTATAAATCACAGGGTAACATCAAAGAAAAATGATAAACCTTCACATCACAATAAAAAAAAAGGACCAGCACAAATATATAGCAAGTACTAAAACAACAGCAATGAAGGAAATGATAACATGATTCATAAACAAAATGAGCTCAGCACAGACAATTACGTGGAACAAAGAAATCAACACCACAAAAAAAAAGCACATAAGAAAAATGACAGCAACAAATTCATACTTGTCGATAATTACCTTTCTGGCAAGGGACTTATCTCTAAGATATATAGAAAACTCCAATGCCTCAACAGCAAAGGAATTAACAATCCAATTGAAAAATGGGCAGAAGACATGAATAGACACTTCACCAAGGAAGATATTCAGGGGGCTAGCAAATGCATGAAGAGACGCTCACAATCATTGACCATCAGAGAGATGCAAATCAAAACAAGATACCATCTCACCCCAGCACTGATGGCAAGTTTCAACGAAACAGAAAATAACAAATACTGGTGGTGATGTGGAGAGATTGGGACTCTCATACACTGTTGGTGGGACTGTGAAGTGATACAACCACTGTGGATAGCAGTATGGTGATTCCTTAGAAAGCTGGAATTGGAGAAACAATTTGACCCAGTAATCCCATTACTAGGTGTATATCCTAGAGAGTTGAGAGCCAGGACAGGAACAGATATTTGCAACATCTCTTTTCTAGATCTGTATTTTGTTCTTTCATTGTTTTCTTTATTTCTTTGAGATCTTTGTCTATGTTTTCCCTTAATTCCTTATGTTTAACATTGTTATATTTTATTCCTCCATTTTTTTCATTATTTGGTCACTCCTTGAAGCATTTTTCTCTCCCTTTGTCATGTCCATTTGGATGGGTCATCATTTATCTGTCCAATGTGTGTCTTGTCATTTTTTTGTTTGGGCACTGGAATTTTCAAAGGTGTTAATTTTCTAAGTTCTGCCCAACGTTTATTGTCTTTCCCTGAACTAGTTTCTGCAAAAAACTGTTAGGTGGGAAGCACCTTTGGGCTTTGCTTACCACCCCTACCCCCTCAGGATAGTTCCTGTCCTCACCCCCCTGCCAGTACACCCATGTTCACTGCAGCACTATTTACAATAGTAAAAAGATGGAAACAACCTATATGCCCAGCAGTGGAAGAGTGGATGACCAAACTATGGTACATACACACAATGGAATGCTATGTAGCACTAAAGAATAATGTAGAGTCTGCAAAACACCATATAACAAGGATGAACTTGGATGACATTATGCTGAGTGAAATATGTCAATCACAGAAGGACAAATACAGTATTAGTTCATTGTTGTGGATGGTCCAGGAAAGGTTTACATATGGAGGGAAACTTTGTTTTTTGGTTGCAAGGGATGGGAAGACTGTGGAGGGAGCACTGCAAAAAAAAAAAAAATGCACTGACCCATGTCACTTTAGTTTTGTGTATTTCACTGTACATAAATTATATTTCAATAAAATGCATTAAAAAAAAAAAAAAAAACGCTAAAGAGGGTCCTTTGGAGAGAAAACTAGCAACAGAAGATAACAATTTAAGATTAAGACACATGACAACACCACTCAGAAACCAACCCAGAAAAAGAATTCTCAAACCTAAAATAAGTTTACAAAATGGAAAATGGAGAATCAGAGGAGTTGATTTATAAATGATACTGACTACAAAGCAAATAAAGAGAATAAATGGTTGTGTTAGGCCGGGTTCTCTAGAGAGGCAAAACCAGTAAATCTTAGCGAGAGAGAGAGAGAGAAATTTATCTTAGGAAAATGGCTCACACACCTATAGAAGCTGGCAAGTCCCATGTTCCTGGATCAGACATCAAGCTGGAGGATTTTCCCGACTCACGCAGCTGCAGGGGCTGATGAGCTCAAGGTTCGCAGGCAGGATACCGGCTATTGACTGTCACAGATGATGAATCCAAGATCACCAGGCCAAATGGTGGATTGTTTCCTCATGAACAGTTGTAGGCAGTACAAGATCCAGATCCACATAAAAGAGTCTCTTTTCCCCAGGATCCCCATACATATATTGGAAGCAGGGCACATCCCTATGGAAACACCCTTTCAATGGATTGGCTGCTTAAAACATGTACATCCAATCTCATCATGGGAATAACCACATCACCATTCAGAATCATGGTCCAGACAAGTTGACATGCAACGTCAACTATCACAGTCCATCCTTTGTCAACTTGGCAGTTGTACACATCTCCTTAACTACATATAATCTCTAAATAAGGACAATTATAAAGTCATATTTGTACCTAATGTGATACACTAACACATGAAAAAACGAAACACATTAACCCTGTTTTCTGGTTATCTAGTGCTGCTCTGACAAGGATATACCACAAATGGGATGGCTTAAAAAAACAGGAGTTTATTCTCTTACAATTTGGAGGCTTTAAGTCCAAGTTCAAAGTGCCAGGCTCTAGGGTCTGGGTGAGAGTCCCTCAGCCTTGGGCTTTAGCTCCGCCTTTACCTGCCAGCCCACTGGAGCTAGAGGCATTTCTTCACTCAGAGAGCTGTTGGCTGCTGAGGCTGAGAAGCCCCCAGGTTGACAAGTAAAAAAGGCACAGTCCCGATGTTATCAAACCACATGTCAGACCATTAACTTAAGTCCCAAGGTCGGCAGAGCATAGCAGGCTGCTGAGCAACGACAGCTACATGCAGGGTCCAAGAGTACCATAGGCTAGAGATCATTCCCAAGGCTTCTCCTTATATACAGGAAGCAGACTACATCCCAAAGGCAGCTACTCAGCTGCTTGTGGTAGATCCCACAGTTGATTGCCAGTCTCATCATGGGCAATAACTACCACCAGCTGCCCAGCCACTCAACCAGGCCCAGCCAAGTTGACACACAACCATACTACCACACCTGTTTACATTTCATAGAACATAACAGAAGATAACAAAAATTTTTGATGTACACATACAATGAAGAAATATAATAATCACAGTCCTCATTTCTGCAACTGGTCACATGGTCGTAGCTGATATTCAGAACTACCTTCTTCCACCACCCATTCTGTATTTCTCTTGCCCTCAGCAAGCACCTCAGCTGGTCATGGTTCTTTGCCTGGTGGGGTGAACCAAACATTCATTCCTGAAGCATCTGGGCCATTAGTAGTTGTATCAGAATTAGGTTGCTGTAGTTTTCCATTGACTTTAATAAGAGGGCATGGTAGTACTAAAAGACATCCTAAAAAATCTCCTGTATTCCAGACATATTCTTCTTTACCTCTGTTATGTAATATCAATCCAATTTCCCCTTGGTAATCAGGATCTATCACACCAGATAGTACAGTAATGCCCTTCTTTATCTGTTAATCCAGAGGCATGAAGAAGCCAAAATGACATTCTTAACTTCCAATTCAAGGCAACCAGTGGCTCCAGGTGGGAGTGTTTCTCCTTTGGAGACTAGGATCTCCAGACCTGCAGAGCATAGGGTAGCAGGGCAGGAAGCAAAAATTTTTTGAGTGGGTGACTAAGGGTAAAAGTGAGTGGTGCCACTCCTGTTTCTATCCCTTGGTTCCTGGACCTGTGAATTCTGGCTATTGCAGAAACAGCACCATATATTGGATGTTGGTTCAGAGCATATACAGCCTCCTGGAAAACATTGCCCCAACCCTTCAAGGTATTGCTACCTAGCTGGCACCATAATTGTATGTTTAGTAGGCTATTCCATCTTTCTATCAAACCAGCTGCTTCAGGATAATGGTGAACATGGTAAGACCCATGAATTCCATGAGAATAGGCCCATTACTGCCCTTCATTTGCTGTGAAGTGAGTGCCTCGATCTGAAGCAATGCTGTGTGGGATACTATGACAGTGGATAAGGCATTCTGTAAGTCCATGGATGGTAATTTTGGCAGAAGTATTGTATGCAGGGAAGGTGAATCCATATCCAGAATAAGTATCTGTTCCAGCAAGAACAAAATGCTGTACTTTCCATGATGGAAGTGGTCCAATGTAATCAACTTGCCACCAGGTTGCCAGCTGATCACCCCAAGGAATAGTTCCATATCACGGACTCAGTATTGAGCACTCAGCAGTGTGGTAGCCAAATCAGCCTTGGTAAGTAGAAGTCCATGTTGCTGGTCCCATGCATAACCTCCATCCTTGTCACCACAGCCACTTTGTTCATGAGCCCATTAGGCAAAACAGGAATAGCTGGGGAAAATGGGTGACTGGTTTCCACAGAATGTGTCATCCTGTGCACCTGCTTGTTAAACTCCTCCTCTGCAGAGGTCATCTTTTGGTGAGCATTCACATGAGACACAAATATCTTTACTCCTTTGGCCCACTCAGAGAGATCTATCCACATACCTCTTCCACATACATCCTTGTCACCAGTTTTCCAATCATGCTCCTTCCACATCCCAGACCACCCAGTCAAGCCATTGGCTACAGCCCATGAATCTGTATAGTCATACATCTGGGCATTTCTTGTTTCATGCAAAGTGAACAGCTAGATGCACAGCTAAAAGTTCTGCCCATTGGGAGCATTTCCATTCACCACTGTCATTCAGGGAAGTCCCAGAAAGGGGCTGCAGTGCCACTGCTGTCCACTTATAAGTGGTGCCTGCATATCACACAGAACCATCTGTAAACCAGGCATGAGTTTTTCTCTTCCTCAGTCAACTTACCATAAGGAATTCCCCATGAGACCATAGGTGCAGACTGGGAGAGGGAAGGTAATGTGACTGGAGTGGAACTACTTCCTCATGCAACTTACTTGTGCCTTCAGGTCCTGCTGGAGCCTGATCTCTTATATACCACTTACATTTAATGATGGAGTGCTGCTGTGCACGTCCAACTTTATGACTCTGTGGGTCAGACAACACCTAGTTCATGATGGATAGCCTGAGCCTCATGGTGACTTGGTGGCCCATGGTTAGGTGTTCAGTCTCCACTAAAGCCCAGTAACAAGCCAAAAGCTGTTTCTCAAAAGGAGAGTGGTTATCTGTAGAGGATGGCAGGGCTTTGCTCCAAAATCCCAAGGGTCTGCATTGAGATTCACAAGTAGGGACCTGCCAAAGACTCCAAACAGCATCTCTATCTGCCATAGACACTTCGAGCACCATTGGATCAGCCAGATCACATAGCCCAAGTGGCAGAGCAGCTTGCATGGCAGTCTGAACCTGTTGCAGAGCCTTCTGTTGTTCTGGGCCCCACTCAAAACTAGCAGCTTTCTGAGTCACTTGATAAATAGGCCAAAGCAACACACCCAAATGAGGGATATGTTGCCTCCAAAATCCGAAGAGGCCCACCAGATGTTGTGCCTCCTTTTTAGTTGTGGGGGAAGCCAGATACAATAACTTATCCTTCACTTTAGTAGGAATATCTCAACATGCCCCACACCACTGGACCCCTAGAAATTTCACTGAGGTGGAAGGTGCCTGAATTTTTTGGGAGGTTAATTTCCCAACCTCTAGCATGCATATGTCTCACCAATAAGTCTAGAGTCATTGATACTTCTTCCTTACTAAGTCCAATCAGCATAATGTCATCAATATAACAGACCAGTGTGATGTCTTGTGGAAGGGAAAGGTGATCAAGATCCCTATGAACTAAATTATGACATAGTGTTGGGGAGTTGATATATCCCTGAGGAAGCACTGTGCATTAAAGTATATTGTTGACCTTTCCATCTGAAAGCAAACTGCTTCTGATGGTCCTTTGAAATTGGTATTGAGAAAAAGGCACTGGCCAGATCAATAGCTGCATACCAAGTACCAGGAGATGTACTAATTTTCTCAAGCAATGAAACCAATCAGGAACAGCAGCTGTAATTGGAGTCACCACCTGATTAAGTTTACCATAATCCACTGTCACTCTCCAAGATCCATCCATTTTTTACACAGGCCAAATAGGTGAATCAAATGGGGAATCACCACTCCTGTATCCTTCAGTTCCTTGATGGCGGCAGTAATCTCTTCAATTCCTCCAGGGAAGTGGTATTTCTTTTGGTTTACTGTTTTTCTAGGTAGAGGCAGTTCTAATGGCTTCCACTTGGCTTTTCCTACCATAATAGTTCTTACTCCACATGTGGGAATTCTGCCAATTGCTGAGTATATCTATTCCAATTATGCATTCAGGAACTGGGGAAATCACTACAGGATGGGGTCACCCATTGTGAGATGCACCTGAGCTAAGATTGCATCAGTAACTTGACCTCCATATGTCCCTACTCTGACTAGGCCACAGTCACACTTTGGGTCTCCTGGAATTAGGATCAGTTAAGAGCCAGTATCCAGTAATCCCCAAAAAAGTCTGATTATTTCCTTTTCCCCAGTGAACAATCACTCTTCTAAAAGGCCTCAGATCCCTTTGGGGAAGGTTGGGAGAAAGACTCACTTTATAAATTTTTGGCAATATAGTGGGGTCCTTCCTCAAGGGGACCTGATCTCCCCTTCATTCAAGGGGTTGTGGGTCTATAAACTGACTCAAATCTGGGAATTGATTGAGGGGCTGTGCCTCTGTATTCTGGCAATTCAATCTAGACTACTAGTTATGTGACCTAGAATGCTTCTGTCTATAAACATCAAGTAAATATTTAGTATGTTTCCTGTGTATTTCATTTCTAGGAATACCATGCCTAAATAGCTAATAATAATAGTTCCACACAAGTCAGAGGATTCTGATTACTGTTTTGACTCTGCTGTCCATTATGGTAACCACACCCACCTTGTCTTTGTTGATTCTGTTGCCACTTGTCCCCTCCCACTTGCCACTCCTCGGAAGGAAGGTTGGGCAATCCTACTTCCATAGTGATGTTGTTGTTGTTGTTAAGTGCCATCGAGTCATTTC
>NW_006921590.1:33354126-33377094 GCF_000298275.1 Orycteropus afer afer
TGGAAGGAAGGTTGGGCAATCCTACTTCCGTAGTGATACTGCCTCGGAAACCCAAGGAGGGGTTGCTATGAGTCGGGGCCGACTCGATGGCACATAACGACAACAACAAGAAGTTCAATTAGGGCAATTCCCACTGTCAAATCCAGCTTGCATAAAACAGTAATCACAGAAGTCTTCAAGGATGCCGGGGCTCCCTTCACAAATTTATCCCTCATTGTGTTGGTGAAAGGCATGTTCTCTGGACTCTCCATTTCTGGCTCTAGAGGTCTAATCTGATAAATCCATTCTAACATGCCAATTTCCCTAAGCCTCTGGATATCGTGTTCTTCTGTTACTTCAGGTAGGCCACCGCATAATCCATGCTTCAGTAAGCCAACTAATAAACAATTAGAACCTTTCCTAACCTCTCAAGCTGACACACTGAATAAAGAATCTGTATTTAGTGGGCCTAAATCAATAAACTCAGACTGATCCAATGTTATACTCCTTGCACCATTACCCCACACCCTTAGTAGCCATTCCTATACATATTCTCCAGGTTTCTGTCTACATGTTAGCAAAATCAAGTAGGTCTTTTCAAGTGTAGCATACCACTTCCTCAGACATACTTTGTATTTCACCTTTTGGGGCTCACTTGGACTTAAGTTTAGTTATAGGTCTAGTAGCAACAATTGGTGGTTGAGGCAGTTCCTGAGAACATTCAGCAATGTCTTCCATGACATCTGCTTCAGGCAATGACCCAGCAGGAACAGTTGTGTTAATCCCATCAAACTGAGGTGGAAGGGGTAATGGTTTCATAATAATCCTTTCAGATGGGAGGGGTTCAACAGAATTTACAGGCTCCATATCCCAATCTTCCTGACTATCTGCCCATGTGTCTCTATTCCAGGTTTCAGGATGCCATTTTTTCCCAATCAATGCCCTCACTTTAACTTCAGGCACCATTCTGGGTTGGCAGTTCAATTGGCATTGTAATTCAGCCATCCTCACTGTAAGACTCTGGGTTTGGTTTTTGGCAATATCAGCTCTGTTACTAGAAAAAATAAAGCTTTCTTTCAGGGCACAACTAAAAACACTGAGGTCTTTTATGTGGTGCTTGAGTTGTGACTCAAAAGTCCTGAATTCATCTTGCTCCTTCACCACTTTGTCTATCATAAGTAGGACCAACCAACCAGCTTCCTTATATTCCCCATGCTGACAAAATTGCAGAAAAGTATCAAACATGCAATCACCCAGAGCCTCACTTCTTACAAATACATGATTTGTTGGTGGTGCTATTTTGCATATTAATGTTGCCACCTCATGCCACAGATTAGCAGGGCCCTCTTTATTAATGGAGGCAGAGTCACCAGTGCCTTTATGATTAATCAAATTGAAGAACCAAAACATAATTAGTGAAAATTAATTTAGGAAACCCATCTTTATGATTTTGCCTCTCTAGAACCACTCCTAATACCAAATGTGTTTGGTTGGGTTCTCTAGAGAAGCAAAACAGTAAAGCTGAGAGAAAAAGAAAAAAAAAAATTATCTTAGGAAAATGACTCACACACTTACAGAATCTGGCAAGTCCCAAGTTCCTGGATCAACTGTCAAGCTGGAGGATTTTCCTGACTCACACAGCTACCGGGGCTGATGAGCTCAAGGGTGGCAGGCAGTATACCAACTATTGACTCTGATGGATGACAAATCCAAGATCACCAGGCCAAATGGTGGATTGTTTGCTCATGGACGGTTGTAGGCAGCACAACAGGATCCATATCCACAGAAGAGAGCCTATTTTCCCTAGGATGACCATATATTGGACACTTTCAACAGATTGGCTCCTCAAAACATATACATCCAATCTCTTCATGGGAATAACCACATGACAACTGCTTAAACCACTCAGAATCATGGTCCAGCCAAGTTGACATACAACCCCAAATATCACAATGGTATAATTACAAAACTTTCAAAAGCAAAGGAAATCAGGATGATATCAATATAGAACACAGTGTTACAAACTAAGTGAGATAAGAATTAGTGACTAAGGCACTTGACTGCTAACCAGAAGGCTGGCAGTTCAAACCCACCAGCCACTCCTTGGAGGGAAGGTTGGGCAATCTACTTCCACAGTGATATTGCCTTGGAAACCCAAGGAGGAGTCGCTATAAGTCGGGGCCGACTCAACAGCACATAACAACAACAACAACAAAGAAAATTAATAAAGCTTCTAACCAAAATAAGAAAGAAAATCACAAGGACTTAGTAAACACAAAATAAATGATAATGAAGAAAAGGGAAAGAGAACTTGGTAACAAAATGAACTCAGCACAGAAAAATATTCAGAACAAAGACACCATCAATTCCACAATAAAAACACGAAAGAAGGACAGCAGTAAATGCATACCTATCAGTAATTACACTGAATGTAAATGGATTAAATATACCAATAGAGAGAAAGAGAGTGATAGAATGGAAAAGAAAACAAGACCAATTGACATGCCTACAAATTAGATATACAGATAAAAATAAATTAAAAATCAAGAGATTGAAAAAAATATATATCAAGCTAATGGCAACCAAAAAGAGGAGGGGTGGCAATATTAATTTCTGATAAAAGAGACGTCAAGGTGAAAACCACCATGAGGGACAAAGAAACACCTTATATAATGATAAAAGAGTTAATCTATCAAAAGAACATAACCATAATAAATATCTATGCACTCAATGAAAGAGTTCCAAAATACACAAAACAAACATTAACTAAAATGAAGGAAGAAACAGAGCATTCTACAATAGTTATAGGAGACTTTAACATACCACTTTCAATGAAGGACAAAACTAGAAAGAAACTCAACAAAGATACAGAAGATCTCAACAACACAATCAACCAAATTAACCTCATAAACATAGCACTCCACCAAAAAAAAACCACAATACATATTCTTTTCCAGTGCACATGGATCAATCTCCAGAATAGATCAACATTAGGCCACAAAATAAGCCTCAACAAATTTGAAAACATCAAAATACTACAAAGCATCTTCTCAGATCATAACAGCATAAAATTAGAAATCAATGATAAGAAGATTGTGGTGGTGGAGAAAGCAAATATATGGAAAGTGAATAACACATTGCTCGATAACTACTCAGTAACAGAAGAAATAAAAGATGAAATAAAAAAATTCCTAGAAATAAATGAGAATGAAAACACTACCTACCAAAACTTTTGAGACACAGCAAAGGCAATACTCAAAGGTCAATTTATACTAATAAATGCACACATCAAAAAAAAAAAAAAAAGGAACCACAATTAATACCTTCACCCAATAACTAGAAAAAGAGCAACAAAAGAAACCTACAGTGTCCAGAAGAATGGAAAAAATAAAGATTAGAGCAGAAATAAATGAAACAGAAGAACAATAGAAAAAAAAATCAAGAAGACTAGAGGCTGGTTCTTCAAAAAGATTAACAAAATTGACAAACCACTGGCAAATTTAACTAAGGATAAGAAAGGGAAGATGTATATAGCAAGAATAAAAAATGAAATGGGCGATGTCACAACAGAATCAGATTAAAAAAAAAAAAAGGATAATAACAGAATACTATGAAGAACTATATTCCAACAAATTTGAAAACCTAGAAGAAATGGACAAATTTCTAGAAACACACAACCCTCCTAAACTAACACAAATTGAGGTAGAAAATCTGAACAGCCCCACAACAAAAGAAGAAATTGAACAGGTCATAAAAAAATCCCAAAAAATAACATCTTGGCCCAGATAGTTTTATTGAAGAATTCTACAGAACATTCATAGAAGAGCTGACATCAATTCTACTCAAACTATTTCAGAACAGAGAAAAGGATGGGATACTTACAAATTCATTTTATAAAGTAAGCATAACTCTGATACCAAAACCTGAAAAACACACCACTAAAAAGGAAATTACAGACCAATATCTCTCATGAACATAGACATAAAAATCTTCAACAAAATTCTAGTCAATAGACTCCAACACTATATTTAAAAAATAATAATAATACCTCAGGACCAAGTGGATTGATACCAGGTATGCAAGGATCTTTCAATATTAGAAAAACAATGTAATCTATCACATAAATAAAACAAAGGAAAAAAAAAACTCATGATCATAACAATTGATTCAGAAAGGGCATTTGATAAAATCCAACACCCATTCTGGATAAAAACTGTCAGCACAATAGAAATGGAAGAAAAACTCTTCAACATAATAAAAAGCACATACACAAAACATCCAACAATTATTCTCAATGGAGAGACACTGAAAACATTCTCTTTGTGAAAAAGAACCAGACAAGGATGCCCTCTATCACTACTTTTATTTAACATTGTTTTGGAAGTCCTAGCCAGGCCAATAGGCAAGAGAGGGAAATAGAAGGCATCCAAATTGGCAAAAAAAGTAAAACTATCTCTATTTGCAGTGATATGATTCTATTCATAGAAAATCCATGAGAGTCAACAAGAAAGTTATGGGAACTCATTGAAAGATTCAGCAAAGTAGCAGAGTACAAGATTAACATGCAAAAATCAGTTGGATTCCTCTACACCAACAAAGAGAACTCTGCAAAGGAAATCAGAAAAATAATACAGTTTACAACAGCTACCAAAAAGATAAAATATTTAGGAATAAATCATACAAGGGACACAAAATACCTACACAAAGAAAACTACAAAACATTATTGCAAGAAACTATAAAAGACCAACATAAATGGAAGAACATACCATGCTCATGGATTGGAAGTCTGAACATTGTGAAAATGTCATTACTACCCAAAGCAATCTATAAATTCAATGCAATCTCAATCCAGATTCTATCAACATTCTTTAAAGACATAGATAAACCAATCACTAATTTTACGTGGAAGGGAATGATATCTTGGATAAGCAAAGCACTACTGAACAAGAAGAACAAAGTAGGTGGTCTCACACACCACAATCTCAAAACCTACCATACAGCCACCATAATCAAAACAGCCCGGTATTGATACAATGATAGGCATACAGACCAGTAAAACAGAATTGAAAGCCCAGAAACAGATCCATCAACCTATGGGCAGCTCACCTTTGACAAAGGGCTGAAACCCGTTAAATGGGGAAGAGACAGTCTCTAACAAATGGTGCTGGCAAAACTGCATATGGATTTACAGAAAAATGAAACAAGATCCATATCTTACACCATACACAAAAACTAACTCCAATTGGATCAAAGACCTAAATATAAAACCTAAAACTATAAAATTCATCAAAGAAAAAATAGCGGCAAATTAGGGGCCTTAATGTATAGCATAAATACACTATCACACATAACCCAAAATGCAAAAACAGCAGAAGATAAACTAGATGACTGCAGCCTTCTAAAATTAAATGATTACATGCATCAAAAGACTTCTCCAAGAGTAATAACACAACCTATAGATTGGGAAAATTATTTGGCAATGACATATCTGACAAAGGACTTACCTCTAAAATTTATAGAAAACTTCAACACCTCAATATCAAAAAGACAAACAATCCAATTAAACAATGGGCAGAGGACACGAACAGACATTTCACCAAAGAAGATACTCAGGCAGCCAACAAACACATGAAGAAATGTTTGTGATCATTAGTCATTAGAGAGATGCAAATCAAAACAACCTTGAGATGCCATCTCACCCCAGCATTAATAGCAAAGTTCAACAACACAGAAAATAACAAATGCTGGCAAGAATGTGGAGAGATTGGACCCTCATACACTGTTGGTGGGACTGTAAAATGATACAACCACTGTGGTAATAAGTATGCCGATTCCTTAAAAATTTGGAAATAAAAATACTATTTGATCTAGCAATCTCATTACTAGGTACATATCCTAAAGAAGTGAAAGGCAGGACATAAATAGATATGTGCACACCCAGGTTCATCACAGCACTATTTACAATAGCAAAGAGGTGGAAACAATCTAAGTGCCAATCAACCGAGGAATGGATAAACAAACTGTGGTATATGCACACAATGAAATACATGCAACCCTGAAGAATAATGTAGAATCTGCAAAACACCACACAATGTGAATGAACTAGGAGGGCATTATGCTGAGTGAAATGTTAATAACAGAAGGACAAACATTGTATTAGTTCACTATCATAAAAAGTCAAGAAAAGGTTTATACATAGATTTATACATTTGTTGGTTTCCAAGGCTGGGAGGGGAGGGGAGGGAAAATATCTAGATGGGTTGGGGAAAAAAAAAGTGTGTATGTGTGCATAATGAAGATCATTAGTGTTTACCAGGGATAGGAGGGAGGGGAAAAGGGAAAGCTTTTCTTTGGGGGGCATTGAATTTATGCAAATAGGTGGTGGACTCTTTTGGAAAAGGATAGCAAGAGCAGCTCAGGAAGACAAAGTCAATTATTATAATGAAATGTGCAAAGACCTGGAGGTAGAAAACCAAAAGGGAAGAACACACTCAGCATTTCTCAAGTTGAAAGAACTGAAGAAAATTTTCAGGCCTCAAGTTGCAATATTGAAAGATTCTATGGGCAAAATATTGAAAGATGCAAGAAACATCAAAAAAAAAGACAGAAGGAATACATATAATCACTGTACCAAAAAGAATTGGTCAATGTTCATTCATTTCAGGAGGTTGCATATGATCAAGAATAAATGGTATAGAAGGAAAAAGTCAAAGCTGCACTGAAGGAATTGGTGAAAACAAGGCTCCAAGAATTGATGGAATACCCACTGAGATGTTTCAGCAAAAGAATGCCACACTGGAGGCACTCACTCGTCTATTATGCCAAGAGATTTGGAAGACAGCTACCTGGCCAACTGACTGGAAGAGATCCATATTCATACCCATTCCAAAGAAAGGTGATTCCACAGAATGTGGAAATTATTGAGCAATATCATTAATATCACATGCAAATAAAATCTTGCTGAACATAATTCAAAAATGGTAGCAGCAGTATGTCATCAGAGAACTTCCAGAAAAGCAAGATGGATTCAGAGGAGGATATGGAAGGAGGGATATCATTGCTGAGGTCAGATGGATCTTGGCTGAAAGCAAAGAATACTAGAAAGGTGTTTACTTGTGTTTCATTAACTATGTAAAAGTATTCGATTGTGTGGATCATAACAAATTATGGATAACATTGAGAAGAATGGCAATTCCAGAACACTTGATTGTACTCATGAGGAACCTGTACATAGACTAGGAGGCTGTTGCTCAAACAAAATAAGGAGATGCTGCACAGTTTAAAATGAGGAAAGGAGTGTGTCAGGGTTGTATCCTTTCACCATATTTATTCATTCTGTATGCTAAGCAAATAATCTGAGAAGTTGCACTGTATGGAGAAGAGTGTAACATCAGGATTGGAGGAAGACTCATTAACAACCTGCCATATGCAGACAACACAACTTTGCTTACTTTGCTTGCTGAAAGTGAAGATGACTTGAAGCACTTACTGATGAAAATTGAAGACTACAGAGTGCAGTATGGATTACATCTCAACACAAAGAAAACCTAAATCCTCACAATTGGACCAATAAGCAGCATCACAATAAATGGAGAGAAGATTGACGTTGTCAAAGATTTCATTTTACTTGGTTCCACAATCAACACCAATGGAAGCAACAAAGACATCAGATGGCGCATTGCACTGGGCAAATCTGCTGCAAAAGACCTCTTTAAAGCTCTGAAGAGCAAAGATGTCTGTTTGAAGACAAAGGTGCGCCTAACCCAAGCCATGGTATTTTCAATTGCCTCATATGCATGTGAGAGTTGGACGATGAAAAAGGAAGACCGAAGAAGAGTTGATGCTTTTGAGTTGCAGTACTGATGAAGAATACTGAACAAACCATGGACTGCCAGAAAAACTAACAAATCTGTCCTGGAGGAAGTACAGCCAGAATGCTCTTTGGAAATGGAAATGGCCAGACTTTGACCTACTTCGGTCATGTTGTCAGAAGGGACCATTCCCTGGAGAAGGATATCATGCTTGTTAAAGTGGAGAGTCAATGAAAAAGTGGAAGGCCCTCAACAAGATAGATTGACACAGTGGCTGCAACAATGGGCTCAAGTATAGCAAGAATTGTGAGGCTGGCACAGGATCGCACAGTGTTTTGCTCTGTTGTACATAGGGTCACTATGAGTTGGAGCTGACTCAAAGGCACCTAACAACAACAATGGTGGCATGACATGAAAATTGTCATCAGTATCCCTGAGCTATAAACAAGGAAGTTGTTAAGTTGGCAAATGTCTTGTTGTGTATGTTTTCACCATAACAAAAGAAAAAAAAAAAAAGATATGCTCACAATCATTAGCCATTAGAGAGATGCACATGAAAATGAGATATCTTCTCCCCCTAGCAATAATAGCAAAGTTAAACAAGACAGAAAGCAACAAATGCTGGTGAGGATGTAGAGAGATTGGAACTCTCATACCCTGATGGTAGGACTGCAAAATGGTACAACCACTGTGGAAAACTGTATGGCATTTCCTTTAAAAGTTGGAAATAGAAATACCATTTGATCTAGCAATCCCACTTCTAGGTATATATCCTAAAGAAGTGAGAGCCAGGACATGAACAGATATATGCATACCCATGTTCACTGCAGTACTATTCACAATAGCAAAGAGATGGAAACAACCTAAGTACCCATTAACAGAAGAATGTTGTTGTTGTTTTTGTTACTTGCCATTGAGTCAGACCCAACTCATAGCAACCCCTCCTTGGGTTTCCAAGGCGATATCACTACAGAAGTAAATTTCCCAACCTTCCTTCAGAGGAGTGGCTGGTTAGCAGCCTTCTGGTTAGCCGTCAAGTGCCTTAGGCACTACGCTACCAGAGCTTGGTATATCCACACACTGGAATACTATGCAACATTGAAGAATAATGAAGAATCTACAAAACAAGTCACAAAGTGGATGAACTTGGAGGACATTATGTTAAATGAAATAAGTCAATCACAGAAGGACAAATACTGTATGAGTCAAGGGGAATCAAGGCAAAGGGGACTGTAACAGATCAAGGAGTCAGCCTCAGGGACCCAGGTGAAGACCACTATTATGTATGAGTCCACTATTATAGAGAGTCAATGAAAGATTTACAGACAGAAGGAAATGTTATTTGTAGGTTACCTGGGATGGGAGAGGAGGGAAGGGAATAACGCTAGCTAGGTAAGATACATGTAATGATTTGGGGGAAGGGAAAGGCAATATACCAAAAGTAAGTGACCAGCACAATATCACTAAGGAAAAGGAAGATGGAAGGTAGGGAGAGGTGCACAAGAGGTACAAAAGAAAGACACAAAGAAAAGGTAACCACAGGGAGGAAGTGGGAAGAGAGTTATTACATTGTGAGGACTTCAATTAATATCATAAAACAAAATGTGTATGATCTACTGAATGGAAAATAAATTTGCTCTGTAAACTTTCACCCAAGTCATAAAAAAAAGTTTAAAAATAATTATAATACTAGCAATAATAAACCACTTCCTCTCAATGTTATCCATAATTTGTCATGATCCACACAATCAAATGCCTTTGCATAGTCAATAAAACACAAGTAAACAACTTTCTGGTATTCTTTGCCTTGAAAAACCCACTAAATATAAATATTTTTATGAAAAATAACCATTTTCATAAAAAATAACTTTAATTGAGATGAGTGGCCATTGTATTGCATTTTTGCAAATCTCTTTGATGTCTGGCTTAAAAGAAAAGAGCTGCATTCTTGTGTATGTTTCTAAACTCACTCTATTGTGATATTACTCACCACATAGCCTCAAGAAAACTCAGCTGTACACTCATGAGAGAATGGGAGCAAAAAGCAAAAAAAGTTTCAGCACTGTTATAAAAATAGATTTGACCTTGTGGACCCCATGAAAATGTCTCAGACCTCAAGGAACCCCAAATCTCACTTTGAGAACTGCTGAATTAGGGTATAGACCATCTGTGGTCACAGAGACCAAAATCACACTGACTTGAATACAATAAAAGTATATTTCTCTCACTCCTAACTGTCCAGATATAAGCCATCCTTGTCTGTCATAGCAATACCACAGTAATGTGGTATCTGGACTCTTTCTAGTAACTCTACCATCCATGGGATTCTGTCCTGCCCAGATAATGTACATATCACCTCCTCTTGCATCCTATTGGCCAGACCTTAGACAAAAGTCTATACTCAGCTACAAAGGAGCCTGAAAAAACTCTTTAACTTGGTTGGCCATATGTTTTATCACTATAGAAGAATATGAGAACAGATAGGGGAACAATTCCCAGTGTCTGCAACACTGCCCTTTCGTCCTGGGTTCTGCTAGGCACAGGCCAATGTTTAGGGGCAGAGAGGAGCCTGAGCAAGCCAGGACTCACCTGACCACTGCACAGAACATCAAGGGAGTATGTGCTGGCAACCAGCAAGCACCACATAGCAAGATGTCATGCACAAAAACAATGCCAACAAAAAGCAAAGAGGTTTCTAAGCAGGCAGGCCCTCAGGTAGGAAAGTGACTACTCACATAAAGAGTGGCAGACAGAAGCTGGGGATTAGTCACAAAGGAAACTTATTAATTAACAGTAAAACTGCCAACCACTAGCCACAAATGAGGCTCTGACTGATCAACACGACACATAAGGCCCTGCATGATCCTGATCCCTCCCTCCTCAACCTCCAGCCCCAGGTACATCAACATACCAATCTCCCCCTCACTCTTCACATTGAGTCATGTTTGACTCTTTTCAGTTTGGAGAGTATACTTTAGTCTTTCTTGTCTTGGGACCTTTACATGTGCTGTTCCATCTGTTCAGTGGTTAAATGCCCTGCTGTTAACTGAAAGGTTGGTGGTTCGAACCCACCACCCGCTCCATGAGAGAAAGATGTGATAGTCTGCTTTGGAAAAGATGGCCTTGGAAACCCTGTAGGGCAGTTCTACTCCATCTTACAGGGTTTCTATGAGTCAAAATTGACTCAACATCACTGAGTTTGCTTTTGGTTTGGTTTCATCTGCCTGGAATACTCTTTCCTCTACCACTTTCTGTCTCACATGTGCTCATTGTTCAGGTCTCAGCTCACAGCATGCCCTACTAAAAGCCTTCTACAAACCCCAGACCTGCAATGTATTCCACACTTCTCTTGCCTAACTCTCAGCAAACTTGTAATTAGTTGCCAATAGGCTCTAAGCTACACAGAAGTAGGAAATATATTCTTTTTATTGTTCATTCCTGTATACCAAGTGTCAGGCAAAGGGCTTAGGATGGGCTGGCGATTCAAACCCACCACTCACTCCTTGGAAGGAAGGTTGGGCAATCTACTTCCATAGGGATAATGCCTCGTAAATCCAAGGAGGGATTGCTATGAGTCAGGTCCGACTCAACAGCACATAACAACAACAACAACAACAGGCATGCAATAAAAATTTATTAGATTGATGGATGGATGTATAGGTGAATGGTGGGATGATGTCAGACTTTGGCAGAGGTGGAAGCAGTGTTCTGTTTCTTCTCAACTGATAAATTTCCAGGATTCTGCAAAGAATAGCTGAAGGCTTGATTTCCATACTGGTTCGGTCTCCTGAGTCATTATGGTGTTCCAACAGAGCTGCTCATCTAACCCAATAAGGTCTCATTTCAGCTTGGTGCAGCAAAGGTGTGAGGTCTTTAAAAAGTGTGAGTCGATTCTCTACCTATGGTTCTAACATGCCTGGGATCTGATATCTACCTCAGTGTCTCCCATACTGGGCTTTGTTTCATACTAAGCATGGATGACTGACAATATCCTAAAAATATTCCATTGGGTCCCAGTCCTGTCTATTTAGCAAGAAGATTACTCATGCTGAACTTCTAGCATAAACCTTCCAGCTTGCTAGTGTGACCCAATGGTGACCCACAGTGCTCTGTGTATGAGCTGTTTTCTTTTATTTTCCATCTTCTGAAGATTGTCAGAATTCTGCCTGGCTAAGCAATAAATCCATCTTTTCAGGGATCAATTGCAGTGACTGGCTGCAAAGCCTAGAAATCCAATTAACTGCAAAATAAATAAAAAATGAAAAATACACTGAAGTTGTGGCATAAATCAGCTAGAAAATGTTCTGCACATTAAAATAAACAAGGAGAAATTTCAACTTCATTTGTCTTCTTTTCCTTTTCTTAGACCCTGTTATTGATAAATTTAGCCTTGCTTCCAATTTTGTCTTAGCCAAGATTTGCTGAAGTATAGATCTGTTGGGATGGCTATCTCTGTTCTAATTATACTCTGCAGGCGCTCTCCAGAGAGAAGCCAACTCGGCTAGGATTACCTTGGTGCCATATGTAAAACTTTAGGCCCTCTCTTCCTTCATCATTTTACACCACATGTGTTCTTAAAGGGGCATAAATCTGCTCTAACATTGTGTGGGAAATATGAGTTATTTTGGCTTCCTGGGACATTTTGAAAAGGACAGAGTTTTTGCCAGTTGGCTGAATGAAAGGCCTTATGCCTCACTGCTATAGAGGTCTGTAGTAGTCACGCAAGGGGTTCATAGGCAGCTCTGCTATGGGCAACCTCACTGATATGAAGAGCAGGTCATTATCATGACAGTGAACCTCATTCCTGGCTTCATCCTCAGAACTCCTATCAATGCCACATCAATTTTTGACCCTTCTCTAAGTTCTAGGAAGGGCTCTACCTGGGGCTTAAGGTAGCAGGCAACCTGAGGAGGTCATCTGGGAGAGAACAGACCATCAAAGGTACTTAGGGAAATGGGTCCTTGAGCTCCTGTCAATAGCTGGAACATGTGTTTGTTTCTTGTAGGTGTCACTGTACAGGACAATCAAGAGGTTAAGATCTCTGCTTACAACCTGAGACCTGTAGGAGCAGTAGTGCAGTGGGAAAATCCCATGGCTTACGACAGGAGCAGGGGGCTGTGCCACCGACAATCTGTGTGACTTCAGATAGTCACAAGCTGTTCTAGATCTGTTGCCTTGTGTGAAAAGTGCATAGAATGAAATAAAGGCTCCCAAAGCCCTTCCAGGTCCAAATGCCTATGATTCTATGTTTGGTGAATAAAGGCTCATTTTTTATTTAAGGAATATTTGTGAAAAGAGTAGTCTTACTTTGATAAACTATAAGCTGCTCTTCCATCCTTCCTTTTTCCCTGATGCTCTGCTCCTGTCTACTGAATTTGTCATCTCTGGGTCATGAGCATTGCACAAACAACAGGAACTGGTCAGTTGATGCCACCAGGAAAGCATGAAAACCAAGAGTCTACTGTTTCTCATCATTCATTGAAATAAATGACTACCTGGCACATTGCTCAAAAAAAAAAAAAAAAAAAAACACCTTGCTTCTACACTTTCCCACTCATCCTACCTCCAAACACTCCATGAACAAAAGGCACATATCTATCAATAAATGTGAGGAGAAACCTTACCTGGTCTTCAAAATATGCTCATGTAGACAGCTTTCTATTCAAACTACAAGTTATCTACTCTCCTTAGCTAGCTGGTTATTGATCTTATTTTACCTAAAGTGTTGTTATATTCTCTAAACTTATTTTCTAAATTCTGTTTACCTAAAAACAAGAGTAAAAGAAAATAAATAAGAAAAGGGTAAGCTGTAACCATGGGAAACATAGTACTACCTAGAGGTATCTCTATGGTCATAAACTAAATGTGCTGCCACTGGGGACAGAAAACACATAGGGCCTAGGGTGTCTCCTTAAGTCTAGCTCAAGAGATCAGACTTGTGTGAGGAAGTTACTAGAGAACCTTCTTAGTCTCAAGTCTGAGGGCTATCACATTTATTCAATCATTTATTCTACAAATGTTTATGAGACACTAACTCTAGGCCAAGTACCATATCTGGCCCTGGGAAAACAGCAGTGAACACAACAGCCGTAGATTGCCTTCTTGAAGTTGCCAGAGGGTGACATCCACATGTCACGGGAACAATGCATTAATTCCATGGCAAGCAATTATTTATTTAGCACAGTGTAGACATGCATTGTTTTGTTAACCTATGGCTGCATTTTTCTATTTTCATCTAGTGGTTGGTATCAAGAAGGCAGCAGGTGCCCGAGGCTCTTATCTTTCCAATCCCTCTTTCTTCTCCAAGTCAGGTAGTTACAAGTACCAAATAAGTTTCTATTCTCACTGTGGGGTTTTTCGGTTTAAAACTGTTTATTGATCAATAAAAAAAGTAGAAAATCACAAAGTCATTGCCTGGGGAAACTGTACTAGTAATTTTACAGCAGGCTAGATATTAAGGAAAGATTACAAATGTTAGTGGGCAAGAGACTCAGCTCCTGCTGAAAACAACTCAATCCTGACTGAAATCCAACCACCACTGCCAACCTTGGAGAGCCTGAATAAGGTCAATGGCAGAGTGGATATGATCACATTGTTCCTGTTCCCAGTCTGTTTACTAGTTCCAGAAGAAAGTGGACAGCCATCATATGTACTCCCATATGTTTAAAAGTAATAAACACTGTAAATAACAGACTCGAGTCCTCAAATTAATGCGAAAGAGTACACAAGATTTAGAATAGTGTTTTCAAAATAGATTTTAAAGTTAATTGTTAAAACAGGACTCTCACTGGGACATATTGTTGCCTCTGTAACAATTTATATTAATAACTCTGACTCACCCAACAAGTCTTTGAAAGCTCAGAGATATACGAGTGTATCTGGCAGTACTCATTCATTTTTTCCGTCATCCTTTCTTCCATCTGCTCAATAAGGATGCGTGTGAGCATCCAGAGTAGTATCATTGTCCTTGCTCTTATTTATAACAATGACCTTAACCATGGTCCCTCCAAAGGGAATGTTTGTTTCAATGTACTCTGTTCCTCTCCCTCCCCCTCCTGTCTTATTTCTCCTCTCTATGCTCATCACTCTGATCTACCTAAAATAACTGGGATCAAATATGCCCAACACCTTCTTCTTCCTGCTTTACCCTAACAATTTCTTTCTCTCACATGGCTTTCATAGGTAACCATTTTAACTCTATTATATCCACATTCAGCCCCTCTCTTGCCCACTGAATGAAGCCCAAGATTGATCTCTTCCTTGTCATCTTTTCTTACTCTAGCAGACATATAATGGTATATTATTTTAAACATCGTAAGGCAAAAGTGCCTTTCCAGAAAGGTAGCATGCCCTGGATCTAAGCAGTCATTCCACCATAAATTTGGTTATAAGGATCCCTGGAGGATGGTGAAGAGGGTAGTGTGTCTCAACAGGCAGGGCCCCACCCATTCCCAGGTGAACTCTCATTTGCACATTCATAAGAAGTCCCTTGGTCTTCAGTGTTGTTGTTGTTATTTGCCATCGAGTCAAACCCAACTCATAGGGACCCCTCTTTGGGTTTCCGAGGTGATATCACTATGGAAGTAGACTGCCCAACCTTCCTTCTGAGGAGTGGCTGGTGGGTTTGAACCACCAGCCTTCTGGTTAGCAGTCAAGTGCCTTAGGCACTATGCTACCAGAGCTCCCAAAACATGCTCAGCACCTCTTCTCTGATTAGTCTGTAAGGAACACCTAGCTTAAAAGAAAGGACAAAGTCATTATCATTATCCAACATCTCAGCTTATAGTATTTTATCATTTTCCGGAAGAGATCAGCTCTTGATGGAATGTTACTCTGGACAGGTAAGTTTGATGGGGAACAAACAGAAGGAGAGGTTCAGAGTGTAGGACCCTGTCTATGGAGGTCAGTCTATGGTAAGCAGCACATGGAGAGTCCTAGAAAGCAGGTAGAGCTTAAAGACACAAACACAACATCTCCAATAATAGGCACTGAAGTGTTGCACAGACAGATAAAAATGAGAGACTTACAACAAAACAAGTTCCCCACTTCTCACTTTGATCAAAAAGAGCCTTGGTTGTATTATGAGAAAGTAGGGCCACCAAACTGGGAACCACCTGCCCTCCTCTTGCACTGTCCTATAATAGGTAATCTCACCCTTTTGAATGCTCTGCCTTCTGTCTTTGGGTATCATGTGCCCCTTGATGAAGGGATTCTAAGCAAGTTCCGACCTTGCATGTGGAATTCCCTCAGGGGCTTCAACTTGAGCCTGAAGACTCAAGCACAAGGAATCTGTTCACATCAAAAACTAAGGACCCTCTGGAGTAAGTCCTATCCTTAGAAAAGAGAGAATAAAGTAGTAGAAGTTTGTTTCGACAATAACTGGTCATAGAGGGGACATCATCAATTCCAGGCCCAGGGACTTCCACCATGACCTAGAATGGCAGTGACAAGAATCAGCAACTTGCAACTTGAGCTGGAGAACAGAAGATGGTGAAAATATCAACTGCCAGTGTGCAGATCATACATGAGATGCTTCCAGTTGGGAGGACTGTGAAGAGGTCTGGGGAGCCCAGTGAGCAAGTATAGGGAATTAACACAAAGAATGCTTCTTTGGGGCTGCTCACCACTAGTGAGGCTAAGAAACATGGGTGATAGCCTCCAGCCAAAGGCACATCATTGCAAAGGTTCCCCAGTTTTCAGCCAAGTGCAACTCTCCACTGAGATGTTAGAGGTAGGCATGGCTGGGAATGTGGGGAAAGGGTGCCAAAAGATGGTCCTGGGAAAGAAATTGGTGATCACATGAGTTCTTCTCACATATGTAGGTCCTTACTTCACTCCAGAGATATGGCAAACTTGATAAAATTTTTTAAAATGACATCACTCCCATTCCAGTATCTTTGGCTACAGCTACTGTTGATGAACTATGGTCAAAGAACAAGAAGGTGCAGAAAGCTGGTAAGAAAATGGGACAACCCATACATTTGAGTTGATCTAATGTAATTATTAGGAGCTCTGGTAGCATAGTGCCTAAGGCACTTGACTGCTAACCAGAAGGCTGGCGGTTCAAACAAACCAGCAACTCCTCAGAAGGAAGATGGGGCAATCTACTTCCATAGAGACACCGTCTCAGAAACCCAAGGAGGGGTCGCTATAAGTCGAGTCCGACTCGACAGCACATAACAACAACAACAACAACAATGTAATTATTAAGGAAAACATCAAACATCAGATTCCATCAGACTATTTTTCATTATTCATATAATTCTGGCCTGAATGGATTAATCTCTGGGTGGCTGAGGTCAGGAGTCCAGATCTCCACCCTTTTCTGAAAAGTGACAAGATCACCTTGTGCCTGCTGCTCACCTTCCCTGATTTTCCCTAACTCCGGTTGAAATAAGAGTAAACTATTGTTTACTTGGAGTAAGGTCCAATGTTGTCAAGTCAATTCCAACTAGTAATTACCTATAGGACAGAGTAGAAATGTACCAGCCTGGGGATCAAACTAAGGCAGTTACTACAATTATGCTGTCCAGAGGAAGGATGATCATGGCAAGTAACTGGGGAAAGAAAAGTGACATCAGACCTTTCTAAAGAATTCCAAACTTTGTTATCTCATGTAACCCATAGATTTGTTTTAATTAAATTATATAATAGAGCTTCCTCAAAATAAAAATCCACCCACTGCCATTGAGTCAAATCCAACTCATAGTGACCCTATGGGACAGAGCAGAACTGCCCCCATAGGATTTCCAAGGTTGTAAATCATTATGGAAACAGACTGCCTTGTCTTTCTCCTACAGAACAGCTGGTGCTAACCTTTCAGTTAGCAGTTGAGCACTTTAACCACTAGGCCATACTTGTGAATTGAGAGGGGTTTTAAAGATTGACAGCCTTTTCTGAATTAATTGGAGGTTAAATGAGGAGGCATTTTTCTCAATCCAAAGTATTACTACAGCAAAAGGATTGACCTTTTTAGAGCTGGAAGTGTTTCTTTTCCTTTACAGATCCTAGGAAACTTGTGTTCTGAGCAGGAAAATGATTCCTGTATGAAATTACTTCACACAGCCAGTCAGTAGCATGAGAATGAATAGCTGGATCTCCATGTGCCCTGATATATCTCTTCTAGAATTCTGCTGGGACATCCAGCTAGACCTGGTGGATTTTTTTTTTTTTTTTTTGAGCAAGAGCATCCATGCAAAGAGCAAACATACCCCATTCATTAATGTCAGGAGGATGCAGCTATCCAGAAAAGCCAGCACTTTCAGCATTGATTTTCCTAGCCTTGATGCTACTGAGATTTCTTCAGGCAGGCCCACCCTATTTCTTTGGTCTTTCCAGAGGAATAATTGGTTCTTTCTTCCAATTTCTATTTAACAGTGTTTCCATAGTGAATTTTTCTTTCCCTCATTAAAGTAGCACTGGGTTGGGTCAGGAGAAAGCTGATTCCAGGTCTCTGCCTTTGTAACCAAGCCCCAATCTTTAATTAGGATCTCCTCCTGGCAGCATTTCTATTGCCCATGGCAGGAAGACATCATTGGTTGGGTCATGAATTCTGATGTTTTTATGTTAAGTCTTGAGTAGTCCCTACAAATAAAATTTTAATATAATTGCTCTCAGCACATCTTGGAGACTCTTAATTACCCTACAAAAAATGCTCAGGCAACAGCTTGCTATTAGCTTAAACAGTGTCAGCATCTGTACTGTAAACACAAACAGGTTTGTTAGACTTTGCAAACCAATATTTGTCTTCTATTATTTGTTCTCTAAAGAGCCTTTTTTTGGAGGACCATTTCCAATCCTAAGGGCAAAGTGGACAACATGCCAATGGGACCACTATCTTTTCTTGTCCTTAGTTCCCCTCAGTATTAACCAAAAAACCAAACCCATTGCCCCTGAATCAATTCCTATTCAGAGCAACTCCCATTGGGTTTCTTCTGTAAATCTTTACAGAAGTAGATTGCCTCATCTTCCTCCCACAGAGCAGCTGGTGGGTTTGAACCACTGACCTTCTGGTTAGCAGCCAAATGCCTTACCCACTAGCCACCAGAGCTCCTTCTGCTCAACATTAGATCTTGGGTATTTCAGACACCTTTATAAAACTGTTGGGTGTCTTGTGATAATTTTGGAGCTGATTACACAGCCAGCATCTTCACAGGTATCTCACGTCTGGCCATTTCACTGTCTATTAGCCTCTTTTCCAAAAAGTGAGCAAGGAAAACAAAAGGAGATAAAATTCAAACCCATCTGTTTGCTCCTTATTAACTGCTCTAGTTAAAAGTTTCATAGGAGAGCAGGCTGAAATAATTAATTAATATGAAGGTTGAAGATTGTCTCTACAGCTCATTTGTTTAAGTTCTTCCTTCCTCCTGAAATCATCTATAATCCAAAATGTACCGGCCTATGGACCAGACTAAGGCAGTTACTATGATCATGTTATCCAGAGGAAAGATAATCATGACAAGTAACTAAGGAAAGAAAACTGACATCAAACATTCTTTCTAAAGAATTCCAAACTTTTATGAGACAAAGTGTGTGTGAACTGCTTTATGGAAAGTGAATTTGCTCTGTAAACTTTCACCCAAATCACAATTAAAAAGAAAAAAAGAAAAAAAAAGAACAGTTCTGTTTGTACTAATAGGAAATTGCATATGGCATACTGATCTATTTAAAAAGTAATTTAAGATACGTGGGTAGTATAATCCTATTGGGTTAAATCATCTATGTATAAAAACCAGGCTATGAGACGTTCCTGCCAAGTTAAAGATCTTCACCTCTGGGAAGAGCAGTGAGAAAAAGATGGGGAGGTAAAGTGATGGGAGCAAAAACTTTCACTTCCTTGACCTATTTCATATTTGTTGAAATTCTTCAGTGAACATCATATGTAATTTAAAAAGCTAATGGAATGATACATTCTTAAATTTAAAGTTTTTATATTAAAAATCTAAAATCTATCCAAAAGGCTAGTGGACCATGGGAACCACATGACCTACATGACCTTGAGATAATAACTAGGTGGTACCTGGCTACCACTGACAACTCGGAAAGGGATCAAAATTGGAGATCCTAGATAGAGTGGGAGAAAAACATGGAACAAAAATAAAAATTATTAAAAAGACCAGGCTTACTGGTCTGATAGAGACTGGTGAAACTCCCAAGACCATGTCCCCTACTAGTCCCCCTTGGGCCTGGAATTGAACACACTCCTGTGGCTTACCCTCCAGACAAACAATACACAGGCCTACAAGGTGAACAGTTTTAACAGGAAGGTGCACTCCTTAGAACGATCAACCATAGGAGATCATAAGGGCAACATCTGCACGGAGAAAAAGCTCAGAATGAAGGAATGCATAGGAAAGAAGGACACAGAGAAAAGCTAACCACAGGGAGGAGGTGGGAAGAGAGTTGTTACATTGTGGGAATTGCAATCAATGTCATGAAACAAAATGTGTATGAACTGTTGAATGGAAACAAATTTCAATAAAAAATCGGAAAAAAAAAGAATTTGAAACTTTGTTATCACATATAACCTTTAAATTTATTTTTAATTAAATTATGTAATAGCGCTTTCTCAAAATTAAAGCGATACTATTGCTATAGAGTCAAATACAATTCATAGCAACCCTATAGGACAGAGTAGAATTGCCCCATAGGGTTTCCAAGGCTGTAGATCTTTACAGAAGCAGACTGCCATATCTTTCTCCATTGGAGCAGCTGATGGGTTTGAACCACTGACCCTTTGGTTAGCAGCCAAATAAATGCTTTAGCCACTAGGGCAAAAAATACAAAATATCTGCTTCTTTGTTTGTCTGTTTAGTTTATGGGGACCCCACTCAAAGTAAGTCATACTTCGAGAAATAATAAATCTTAATAATGATATCAGGAAAACTTACTTTCAGTGATAAAGAATTTACACAAGACACAAAACAAACATTGCAGCAAGCTAATCCAGCCTGTTAAGCAAACAATTAATAGTGATCATCCAAGATAAACCCTGAAGAAAAAGAGAAATGAAAGTATGAGCTTTTCAAAAGGAATATTTATATTCAGATACAGAAAAACATAAATTAAATTTAAATAGACAGACTATATCTTCCTCTACGTAAAGAGATTTTTTGTCTCACACTTTAATATTTATTGGTTTGTTCTGAATATTAATTTAATGTTTCATCAGAAAATTATTTTCCCTCTAAGCATGTGATTTTCCATTATATCAAAGAGTTAAGCCAATGCTGAAAGCTTCTGCAGAAAGAATACTTCTCTAATTTTTGAAAAACATGATAGAATACATAATTTACTGAAATCTACTTTATTATTAAATTTGCAAGAATATATATGAGGCATGAAACTAAGTTTTTCTACATGTAAGCTCTACTTCGTAAGTCATTTATCCAAAACTCAAGGAGAAATCACCCATAGAACAGGGAAACTGAGAAACTGTACTGGAATAGAAGTCAGCTGGGCTCTAGCCCTCCCTTGCCACCCACCAGCTGGATTAGCTTACTGCAATGTTTGTTTCTGATCTTGAATCAGATACACTCCTCCCTTGGCTTCTGCAACAAATGGTCTCAGCGTTTCCACTACTGTAAAATGTTGTGGTCTGTATGACTTATCTGTCTGTCATACTGTGGTGGCTTGCCTGCTGCTGTGATGCTGGAAGCTATGCGACTGGTATTTGAAATATCAGCAGACTTACCCATGGCGGATAAGTTTCGGCAGGGCTTCCAGACTAAGATAGACAAAGAAGAACGATGTGGTGTCTACTTCTGAAAAACTTGGCTACTGAAAACCTTATGAATAGCAGCAATACACTGTCTGATATACTCCAGAAGATGAGCCCCTCAGGTTAGAAGGCACTCAAATTATGACTGAGGAAGAGCTGCCTCCTCAAAGTAGAGTCAACCTTAATGACTGGATGGTGTAAAGCTTTGGGAACCATCATTTACATGACTCAAAATGAGAAGAAACAGCTGCAAACATTCACTAATAATTGAAATGTGGAATGTACCAAGTATGAATCTAGGAAAATTGGAAGTTGTGAAAAATGAAGTGGAACTCATAAAGATCAATATGCGAGGCATTAGTGAGCTGAAATGAACTGGTATTGGCCTCTTTTTATTAACTTTTTATTGCCATTTGGGTGAAAGTTTACAGAGCAAATTGGTTTTCCATTCAACAATTCATACATATTTTGTTTCATGGCATTGATTACATTCCTCACAAAGTAATAGCACTCTTCCCACTTCCTCACAATTTCCCTTGGTCCATCTTGCCAATTCATTCCTGCCTTCTGAGCTTCATCCCTGGATAAATGCTGCTCTTTTGCTATCTTATGGTTGATTGTTCTAAGAAATGTGTACCTCCCTGGCCTTATTGTTTCCCTCATAGGCTGACCTATTGGTTAGCTGAAAGTTGAGCTGTGGGGATGAGTTCAGTTCTAGCCTTGAAGAATGACTAAGGGCTATAGTCTCAGGGGTTCCACTAATCTCTATCAGACCAGTAAGCCTGGCATTGTTCATTATTTTGAGATTTGTCCCACATTTTTTCACCCATCCTACCCAGGATCTCCTATGATCACCTTCAGAGTGGTTGGCAGTGGTAGCCAGGTACCATCTAGTTCTTCTGGATTCAGGGTCATGGAGGCTAGGTTCAAATGGTTCACTACTCCCTTGTACTAATCGTTACCATGCATCTTTAATTTTTTTCACTCTTCTCTGCTCTAGATGAGGAGAGACCTTAGATTTGCACCTTACCTGGCCTCTCACAATCTTTTAAGACTCCAGTCACTACTCAACAAAGTAGAACATAAAAAAATGCCTTTGTGGACTTTATTATGCCAATTAACCTTAATGTCCCCTTAATTATGGTCTTGAGCTCAAGACCCAGTGACCCATTCCCTCAAGGTGTTTGGTTATGGCTAAGAAATTTCCAAAACGTTTGCCCTGTTAGCTCTACTACATGCATGGACATTTTATAACAAATACATATATGTATGTGGGAACTCTGGTGGCATAGTGCCTAAGGCATTGGACTGTTAACCAGAAGGCTGGTGATTCAAACCCACCAGCCACTCCTTGGAAGGAAGACTGGGCAATCGACATCCATAGAGATACCACCTTGGAAACCCAAGGAGGGGTTGCTATGAGTCAAACTGATTTGATGGCAGTGAGGTTTTTTTTT
>NW_006921590.1:33377729-33378389 GCF_000298275.1 Orycteropus afer afer
CCAGTTGTGAGGATTTTTCTTTTCTTTATATTGAGACGTAATCCATACTGCAGACTGTATTCTTCAACCTTCATCAGTAAGTGCCTCAAGTCATCTGCACTTTCAGCAAGCAAACTTGTATCGTCTGCATATCTCAGATTGTTAATGATTCTTCCTCCAATTCTGATGCCACGTTTTTCTTCATATAGTCTAGCTTCTCGGATTATTTGTTCAGCATATAGATTGAATAAGTGTGGAGACAGAATACAACCCTGACGTACTCCCTTACTGATTTTAAACCATGCAGTGTCCCCTTGTTCCGTTCGAACAACAGCCTCCTGGTCACGGTACAGGTTCCTCATGAGTACAATCAAGTGTTCAGGAATTCCCATTCTTCTCAGTGTTATCAATAATTTTTCATGATCCACACAATCAAATGTCTTTGCATAGTCAATAAAACACAAGTAAACATCTTTCTGGTATTTTTTGCCTTGAGCTAAGATCCATCTAACAACAGCTATGATATCCCTTGTTCCATGTCCTCTTCTGAATCCAGCTTGCACCTCTGGAAGTTCTCTGTCCAATATACTGCTGCAAACATTTTTGAATTATATTCAGTAAGATCTTACTTGCGTGTGATATTAATGATATTGTTCTGTAATTTCCACAATCTGTGGGATC
>NW_006921590.1:33380342-33383222 GCF_000298275.1 Orycteropus afer afer
ATATGCACACCCATGTTCATCACAGCACTATTTACAATAGCCAAAAGATGGAAACAACCTAGGTGTCCATCAACTGAGGAATGGATATCCAAACTATGGTGCATACACACAATGGAATACTATGCAACCATAAAGAATAATGTAGAATTTGCAAAACACCGCATAACGTGGATGAACTTGGAGAACATTATGCTGAGTAAAATAAGTCAATCACAAAAGGGCAAATATTGTATTAGTCCATTACTGTAAAAGTCAAGGAAACATTTATCTATGGGAGGATATTTTCTTTTTTGGTTACCAGGGGTGGTAGGGGAGGGGAGGGAACACTGTTAGATAGATAGAGATAAGTATTGATTTGGGTGAAGAGAAGGGCAATCTACCAAATGTGAGTGATCACTATAGTGGCATTGAGTAAGAGAAAGACATAGAGGTACGTGGGAAGTACAGGCAACAAAGATGAATCCTTTTGCACATATAGTACAGCGTTGTCAGTAAAGGCAAACATGGGTATATGGGGGGATAGATGGGTGGACAGGCTGAACTATGGTATGTCTAGGAAGTGGGGAGTGTACCCAAGACCATGTATAGGATTGGCAGACAATGGTCCTATAACTTTATGTGTATGATCTGAATTTCCAGGTGTACAGTGGAGCTGACAAGGTTGTGGTCACTGCTTGGTCACAGCCAGCTACCCAGAGGGACCAAGTAGTTGAACCTGTGGGCTCAGGACCAAAGTCGCAAGGGACATCAAGCTTAATTGGCATAACATACTACACAAAACATTGTTCCAACTCCTACTGTGGCGAGTAGTGACTGGGATCTTAAAAGCTTGCAAGCTGCCATCTAGATACAATGATGGGTCTCTCCTCATCCAGAGCAAAGAAGAATGAAGAAAAGCAAAATTCATGGAAACAATTAGTCCTAGTGACTGGTACACCATCTGATCTGCAGCCTATATGACTACAAGACCAGAAGAACTAGATGGTTCCTGGCTACTACTGTCAACCCCTTGGAAGAGGATCTATGTAGGAGATCCTGGAGAGAGAGGGAGAACAATGTGGAACAAAACTCAAAATCATTTGGAAAAAAAAAGGGGGGGGACCAGGTTTGCTCATCCAAAAGAGCCTGGTGGAACCACTGAGACTATGGCCTCTAGCTGCCCTTCAGGTCTGGAACTGAACCCATGCCTGTGGCTTCCAGACAAACAATAGACAGGCATATGAGTTGAACATGTACCTGAGGTAGATACACTCCTTGGCGAGAACAAGCATGGGAGAAAGAAGGGCTGCTTATGCACCGAGAGACAGCTCAGGGGGCAGGATTGCATGGAGGGATGGACACAGGAAAGAGTTAACTATTGGGAGGAAGTAGGAGGGGAGCTGTTGCATTGTGGTAAATTGTGGTCAATGTCATGAGACAAAGTGTATGTGAACTGCTGTATGGAAAGTGTATTTGCTCTGAAATTTTCACCCAAATCACAATAAAAAAAAAAAAAAAGAATCAGAAAAACCTAGCACAATGAATTGACCTTGTTAACATAACTCTAGACTCTGAGAGTCTAAACCTTGTTTCAGATGATGTGTGCATGGATCTGCAAAATTTAACACTTACCAAAAAAAAAAAAAAAAAGATGAATTGCTAAACATTTTACTTTGGGATTAGTTTTATTGAAAACAACTGTATAAAATGATTTTTCTTGGGTAGAGCAAGGGGCCTAAAGAAATCTGAAAGAATTCAGTGCTCAGATTTCTTTATAACTACTTTCAAGATTTTACATCACAAGTGTTTTCAACTTAAAGAAAACCTTACTCATCTCATCACCAGTTTTATAGTAAGAGGAAAGGCCTTGGTTCTACATCAAAGTTTGGTGAATAAATGTATAGTTGCAACTTTTTAACTGAAGTAAATTACTTATGTATCTGAGCTTTCACATAATCAAGAAACCACAGGGCATAATTTTATGGGATAAGTGGATTTTACTGCACTTCCCTAGGTAAATGCATTTTCTCCTCATGCTCATTGATAACATGTTTTTGTCTTCGAATCCAGTGTCTTCCATGCAATAATCATTAATAAATATTTGTTGAATAAAAAAAAAAAGTGTGATACCATTTTCCACAGTGGTTGCACCATTTTACAGTACTACTAGCAGTGTACAAGAGTTCCAATCTCTCCACGCCCATGCCAGCATTTGTTTTCTAATTTGCTGAACTTTGCTGTTATGACTGGTATGAGATGACAGCTCATTGTTGTTTTGATGTGCATATTTCTAATGGTTAATGGTGGTTAAGATATTCAGCTGCTAATGAAAAGGTTGGCAGTTCAAACCCACCAGCCACTCCACAGGAGAATGATGAGGCAGTCTGCTTCCATAAATATTTACAACCTTGGAAATCCTATGGGGCAGTTCTCCTCTGTCACATGAGGTTGCTGTGAGTCAGACTCCACACGATGGCAGCCTTGCTTGCTTTCTAATGGCTAACGACTGCAAGAATTTCTTCACGTGTTTGTTGGCTGCCTGAAAATCATCTTCACTGAAGTGTCTTTTCATATCTTTTGTCAATTTATTCAGATTGTTTGTCCTTTTGATGT
The DNA here is from genome assembly GCF_000298275.1 of Orycteropus afer afer. NCBI lineage: Eukaryota > Metazoa > Chordata > Mammalia > Tubulidentata > Orycteropodidae > Orycteropus > Orycteropus afer. The sequence continues at coordinate 33,382,935 of NW_006921590.1, forward strand.
TGAGGTGTTGGAGTTTTCTATAAATTTTAGAGATAAATCTCTTATCAGATATATGATTGCCAAATATCCCCCCCCCAATCAGTAGCTTCTCCTTTTACTCTTTTTTTTAAAAATGCATTTTATTGAAATATAATTTATGTACAGTAAGATACACAAAATTAAAATGACATGGGTCAATGCTTTCTTTTTTTTCTTTTTTTTTTTTCTGGCAGTGTTCCCTCCTCTCCCCTCCAACCCTTGACAACCAACAAAGAAAATTTCCCTCCATATATAAACCTTTCCTTGACC
>NW_006921590.1:33385282-33390728 GCF_000298275.1 Orycteropus afer afer
TCATGATTCTTTCTTTGTCTTTGGTTTTGGTGAGTTTGATGATGATATGTCTTGGTGATTTTCTTTTGGGGTCTATCCTGCTTGGGGTTTGTTGGACTTTCTGAATGGAAATATTCACCATACCAGGAAAATTCTCTTCCAACAAATCTTTGACAATTTTCTCTGTGGTTTTGTCTCTTCCTGTTCTGGAATTCCAATTACACATAGGTTATTCTTTTTGATGTTATCCCACATGAACCTTAGGCTTTCTTCGTTTGTTTTGATCTTTTTTCTGATTGATCCCTTTCCAAAGAAGTATTCAGGTATTTACCTTCAATCTCACTAATTCTGTCTTCCACTGATTCAATCCTCCTCCTTTGCCCATTCAATGTCTTATCTATTTCTGAAAATTTAGTATTAATCTTCTGGATTTCTGTGTGTATATTTTGTATCATTTCTAATTTTCATTTATTTTGTCATTTTGTTCTCGTATTGTCTTTTGAAATTGTTGTATGGTTTCCTTTGTGTTTTCCTCAATTTTGTGAGTGTTTTCCTTGATCTGTCTCTCAATTCATTAAAGATACCTAAATATAATTCTTTTGAATTCCTTATCAGGGAGTTCCACTGCTGTATCTTCCTCAAGGATGTGTTTTGGGTTTGTATCCTGGTCCCTTATTTCTCCTGCTTTCTCTTGCTTCTTTGTATGGACTGTGATGCTCCGTTGTCTCTGACACATTGTAACATTTTTGTGTTTATATTTAATTGGTGATTGTATGTTGGAGGACTTGCCCATGATTTTAATTTCCTTTGTTTTGTTTGTATGTTATCTACATAAGCAGGGTACTGTACTGTGCTCCTCTATTCACTAGTTGACAGCACTTATACACTCACCACCTGTCTCCTCTCCTGTTGTCAGCCTCTCATATGTCCCTGGTGACCTTTGGCAAACAGCCTATTCTTAGGTCCCTAGAATCCAAATGAGAATGCTGTCACTTTAAAATCCAAAATGGTTGCCACTTGTAAACATTCAAAATGGCTGCACCCTCAGTCACTTTAAATATCCACAATGGCTGCCATGTGTAAACAATCAAAATGGCTGCACCCTCTGGACAGCAGAAAAATCAACAGCTCAAGTTGTCTCCCTCCTTGCCATTTCCCTCCCTAGTCATAGGCCACCAACACAGTCGCCCCTGCAGCCCTTGGTGATCAGGGCTGATCTTTAGGTCAATTCTCATGGTCCCAACACCACTTGGAAATATTCAGGCTGTTGGTCCCATCAGATTAGCTGACAGTCCACTGCTCCAACTGTCTCTGTACTGTTTTCATTCAGGTTTTTCCACTATTTGGTGCCTAATCCACTCTGTATAGTTCCTTTCAAAGCTCAGGGCTCCAGGATTATCTTCTGTATCTCTGTCAATTGGTTTTTCTTTCCTTTGGTGAACAGGGTCTGTGTCACTTGTCTGCTTATTCCTCCATCTTACTGGAAGTCTCTTCTTTTACTCTTTTGGAGAAGTTTTTTGATGCACATAAAAATTTAATTTTTAGAAGATCCCAGTCATCTAATTTAGCTTCTGTTTTTTGTGCATTTTGGGTTATGATTGATAGTCTATTAATGTCACAAATTAGGGTCTCTAAGTTTGTCCCTATTTTTTCTTTGATGATCTTTATAGTTTTAGGTTTTACCTTTAGGTCTTTTATTCATCTGGAGTTAATTTTTGTGTATGTTGTGAGGTATGGATCTCGCTTAATTTTTCTGCAAATGGCTATTCATTTTGCCAGCACCATTTGTTAAGAGATTGTCTTTCCCTCATTTAATAGATTCAGCCCTTTGTCAAAGATGAACTGTCCATAGGTGGATGGATCTATTTCTGGGTTCTCAATTCTGTTCAATTAGACTATGTGTCTTTCATTGCACCAATACCAGGGTATTTTGACTACAGTGGCTTTATAGAAGGTTTTGAGATCAGAAAGCGTGAATTTTCCTACTTCTTCTTCAGTAGTCCTTTGCTTATTGTGGTCTCTTTCCTTTCATATAAAATTAGTGATTGATCTTTCCATCTCCTTAATAATTATTGATGGAATCTGGATTGGAATTGCATTGTATCTATAAATTGTTTTGGTAGCTTTGACATTTCCACATTGTTCAATATTTTTATTCATGAGCATAATATGCTTCTCCATGTATGTAAGTCTCTTTCAGTTTCTTATAGTAGTATTTTGTAGTTTTCTTTGTACAAGTCTTTTGTGTCTCCAGTAAGATTTATTCCTAAGCATTTTTTCTTTTTGGTAGCTATTATAAATGGTATTGCTTTCATTATTTCCTTTTCAGAGAACTCTTTGTTGATGTAGCAGAATCCAACTGATTTTTGCACATTGATCTTGTACCCTCCTACTTGTGAATCTTTCCATTGGTTCCAGTAGTTTTGTTTGCTGAGTCTCTGTTATTTTCTATGTATTGGATCATATCATCAGCAAATAAGAATATTTTTACTTTTCCTTCCCAATTTAGATGCTTTTTATTTCCCTTTCTTGTCTTACTGCCCTGGTTAGGAATTCCAGTATAATACTGAATAGGAGCAGTGATAGAGAGCATCTTTGTCTGGTTCCCATTCACAAGAAGAATGCTTTGTCTCTCTCCATTGAGAATAATGTTGGCCATAGGTTTTGCATATATGTCCTTTATTATGTTAAGGATGTTTCCTTCTATTTTTATTGTGTTAACAGTTTTTACCAGGAATAGGCATTGGATTTTTATCAAATGCCTTCTCTGCATTGGTTGATAGCATCATGTGGTTCTTTGCTTCATGTCGTGGATTACGTTGATTACTTTTCTACAGTTGAACCATTCTTGCATACCTGGTATGAAACCCACTTGCTCATGATGTATTAGTTTTTTTATATAATGTTGGAGTCTACAGGCTAGGATATTGTTGAAGATTTTTGCATCTATATTCATGAGGAATGTTAGTCTGTAATTTTCTTTTTTAGTGGAGTCTTTGCTGGTTTTGGTAACAGGGTTATGCTTGCTTCATAAAATGAATTTGAGAGTATTCCATACTTTTCTATTTTCTGGAATAACTTGACTTTGATTAGTGTCAACTCTTCTCTGAATGTTTGGTAGAATCTGCCAGTGAAGCTGTATAGACCAGGACTTTTTTTTTTTTGCTATGAGTTGGGTCTGACTCAACCGCATATAACAACAACAATGACAACAATGACGACGGTATTTTTTACGACCTGTTTAAACTCTTCTTTAGTTATGGGGCTGTTTAAATTTTCTACCTCAGTCTTTTAGTTTAGGTAGATAGTGTATTTCTAGAAACTTATCCATTTCTACCAGGTTTCCAAATTTGTTGGAGTGCAGTTCTTCATGATGTCATTGTTAGGTGCTGCTGAGTTGATTCTGACTCACAGCAACCCTTTGCCCAGTCCTACACCATCCTCACAATCCCTGCTGCACGTGAGTCCATTGTTGCAACCACTGTGTCAATTCATCTCATTGAAGTTCTTTCCCTTTTTTTCTGACCTTCCACTTTACCAAGCTGGTCCCTTCTGACCACATGACCAAAGTAAGTGAGAAAAAGTCTGGCCATTCTTGCTTCTAAGGAATATTCTGCATGCACAACTTCTAGGACAGATTTATTCATTCTTCTGGCAGTCCATGGTATTTTCAGTATTCTCCACCAACACCACAATTCAAAGGCATCAATTCTTCTTTGATCTTCCTTATTATTGTCCAGTTTTCACATGGATATGAGGAGATTGAAAATACCATGGATTAGGTTAAATACACCTTAGTCTTCAAAGTGACATTTTTGCTCTCCACCACTATGAAGAGGTCCTTTGCAGCAGATCTGCCCAATGCAATACAACATCTAATTTCTTGACTGCTGCTTCCATGAGTGTTGATTGTGGATCCAAGTAAAATGAAATCCTGACAGCTTTAATCTTTTCTCCATTTATCATGATGTTGCTTATTGGTCCAGTTTTGAGGATTTTTGTTTTCTTTATGTTGAGGTGCAAACCATACTGAAGACTGTAGTCTTTGATCTTCATCAGTACATGCTTCAAGTAATCTTCACTTTCAGCAAACAAGGTTATGTCATCTGCACATCAAAGGTTGTTGATGAGTCTCCCTCTAATCCTGATGCCATGTTCTTCTTTATATAGTCCAGTTTCTTGGATTATTTGCTCAGCATTTTAAAACATGCAATATTCCCTTGTTCTGTTCAAATGACATTCTCTTTCTTGGTCTCTGTACAGGTTCCTTATGAACACAATTAAGTGTTCTAAAATCTCCATTCTTCTCAATGTTATCCATAATTTGTTATGATCCACACAGTTAAATGCCTTTGCCTAGTCAATAGAACACAGGTACATACATTTCTGTTAGTCTTTGTTTTCAGCCAAGACCCATCAGACATCAGCGATGATATCCCTCATTCCACATCCTCTTCTGAATTCAGCTTCCATTTCTGGAAGTTCCCCGTCAATATACTGCTGCAAGTATTTTTTAAATTATCTTTAGCAAAATTTTCCTTGTGTGTGATATTAATGATTTTGTTCAATAATATTCACATTCTGTTGGATCACCTTTCCTTGGAATGGGCACAAATATTGATCTCTTCCAGTTGTTTGGCCAAGTAACTGTCTTCCAAATTTCCTGGCATAAATGAGAAAGCACCTCCAGTGCTGCACCCATTTCTTAAAACATCTTGATGGATATTCCATCAATTCCTGGATCCTTGTTCTTCACCAATTCCTTCAGTGCACCCTCGACTTCTTCCTTCAATACCATCTGTTCTCGATCATATGTTACCTCTTGAAATGACTAAACATTGACCACTTCTTTTTGGTACTGTGATTCTGTGTACTCCTTCCATCTTCTTTGGATGTTTCTGGCATCATTCAATATTTGATCATACGCTACCTCCTGAAATGACAGAATGTTGACCACTTCTTTTTGATACTGTGATTTTGTGTATTCCTTCCCTTTTCTTTCAATGGTTTCTGCATCATTCAGTATTTTGCCCATAGAATCCTTCAATATTGGAATTCAAGGCTGCAATTTTTTTATCTTAGGAATGCTGAGCATATTTTTCCTTTTGGTTTTCTAATTCCAGGACTTTGCACATAATACTTTCCTTTGTATTCTGATGTCTTCCAAGCCGCCCGTTGAAATCTTCTGTTCAGATTATTTATTTCAACATTTCTTCCTTCTGCTTTAGCCACTGTCTATTCAAGAGGAAGTTTCAGTCTCTTCTGAAATCTATTTTGTTTTTTCTTCCTTTCCGTTTTTTTTTTTTTTTTTTTAAATTTCCATTTGCATTTTTCATGTAAGATATACAGGATGTCTTCCTACGAATTGTATAATCTTTGGTCAGTGGTGTTCAATGTGTCAAACCTATTTTTCAGATGGCTTCTAAATTTAGGTGCAATATATTCACAGTCATATTTTGGCTCTCAT
>NW_006921590.1:33390828-33399835 GCF_000298275.1 Orycteropus afer afer
TTTTTTTTTTTTTTTTAATGACCATTTGCATTTTTCATGTATGATGTTCTTGATGTCATCCTACAATTCGTCTGATCTTTGGTCAGTGGTGTTCAATGTGTCAAACCTATTTTTCAGATGGCTTCTAAATTTAGGTGCAATATATTCACAGTCATATTTTGGCTCTCATGGGCTTGTTTTAATTTTCTTCATACTATTCTGTTATCCTTTTTATTTCAGTTGGCTCTGCTGTGACATCACCTGTTTCATTTCTTATTCATGTTACTTGAATCTTCTTTCTTTTCATTATTGAAATTTGCCAGTGGTTTCTCAACTCTTTTAAATCTGTTCAAAGAACTGACTTCTAGTCTTGATGATTATTTTGATTGTTTTTCTGTTTTCTGTTTCACTTATTTCTGCTCTAATGTTTATTATTTCAACAAGCACCTCAGCTGGTCATGGTTCTTTGCCTGGTGGGGTGACCCAAACCTTCATTCCTGAAGGGTCTGGGCCATTAGTAGTCATATCAGAATTGCATTGCTGTAATTTTCCATTGACTTTAATCACAGAGCATTGTAGTACTAAGAGATGTCCTAAAGAATCTCCCATATTCCAGACATATTCTTCTTTACCTCCATTATGTAATGTCAACTCAATTTCCCCTTGGTAATCAGGATTGTTGTTGTTGTTGTTTGCCATCGAGTCGGCCCCGTTGATCACACCAAATAGTACAGTAATGCCCTTCTTTGTCTGTTGATCCAGAGGCATGAGGAAGCCAAAATGGCCAGGTGGCATTGTTACCCTCCAGTTCAATGCAACCAGTATTGTGTCTTCAGGTGGGAGTGTTCCTCCCTTTGGGACTAAAATCTCCAGACCCACAGAGCATAGGGTAGCAGGAACAGGAAGCAAAAATTTTTTTGAATGGGTGAGTAGGGGTAATAGTGGTACCACTCCCATTTCCACCCTTTGGTTCCTGGACCCATGAATCCTGGCTATTGGAGAAACAACACTGTATATTGGATGCTGGTTTAGAGCATATACAGCCTCCTGGAAAACATTGCCCCAACCTTTTAAGGTAGTCCCACCTAGCTGGCACCATAATTGTGTTTTCAGTTGGCCATTCAATCGTTCTATCAAGCCAGCTGCCTCTGGATGATGGGGACCATGGTAAGACCAGTGAATTCCATAAGCATTGGCCCATTGCCACAATTCATTTGCTGTGAAGTGAGTGCCTTGATCTGAAGCAATGCTGTGTGGGACACCATGATGGTGGACAAGGCATTCTGTAAGTCCATGGATGGTAGTTTTGGCAGAAGCATTGCATGCAGGGAAGGTGAATCCGTAGCCAGAATAAGTATATATTCCAGTAAGAACAAAACGCTGTCCTTTCCATGATGGGAGTGGTCCGATGTAATCAACTTGCCACCAGGTTGCTGGCTGATCACCCTGGGAATGGTTTCATATCACGGATTCAGTGTTGGTTTCTGCTGCTGGCAGATTGGGCACTCAGCAGTGGCAGTAGCCAAATCAGCCTTGGTAAGTGGAAGTCCATGTTACTGAGCCCATGCATAACCTCCATCTCTGCCACCATGGCACTTTGTTCATGAGCTCATTGACCAATGACAAGAGTAGCTGGAGAAAAAGATTGGCTGATTTCCACTGAATGTGTCATCCTGTCCACCTGATTGTTAAAGTCCTCTTCTGCTGAGGTCACATTTTTGGTGGGCATTCACATAAGACACAAATATCTTCACTCCTTTGGCCCATTCAGAGAGATCTATCCACATACCTCTTCCCCACAACATCCTTGTCACCAATTTTCCAAGCATGCTCCTTCCAAGTCCCAGATCATCCAGCCAAGCCATTGGTCACAGCCCCTCAATCCATATACAATCATACATCTGGCCATTTCTTGTTCCATGCAAAGTGAACAGCCAGATGCATGGCTCAAAGTTCTGCCCATTGGGAGGATTTCCCTTCACCACTGTCCTTCAAGGAAGTCCCAGAGAGGGGCTGCAGTGCTGGTGCTGTCCACTTTCCAGTGGTGCCTGCATATCATGCAGAACTATCTGTAAACTAGGCATGAGTTTTCTCTTCCTTATTCAACTGATCATAAGGAACTCCTCATGAGGCCATAGGTGGACTGGGAGAGGGAAGGTAATGTGACTGGAGTGGAGAATACAGGCATTTGGGCCAATTTCTCAAACAACTTGTGCCTTCAGGTCCCACTCATGCCTGATCTCTGATATACCACTTTCATTTGATGATGGAATGCTGCTGTGCATGTCCAACTTTATGATTCTGTGGGTCAGACAACACCCAGTTCATGATGGGCAGCTCAAGCCTTATGGTGCTTTGGTGGCCCATGGTTAGGTGTCCAGTTTCTACCAAAGCCCAGTAACAAGACAAAAGCTGTTTCTCAAAAGGACAGTTGTTATCTGTAGAGGATGGCAGGGCTTTGCTCCAAAATCCCAAGGGTCTACATTGAGATTCACAAACAGGGACCTGCCAAAGACTCCAAACAGCATCTCTATCTGCTACAGACACTTCAAGCACCATTGGATCAGCCAGATCATATGGCCCAAGTGGCAGAGCAGATTGCATGGCAGCCCAAACCTGTTGCAGAGCCTTCTGTTGTTCTGGGCCCCACTCAAGACTAGCAGGTTTCTGAGTCACTTGATAAATAGGTCAAAGCAACACACCCAAATGAGGGATATGTTGCCTCCAAAATCCAAAGAGGCCCACCAGACATTGTGCCTCCTTTTCAGGTGTGGGGGAATCCAGATACAATAAATATCCTTCACTTTAGTAGGAATATCTCGACATGCCCCACACCATTAGACCCCTAGAAATTTCACTGAAGTGGAAAGTGCCTGAATTTTTGGGGGGTTAATTTCCTACTCTCTGGTATGCAGATGTCTCACCAATAAGTCTAGAGTCATAGATACTTCTTCCTAATGTCATCAATATGATGAAGCAGTGTGATGTCATGTGGAAGAGAAAGGTGATCAACATCCCTATAGACTAAATTATGACATAGTGCTGGAGAGTTGATATACCCATGAGGGAGCACTGTAAAATATATCGTTGGCCTTGCCAGCTGAAGGCAAACTGCTTCTGATGGTCCTTTGAAATTGGTATTGAGAAAAAGGCATTGGCCAGATCAATAGCTGCATACCAAGTACCAGGAGATGTACTAATTTGCTCAAGCAATGAAACCACATCAGGAACAGCTGCAATTGGAGTCACCACCTGCTAAGGTTACAATAATCCACTGTTATTCTCCAAGATTTGTCTGTTTTTTGCACAGGCCAAATAGGAGAATTAAATGGGGATGTGGTGGGAATCACCACCACTGCATCCTTCAAGTCATTGATGGTGGCAGTAATCTCTGCAACCCCTCCAGGGATGTGGTATTGCTTTTGGTTTAATAATATGTAGAGGCAGTTCTAATGGCTTCCACTTGGCTTCTCCTACCATAACAGCCCTTACTCCATATGTCAGGGACCCAATGTGGAAATTTTACCAATTGGTCAGTATATCTATTCCAATTATGCATTCTGGAACTGGGGAAATCACTAGAGCATGGGTTTGGGGACCCATTGGACCCACTATGAGATGCACCTGAGCTAAGACTCCATCAGTAACTCCATATGCCCTGACTCTGGTGGGCCACAATGATGCTTTGGGTCTCTTGGAATTAGTGTCAGTTCAGAGCCAGTGTCCAGTAATCCCTGAAAAGTCTGATTATTTCCTTTTCCCCAGTGAACAGTCACTCTTGTAAAAGGCCTCAGATCCCTTTGGGGAAGGCTGGGAGAAAGATTGCCATTATAAATTCTTGGCAATATAGTAGGATCCTTCCTCAAGGGGACCTGGCCACCTCTTCATTCAAGGGGTTGTGGGTATGTAAACTGACTCAAGTGTGGGAATTGATTGAGAGGCCATGGCTCTATATTCTGGCAATTCAATCTAGGCTGCTGTTCACATAACCTAGAATTCTTTTGTCTACACAGATCAAGTAAATATTTAGTAGGTTTGCCATGTATTTCACTAGTAGGAAAACCATGACTAAGTAGCCAGTGTCATAATTCCACATGAGTCAGAGTATTCTAATTATTCTTCCCACTCTGCTGTATATTATGGTAACCATGCCACCTTGCCTTTGTCGATTAACTGCTGCCACTTGGCCCCTACTACCACACGGTCCAATCAGCCTCATCGTAGTTAAGTGTCTTAGTTCAATTAGGGTACTTTCCACTGTCAAATCCAGCTTACATAAAACAGCAATCACAACAGTCTTCAAGGAGGCTGGGGTTTCCTTCACAAATTTATCCCTCATTGTATTGGTAAAGGTGTGTTCTCTGGACTCTCCATTTCTGGCTCTAGAGGTCTAATATGACAAATCCATTCTAACATGTCAATTTCCCTAAGCCTCTGGATACCTTCTTCTACATTATACCAAAGCAGGTCTGGTACTTCAGCTTGACTTAATGTAGGCCACCGCGTGCTTCAGTAAGCCAATCAAATAAACAATTTGATTCTTTCCTAACTTCTCAAGCTGAAATACTGAATGATGAATCCATACTTAGTGGGCCTAAATCAATAAACTCAGACTGATCCAATGTTACATTCTTTGCACCATTATCCCACACCCTCAGTAGCCATTCCTATACATATTCTCCAGGTTTCTGCCTGTACATGTTAGCAAAATCAAGTAGGTCTTTTTGGGTATAGAGTACCACCTCCTCAGTCACACTTTGTATTTTACCTTTCAGGGCTCATTCGGACTTAACTTTAGTTATAGTTCTAGCAACAACAATGGGTGGTTGGGGAAGTTCCTGAGAACATTCAGCAATGTCTTCCATGGCCTCTGCCTCAGACAGTGACCCAGCAGGAACAGTTTTGTTAATCCCATCAAACTGAGGTGGAAGGGATAATGGTTTTATAATAATCCCTTCAGATGGGAGGGGTTCAACAGAATTTACAGGTTCCATATCCTGATCTTCCTGACTATCTGCCCATATGTCTCTATTCCAGGTTTCAGGATCCCATTTTTTCCGAATCAATGCCCTCACTTTAACTTCAGACACCATTCTGGGTTGTAATTTAATTGGTGTTGTAATTCAGCCACCCTAACAGTAAGACTCTGGGTTTGGTTTTCGGCAATATCAGCTCTGTTACTAGAAGAAATAAGATTTTCTTTCAGCCACAACTGGAAACATTGAGGTCTTTTATGCAGCGCTTAAGCTGTGACTCAGCAGCCCTGCACTCATCTCACTCTTTCACCACTTTGTATAGTGTAAGTAGGACCAACCAACCAACCAGCTTCCTTATACTCCTCATGCTGCCAAATGGCATAAAAGTATAAAATATGCAATCTACCAGAACCTCACTTCTCAAAAGTACTTGATCTATTGGTGGTGCTATTTTGCATATTAATGTTGCCACCTCACACCACAAATTAGCAGGGCTGTCTTTACTAATGGAGGCAGGGTCACCAGTGCCTTTATGATTAATCCAATTGGAGAACCAAAACAGAATCAGTGAGAACCAAGTTAGGAAGCCCATCCTTATGATTTCATCTCTCTAGAACTACTCCCGGTACAAAATGTGTTAGGCTGGGTTCTCTGGAAAAGCAAAACCAGTAAACCTTATATATACATATAGACAAAGAGAAATTTATCTTAAGAAAATGGCTCACACACTTATAGAAGCTGGCAAGTCCAAAGCTGTTGGATCAAACATCAAGCTGGAGGATTTTCCCAACTCACGCAGCTGCAGGGGTTGACGAGCTCAAGGTTGGCAGGCAGTGTATCGACTGTTGACTCCAATAAATGGTGAATCCACGATCTCCAGGCCAAAGGGTAAATTGTTCCCTCACGGACAGCTGTAGGCAGCACAACAGGATCCTGATCCACAGAAGAGTGTCTCTTTTCTCAGGATGTCCATAAATATATTAGAAGCAGGCCACACCCCTAGGGAAACTCCCTGTCAATGGATTGGCTGCTCAAAACATATACATCTGAATCCATCATGGAAACAACCCACATCACAATTGTTTAAACCACATAGAATTGTGGTACAGCCAAGTTGATACACATCTCCAACTATCACATTCACCATCATATTTGAGGGACAGTTTTGCTGGATATATAATTCTTGATTGCCAATTTTTTCTTTCAAGGTAGTATGTATGTCACCTCATTACCTTCTTGCCTGCATGGTCTGGCTGAGAAATCAGAGCTTAGTCTTATAGGTTGTCCTTTATAGGTAACATTTCATTTTTCCTGAGCTGCTCTCTGTCTTTGGTTTTGAAAAGTTTTATTATAATATGTCTTGGTGATTTTCTCTTGGAGTCTGTCCTTTATGGTGTTTGTTAAGGTTCTTGCATGGATATATTTTCATCATTCATATTAGGGAAGTTCTGAAATTAAGGATCTCTGGTGGTGTAGGGAGTTAAGGCATTTTGCTACTAACCAAAAGATCAGCAGCTCAAACCCACTTTCTCTGTGGAAGAAAAATGGGGCATTTTGCTTCCAAAAATGTTTACAGCCTTAGAAACCCAGTAGGGATCACTATGAGTTAGAATTGACTCAATGACAGTGAGTTTAGCTTGGTTTGGTTCTGGAATTACAATCACATGAAGACATGATTCTTAGACATTCTTCATTTTCTTTCATCTTTTTTTCTGATTTTTCCTCATACAAACTGGTGTCAAGGAATTTTCCTTTTAGCTGGCTATTATTTTCTCCAATCAATTCTTTTCTACTCTTTTGTCCATCTAATGTGCTATCTATCTCTGCAATTTTAGTGATAATATTTTGGGTTTCTAGTTGCTGTTTTTATAGGATTTCTAATTGCCTATTTATTTTGTCATTTGGCTCTTGAATCATTCTGCTGAATTTTTCTAGGGTATTATCTGCCATTTCTTTGATTTTGTTTGTTTTCCTGAGCTCTTGGAAGGAGATTCTCACACACATGCACACACAATCTTTTGAATTCCTTGTCAGATAGTTCTATTACCTGTTCATCTTCCTTGAGAAGGTTTCCTTTTTTAAAAAAAAATTCTGGTCACTTGCTTGCATTATTTTATCCTGTTTGTTTATTCAAATTGCAGTTGTCTGTTGTCTCCAAGACATTTTGGGGTTGTTGTCTTTATTGATCATGTATTGGTTTGTTTCACCCTGAATTTTTGCTTTGCTTTGTTTAGATACACCCAAGTGGGTGGGACATGCATGCTTCTTTGGCTGCTAGTTTGGCAACACTGGGGCACTCTCAACTTGTCTCTGGGTGGATGGAGTAACTGCTGGGAATGTGAGCATAGGTCTCTGTTTGTTGGCTGTGAAGAGCAGCTGGCTCCCTCCCCACTCTGGTCACCTGTGCCACTGGAAATCTCATCCATTTCCCTGCATTTTCCTCTTCCAGATCCAGCATGTATTTTGCTCACCTTGATTCCCTCCAAATCTGTCTATGCTGTGTCTCTGTCCCAGAGTGGATTCCATGAACTTGGTTTCTCCTTGCCTATATATAATGCCTTCTGTGTCTCAAAATGGCTACAGTTTCTTGAGCTGTGGCTTTTTCTCTCTCCACAGATGCTTTACTCCTTACATCTCTCTTTCCAATCAATGCTTAATCTAATTCTTTATCATCTCACCTGATGCTCAGCATTCCAGGATCATTATCTGTACATGTTTCACTCAGTTTTCTGGGTCTCTGTAGTAGAAGAATTAGGCAGAGGGTGTCAACAGTACACCATCTTGTATCTGCCAATGGTATTAGCCATTTTGAATTGGACAATCCCATGGTCTACTATGTCAGTAATGACAAATTGAAGAGAAATGGCATTGCATTCATCATCAAAAAGAGCATTTCAATATTTATCCTGAAGGACAACACTGTCCGTGTGAAGATAATATCCATATGCCTACAAGGAAGACTAGGTTAATACTACTGTTATTCTAATTTACATACCAACAGCTAATGTCAAAAATGAAGAAATTTAAGACTTTTACCAACTTCTCCAGTGTGAAACTGATGAAATATATAATTAAGATGCATTGCTAATTACTAGTGATTGGAATGCAGAAATTGGAAACAAAGAGAAGCATCAGCAGCTGGAAAATATGGCCTTGGTGACAGAAACAACACCAGAGACTGTATGACAGAAATTTGTGAGATCAATGACTTATTCATTGCAAATACATTTTCAACAACATAAATGGTGATTATACTTGTGGACCTCACTGGATAGAATACACAGGAATCAAATCTCTGGAAAGAGACAATATGGAAGCTCAATATTATTAGTCAGAACAAAGCCAATTCTGGAACAAACCATCAATTGCTTCTATGCAAGTTTACAATGAAGCTGAAGAAAATTAAAACAAATCTATGAGAGCCAAAACATGACCTTGAGTATATCCCACCTGAATTTAGAGACCATCTGAACAATAGATTTGGTACACAGAACTCTAATAATCAAAGACCAGATGAGTTGTGAGATAACAACTTACATCATACATAAAGACATCATAAAGGACATCATACATAAAGAATGCAAAAGATCATTTAAAAAGGTAGGGAAGAAAGAAGAGACCAAAATGGATATAGAAGAGACTCGGAAACTTGCTCTTGAACAGAGAGTAGCTACAGCAAATGGAAGAAATGATGAAATAAAGGAGCTGAATAGAAGATTTCAAATGGCAGCTTGAGAAGACAAAGTGAAGTATTATAAAGAAATGTGCAAAGACCTGGAGTTATACAACCAAAAGGGAAGAACACACTCAAAATTTCTCAAGCTGAAAAAATTGTAGAAAAAAATCAAGACTCAAGTTGCAATACTGAAGCATTCTTGGACAAAATATTGAAAGACACAACCAAAAACTCACTGCTGTGAGTCAGATCCAACTCATAGCGACCCCTCCTTGGGTTTCCAAGGCATTATCTCTACGGAAGTAGATTGCCCAACCTTCCTTCCGAGGAGTGGCTGGTGGGTTTGAACAGCCAGCCTTCTGGTTAGGAGTCAAAT
>NW_006921590.1:33400635-33404408 GCF_000298275.1 Orycteropus afer afer
AAAAAAAAAAGATGCAAGGAATACATAAACACTGTACCAAAAAGAACTGATTGATGTTCAACCATTTCAAGAGTTAGCATATGATCAAGAACTGATGGTATCGAAGGAAGAAGTCCAAGCTGTATTGAACACACTGGCATAAAACAAGGTTCCAGGAATTGACAGAATACAAACTGAAATGTTTAAACAAATGGATGCAGCACTGGAGGTGCTCACTCATGGCTCTGGTTACCTAGTGCCGCTCTGACAAGAATATACCACAAATGGGATGGCCTTAACAAACAGGAGTTTATTCTTACAATTTGGAGGCTTTCAGTCTAAGTTCAAAGTGCCAGGCTCTAGGGGCTGGGTGAAAGCCCCTTGACCTTGGGCTTCAGCTCTGCCTCCTGCTCCCAGCCCACTGGAGCTAGAGGCATCTCTCCACTCCGGCAGCTACTGGTTGCTGAGGCTAACAAGCCCAAGGTTGACAAATAAAATGGCACAGTCCTGATGTTAC
Source organism: Orycteropus afer afer (assembly GCF_000298275.1). NCBI lineage: Eukaryota > Metazoa > Chordata > Mammalia > Tubulidentata > Orycteropodidae > Orycteropus > Orycteropus afer. The sequence goes on from NW_006921590.1 coordinate 33,401,132, forward strand.
CACACCACATGGCAGGCCATTAATTCAAGTCCATTATAAGTCCCAAGGTCGGCAGAGCATGGCAGGCTGCTGAACAACGACATGGCTATAGGCAGGGTCCAAGCATGTCATAAGCTAGAGACCATTCCCAAAGCTTCTCCTTATATACAAAAAGCAGACCACATCCCAAAAGCAGCTACTCAGCTGCTTGTGGTAGATCCCACCATGGAGTTGATTGCCAATCTCATCATGGGGAACAACTGCCACCAACTGCCCAGCCACTCAACCAGGCCCAGCCAAGTTGACATACAAATTTAACTACCACACTCACCTATGCCAAGAAATTTGGAAAAGAGCTCCCTGGTCAAAAGACTGGAAAAGATCCATATTTGTGCTCATTCCAAAGAAAGGTGATCCAACAGAATGTGGAAATTATCAAACAATATTATTAATACCACACACAAGAAAATTTTGCTGAAGATAATTTAAAAAAAACAGCTGCTGCAATACATTGACAAGGAACTACCAGAAATTCAAACTGGATTCAGAAGAGGATGTGGAACTGCTGATGTCAAATGAATCTTGGCTGAAGCAGAGAAGACCAGAAAGATGTTTACCTGGGTTTTATTGACTATGCAAAGGCATTTGACTTTGTGGATCATAACAAATTATGGGTAACATTATGAAGAATGAAGATTCCAAAACCCTTAATTGTGTTCATGTGGGAAACCTGTACACAGACAAAGAGGTAATCATTTGAACAGACCAAGGGGCTACTGAATGATTTAAAATTAGGAAAGATGAATGTCAGGGTTGTATCTTTTCACTGTACCTATTCAATCTGTTTGCTGAACAAGTATTCAAGAAGCTGGACTAAATGAAAAAGAACAGATCATCAGGATTGGAGGAAGATTCATTAACCACCTGTGATATGCAAATGAAACAACTTTGCTTGCTTAAAGTGAAGAAGACTCGAAGCACTTATTGATGAAGATCAAATACTATAGCCTTCAGTAGGGATTGTACCTAAATATAAAGAAAACAAAACTTCTCACAACTGGACCAATAAATAACATCATAATAAATGGAGAAAATGTTGAAGCAGTCAAGGATTTCGTTTTACTTGGATCCACAACCAATGCCCATGGAAGCAGCAGTCAAGAAATGAAACAACATGTTGCATTGGGAAAATCTGCTGCAAAAGATTTCTTTAAAGTGTTAAAAAGTAAAAGATGTCACTTTTATGGAACACCTGACCCAAGCCATGATATTTTCAATCACTTCATATGCATGTAAAAGCTAGACAATGAATAACGAAGACTGAAGAATTGATGCCTTTGAGTTATGGTGCTGGTGAATAATATTAACTCTACTATGGACTGAGAGAAGAAGGAACAAATCTGTCTTGGAAGAAATACAACAGAATGCTCTTAAGAAGTGAGAATGGTGAGACTTTGTCTCATATACTTTGGACATGTTATCAGGAGGGATCAATCCCAGGAGAAGGGCATCATACTTGGTAAAGTAGAGAAGGTCAGCAAAAAAGAGGAAGACCCTCAATGAGATGGACTGACACAGTGGCTGCAACAATGGGTTCAAACATAACAACAATTGTGAGGATTACTCACAGGACTAGACAGTGTTTCATTCTGTTGTACACGGGGTTGCTATTAGTTGGAACCGACTTGATGGCACCTAAAAAGAACATATTATGGAGGATCAGTTCAGAGCAGAAGAAAGCCCAGCTATGGTAGAAAAGTGCAAATTCAAAGTTCATTTGAGAATATAAATGAAACTATATGATAGGTCCAGAACTTGATACCACAAATTATCTGGAGATGGGGATGGGGTGGTGAAGATACTCTCAGTCCAGAGTATGCAGCTCAGTACTGGTGTTTTATTAATTATATTATTTCACCTAGAAAGATCTGTAAGCTAGAATGCCAATCTATTAACCTAGTGATAGAGATGTATATTTATAGTAACTATAATACTCCTGACATCTATTTGGAGTGTCTGTCCCTATTAATATGGTAAATAGAGCCCTAAACCAGGCATCAAAAGATTGCCCCATGAGCACAGAAGCAGAGCTGAGCTGGTGCTGACAGAAGAAATAGCATATGAAACTTCTAAGGTCATATTTAAGAAAATGACCCTAACCAAGAGTCTCTTACCTACATCTGGGCTTCAAGAGGTCTGTGACCCTTTGAAACTGTATGCAGAATTTCATATGAAATTGGCCCTGTGATTTTTCTAAGAAAAGTGACCATAGTATTCATCAGCTTCTCAAAGGGATTTGTGATCTCCAAAAGTTCATGAGCCACCAGGAAACACAGAAAAATAAACTCAATATAAAGAGAGGAGAAGTCCAAGGCAGCTCTGAAGAGTGAAACAGAGGCCAGAGCTGACTGTCAGTATGAGGATTTTCTAAGAAGGGTCAGGTTAAGACAGAATTTTTAACCAGAGTCCTGGTCCAAGGTCAGGTGGGATGCCACGGCACTGATTCCAGGGATCCTGGCAAGGATCAGCTCGACGAATCAACCACTATGACACATGGACCCTCAACACATGCATCACCTACATGTGGTATGCTGTAAGCTCACCACAGCAGGATTCATGTCAATCTCATTAACCAGAGCAACCAATCCTGCAGGATTACACACAGATGACAGTCATCCAGAATGTGTCTCATTCACCCCACCTTCAGTCTAGCTCACATAGACTTCTCTGACTGAGTACTATCCCTCTGTTCCATGTCTTTCCTGCTTCCCCAAGCCCATCCTTTGATTTCTGTACAGGTAGAGGAGACAACATGAGAAGAATGATGGGGTTGGCCCCAAGAGACCACAGCAGAAACACGTAAGTATCACCTCTTATAAGAGTTTTGTTTTTTTTTTTCAGGACAAATGGTTGACACTTTGGGCTAAGGTGGCTACTCATATTTGAAGTTAAGTTAATTAAAATTTAACAACAACAACAAAAAAAAAGAGTTTCTCAGTCACACACCCCACATTCAAGTGCTCAATAGCTACAAGTAGCTAGTGGCTACTGTATCAGAAAACACAACTATGGAACATTCCCACAAAAATCTCTATATAATCCAGCACTAACCTCAATGAGATGGATTGACCCAGTGGCTACAACAATGGGCTCAGGTATAGCAACCATTGTGAGGCTGGCACAGGGCTGGGCAGTGTTTCGTTCTGTTGTACATGTGTCAGAGACAATTTGACAGCACCTAACAATAAACAGGGAACTTTGGTAGCATAGTGGCTAAGGCACTTGACTGCTAACCAGA
>NW_006921590.1:33404508-33405228 GCF_000298275.1 Orycteropus afer afer
AGAAGACTCTCACTGTTTTCAACAATGCAAGGCTTTTTTATTATTGTTATCTTTGTCTGCTAATACTTGGCTAAGGCACTTGACTGCTAACCAGATGGCTGGCGGTTCAAACCCACCAGCCACTCCTCAGAAAGAAGATGGAGCAATCTACTTCTGTAGTGATACTGCCTCGGAAACCCAAGAAGGGGTCGCTATGAGTCGGATCTGACTCGACGGCACATAACAACAACAACAAACAATAAACAACAACAAATTTCATGACACAAACACAATTATAGCATTGATTTAGAAAAAAGAAGAGCCCAAAGTGAGCTGACATATCACAAAGGGCTTCATGAAGGAAACAGGACTTGAGCTGAGCCTGAGGGGATGAGATGGAAGCATGAAAAGGGGCATTGCACTTAGAAGGCAGAGGAAGAATAAAGGTGAAAGCAAAGAGAAGAAAATGGGCACAGGCCTGAGTGAAGCCTGGCACATGTTTATGATGAATATATACTGTAAGAATGAAGGAATGGTAGAGAAAAAATATAAGCAGGCAGGATAGAGGCAGATTGCATGGGACTTTCAGTATCAGGCACAGTAATTTAGCCATGACAGTACTAGCTATTAATACTGGCTACTGGAACCCTCAAGCAAGCACTTCAGCTGGTCGTGGTTCTTTGTCTGGTGGGGTGACTCAAACCTTCATTCCTGAAGTGTCTGGGCCATTAGTAGTCATAT
>NW_006921590.1:33407146-33408570 GCF_000298275.1 Orycteropus afer afer
GGCGCGGGATCAGGCAGTGTTTTGTTCTGCTGTGCATGGGGTCGCTATGAGTCGGAAACGACTCGATGGCACTTAACAATAACAACAACAACTGGAATCCATCAGTAGCACAAGTAGTTAAGCACTTGAGTACCAGCCAAAAGGTTAGCAGTTCAAACTCACCCAGAGGTGCCTTGGAAGACAGGCCTGGTGATCTGCTTCTGAAAGATTCACCCTGAAGGAACATATTGAGCACAGCTCTACTCTACACACACACAGAGTTACCATGAGTCAGAATCAACTCGAAGGCAACTAACAACATTGGTTATAAATTATTTAATATGTACTGTGTCTCAAGCTTTGTACCAAGAGATTTATAATAAATTATTAAATTTACTCCTTACAGCACTACGATGCAAGTGTTGTTAACTCTATGACAAGAATGAGAAACTCATGTTTAGAGAGTTTAGGTAACGTGCCCCAAATCACACAGCTTGTAAATAATGGACTATGGTTCAAACTTAATACCATCGTCACCAATGCCTTCACCTGACATTGTCATTCTCTTTTCCTGCCATCTGAACATCTTTTGCCTTAATTAGGGCTTTTGCCTACAACTTTTGTAAATCCACAGGTACCAAGGCATCTCTTCTAGAACTTCCTTTACCTTTCACTGATACTTAAGGGAAAATACTCTTTTAACAGGTTCTCAGTCCTTTAGAAGTTTAGAAAGTGTAACATCAGCAAGAGCAGGGACTTGGCTAAAGGGGATGAGAGAATGGCAGAGATTGGCCCTGCAAGCATGAGTGGGAGGCATCTACAAAAAGAGGCCTCATCCACATGGGCTGAACATTTACATCAGGTAGATACACTACTTGGAACAATCAATCATGGGAGAACAGAAGGGCAGTGTTTGCACAGGGAGATAGCTGGCGGGGGGAGTACTGCATGGGAGGGAAGGAGACAGGGAAGAGGTAACTATGGGGAGGAAGTGGGAAGACAGCTGTTACATTATGGAGAATTACAGTCAATGTCATGAGACAAAAATATATGTATGAACTGCTGTATGGAAAATGAATTTGCTCTGTAAACTTTCACCCAATCACAATTTTAAAAAAAAGAAAAAGAAGAGGCTTCATCAATTTTTCAAGTGACATTTATGTTGAAGTCATCCTGCCAATTTCTGAGTCTCATCTTTGTATTAGGTGTGAGGAAAGGGTTCCTGCTTCCAAGGGCTCCTGGCACTTCTGTGGCCTCTCTCACTGTCTCCTATTCCTACAAGGAACTTGTTTGTAGATTGGGATTTTTCAAGTTGCATATTTGGACCCTTCACTCTTTGTTGTTGTTGTTTGTTTCCTTTTTTATTGTTATTTTTTAAATGCATTTTATTGAAATATAATTTATGTATAGTGGAATACACAAAACTAAAGTGACATGGGTCAATA
>NW_006921590.1:33408744-33409743 GCF_000298275.1 Orycteropus afer afer
CTACCCTCCCACCCCTAGCAACAAGCGAGGAAGATTTCCTTCCATATATAAACCTTTCCTTGACTCTCCATAACAACGAACTAATACTATATTTGTCCCTCTGTGATTGACTTATTTCACTCATCATAATGTCCTCCAAATTCATCCATGTTATCCAGTTTTTTGCAGACTCTACATTATTCTTCAGTGTTACATAGCATTCCATTGTGTGTACGTACCATAGTTTGGTCATCCACTCTTCCATCGATGGACACGTAGGTTGTTTCCATCTTTTTGATATTGTAAATAGTGCTGCAATGAACATGGATGTGAATATATCTGTTCCTGTCCTGGGTCTTATCTCTCTAGGATTTATACCTAGTAATGGATTGCTGGGTCAAATGGTATCTCCAATTCCAGCTTTCTAAGGAATCGCCATACTGCTTTCCACGGTGGTTGTATCACTTCACAGTCCCACCAGCAGCATCTGAGAGTCCCAATCTCTCCATATCCCCACCAACATTTGTTATTTTCTGTCTCATTTAACCTTGCCATCAGTACTGGGGTGAGATGGTATCTCATTGTTTTGATTTGCATCTCTCTGATGGCCAATGATCATGAGCTTCTCTTCATATATTTGTGGCTGCCTGAATATCCTCCTTGGTGAAGTGTCTATTCATATCTTCTGCTCATTTTTCAACTGGATTGTTAATTCCTCTGCACTGGAGTTTTCTATAAATCTTAAAAATAAATCCCTTGCCAGATATGTAATTATCAACAAGTATGAATTTGTTGCTGTCATTTTTGTTATGTGCTTTTTCGTGGTATTGATTTCTTATATAATTTAATAAGAAATTAATATAATTTTCTGTGCTGAGTTCATTTTGTTTATGAATCATGTTATCACTTCCTTCATTGCTATTGATTTAGTATTTGCTAAATATTTGTGCTGGTCCTCTTTTTTATTTTGATGTGAAGGTTTATCATTTTTCTTTGAGGTTACCCTGTGATTTATAGTTT
>NW_006921590.1:33410108-33411975 GCF_000298275.1 Orycteropus afer afer
ATCAAATTTGAGGGACAATTTTGCCAGGTATATAATTCTTGGTTGGAAATTTTTCTCTTTCAGGGTTTTATATATACCATTCCATCATCTTCTCACCTGCATGGTTTCTTCCAAGAAATCCAAGCTTAGTCTCATTGGTTGCCCCTTGCAGGTAACTTCGTCTTCCCCATGCTGCTGTCAGGATTCTTTCTTTATCTTTGGTTTTGGTGAGTTTGATTACAATATGTGTTGGTGATTTTCTTTTGGGGTCCATCCTGTTTGGGGTTCATTGGACTTCTTGAATGGATATATTCTCATCTTTCATCATACCAGGAAAATTCTCTTCCAACAAATTTTCAACAATTTTTTCTGTGGTTTTATTTGTCTCTTCCTGTTCTGGAATTCCGATGACACGTAGGTTGTTCCTTTTGATGGTATCCCACATGAACCTTAGGCTTTCTTCATTTTGTTTTTATCTTTTTTCTGATTGATCCCTTTCCAAAGAAGTATTGAACTATTTGCCTTCAATCTCACTAATTCTGTCTTCCATTGAGTCAATTCTGCTCCTTTGTCCATTCAATGTCTTATCTATTTCTGAAAATTTAGTATTAATCTTCTGGATTTCTGTCTGTAGATTTTGTATCATTTCTAATTTTTCATTTATTTTGTCGTTTTGTTCTTGTACTGTCTTTTGAAATTATTCTACAGTTTTTTCTGTTTTCCTCAGTTTTGTCAGTGTTTTCCTTGATCTGTTTCTCAATTTGTAGAAGGTACCTAAATATAATTCTTTTGAATTCCTTATCAGGGAGTTCCAATGCTGCATCTTCCTCAGGGGTGTGTTTTAGGTCTGTATCCTAGTCCCCTGTTTCTCCAGATTTTTCTTGCTTCTTTGTGTGGACCGTGATGCTCTGTTGTCTCCAAAGAACTGTGACATTTTTGTGTTTATATTTAATTGGTGATTGTATGTTGGAGTGACTTACCCATGATTTTTGTTTACTTTGTTTTGTTTGTATGTTATCCACACAAGCAACGTACTCTGCTGTGCTCCTCTATTCGCTACTTGGCAGCACTTATACACTCCCCACCTGTCTCCTTTCCCACTGTCAGCCTCCCTTAGGTCCCTGCCATCCTTGGCAAACAGAGCCTATTCTTAAGTCTAGTTTCTGTTCAAGTTTTTCCACTAGTTGGTTTCTAATCCACTTCTATATACTTCCTTCCAAAGCTCCGGGCTCCAGGATTACCTTCTGTATCTCTGTCAATTGGTTTCTCTTTTCTTTGTTGAAGAGGTTCTGTGTAGCTTCTCTGCCTATTCCTTCATCTTACTGGAATGGACCCTTCACTCGTATAACTATTTTATTTATATTTCAGTCAGTGGTGGCTGCTCCTGAGGCAGAGCTGGCCTTGGACCATGACTATAGATTGGAACAAAAGGTTTCCCATAGGAGATAGGGAAGTTAACATACTTTTTCCACACTTCTGGGCTCTCTCTATAAAAATACTTTATTAAGTTAACAAAGCATAACAATTCATCTCAAATTATTATAGATAAAAATTGATTACAGCATTTAGAGAAAGATTTAAAGAAACATATATTCCTTGTTACTACCTTTAACAATAATCATTCACTGCTCAATCTAATCTTGGCACTTGCTCAGAGCTACACTACAATTCATCCAGTGTTTTTCCATAGAGTTAAAATCCTGTGTGGATTTGATATTTGGTTATTTTTCTTCAGGACATTAAAGATTTGGACACCAACAAATATTGCACATGGTTACTCTCTAGCTTTTCACAATTTTAGCTTCCTTCATGGAGCTCTGGTAGCATAGTGCCTAAGGCACTTGACTGCTAACCAGAAGGCTGGTGGTTCAAACCCACCAGCCACTCC
>NW_006921590.1:33412075-33421939 GCF_000298275.1 Orycteropus afer afer
TAGTGATACTGCCTCGGAAACCCAAGGAGGGGTCGCTATGAGTCGGGGCCGACTCGACGGCAAATAACAACAACAACAACAACATCAGTGAAAAGGTGCCCTGCTGCAGTCTTAGCATTCTAATTAATAGTCCTGCTGTCTAATCACTCTGCTCTTCTGCATGAGAGAGACTGACTTTCTACTCCACACCATTTGCCAACAGCCCAAAAGAGAAAGTGATTACAACCAAGGCCCTCTACACACACATAGTTTTTCTGCTTTTCTAGTAAGAAGGGGTGATTTGACTTCATAAAGGGGAAGATCTTCTCCAAAGAGCTAGCCCTTCTATCCACAACTGTTTGTTTCTTTGCTTATGTAATAATAGTTAAAAACACTTTCTGGGGTCAGTGGTTGTTCATTAGTAGAATTCTCGCATGCCATGCAGGAGACTCTGGTTTGGTTCCCAGTCAATGTACCTCATGCACAGCATCCTCATCTGTCAGTGGCTATAATGTTGTGGCTATAATATTGAACAGGCTTTAACAGAGCTTCCAGACTAAGACAGACTAGGAAGAAAGGACTGGCAATCTACTTCCAAAAGTCAGCCAATAAAAACCCTATAGGTCACAATGATCCAATCAGTAACTCATCATGGGGATGACACAGGACCATACGACATTTCATTCCATTGTGCATGGGGTTGCTATGTGTTGGGGGCCGACTCAGTGCCAGCTAACAACAAAAACATCTAGCTCACTCAAAATCCTCACACTAACTAATCATCATATTAAATAAAATATAATAGTTTTGAGAAAAGTTTTCCTCTATTTTTTCTTTGATGTTCTTTATAGTTTTATGTTTTACCTTCTGCTCTTTGATCAACTTGAGTTTTGTTTGTTTGTTTGTTTTTGTTTGTTTTTAATATGGTGTGAGATATGGTCCTATTTCATTTTTCTGCAAATGGATATCCAATTTTGCCAGCACCACTTGTTAGAAAGACTATCTCTTGGCCATTTAATGAGTTTTGGTCCTTTGTCAAAGATCAGTTGTCCATAGGTAGATGGATTTACTTCTGGGTTCTCAATTCTGTTGCATTAGCCTATGTGTCTGTTATTGAACCAGCACCAGTCTGTTTTGACTACTGTGGCTGCATAGTAGGTGTTATGGATTAAACTGTGTCCACCCAAAATATGTAACTACTTGGCTAGGCCATGATTCCTACTTTTATGTAAATATTCTCCATTTTCTAATCTGATGTAATTATCCTATTTGTTGCAAAACCTAATCTCTATGATATTAATGAGGAAGGATTAAGTTAAGATAATGAAGCAGGATTCAATCAACAGGATTCAGTTATAATTTTAGTCACTCTTCATTGAGACATAAAAAGATTAAACAAGTGAGCAAAGATCACAGGGATGTACTACCATCAAGAAAGAAGAGCCAGGAGTGGAGCACATCCATTGGACCCACAGTCCCTGTGCTGGAAGTTGCTAGACCCAGTGGAAGACTGATGCCAAGACTTATGGACATCTGCAAGAGGCTTCAAGCCTCTTGTTGAAAAGAGACAAGGATCTTCCCTGAGAGCCAACAGAGAAAGCAAGCCATCCTCCATAGCTGGCAGGATGGACTTCTGGCCTCCTAAACTGTCAAAGAATAAATTTATGTTTGTTAAAGTCATCCATTTGTAGTATTTCTCTCTAGATAACAAAGATAGCAGGTTTTGAGAATGGAAATGTTAGGCCTCCTACTTTGTTCTTCTTTAGTAGTGCTTTGCTTATCTGAGGTCTCTTTCCTTTCCATATAAAGGTAGTGATCAGTTTTTCTGTCTCTTTAAAGAATGCAGGAATTTCGATTTGGATTGTATTATATCTACAAATTGCTTTTGGTAGTATTGATGTTTTCACAATGTTAAGTCTTCCTATCCATGAGCACGATATGTTCTTCCACTAATGTAGGTCCCTTTTGGTTTCATGCAGTAGTGTTTGTTTGTTTTATAAGTCTTTTGTATCTCTGGTTAGGTTTATTCTTAGGTATTTCATTTTTTTAATACCTATTGTAAATTGTAGGAGCTCTGGTGGCATAGTGTCTAAGGCACTTGACTGCTAACCAGAAGGCTGGCGGTTCAAACCCACCAGGCACTCCTTGGAAGGAAGGTTGGGCAATCCTAGTGATACTGCCTTGGAAACCCAAGGAGGGGTCGCTATGAGTCTGGTCCGACTCAATGGCACATAACAACAACAACATTGTAAATTGTATTGCTTTCCTGATTTCCTTTTCAGATTATCTTTGTTAGAGTAGAAGAATCAACTGGTTTTTTGTATGTTGATCTTGTACTCTGGCACTAATTCTTCTATTAGTTCCAGCAGTTTTCCTGTGGAATTTCTGTCATTTTCTATGTATAGGATCATATAATCTACAAATAGGGATAGTTTTATTTCTTCCTTACCAATTCAGATGCCTTTTATTCCCCTTTCTTCCTTTATTGCTATGGCTAGCACTTTCAATTCCATATTGAATTTGTTGTTGTTGTTATATGCTGTCGAGTTGGACCCAACTCATAGCGACCCCTCCTTGGGTTTCCGAGGCAGTATCACTACAGAAGTAGATTGCCCCATCTTCCTTCCAAGGAGTGGCTGATGGGTTTGAACTGCCAGCCTTCTGGTTAGCAGTCAAGTGCCTTAGGCACTAAGCTACCAGAGCTCCTTCAATATTGAATAGGAGTGTTGATAAAGGGCATACTTGTCTGTTTCCCATTCACAAGGGAAATACTTTCAGTCTCTTTCATTTCAGTATAATGTTGGCCATTGATTTTGAGTATATGTTGTTGTTGTTGTTGTTAGGTGCCATCAAGTTGGCTCTGACTCATAGTGACAGTGAGAATTGGGATTGTGTGTCAAGTTGGCTGGACCACAATTCTGAGTGGTTTAAGTAGTTGTGATGTGGTTATTCCCATGATGAGATTGGATGTATATGTTTTGAGCAGCCAATCCATTGAAAGGGTGAAAGGGAGTTTCCCTAGGGGTATGGCCTGCTTCATATATATATATATAATGTATATATACACATATATATATGTATGTATATATGTATATATATATACATATGGACATCCTACAAAAAAGAGACTAAGAGACTCTTCTGTGGATCTGGATCCTGTTGTGCTGCCTACAACTGTCCATGAGCAAACAATCCACCATTCAGCCTGGTGATCTTGGGTTCATCATCTGTCAGAGTCAACAGCCAGTATACTGCTTGCCAACTTGAGCTTGTCAGCCTCTGCAGCTGTGTGAGTCAGAAAAAGCCTCCAGCTTGATGTTTGATCCAGGAACTTAGGACTTGCCAGCTTCTATAAGTGTGTGAGCCATTTTCCTGAGATAAGTTTCTCTTTTTCTCTCCCTCTCTCCCTCTCTCCCTCTTTCCCTCCCCCCCCCATATATAAGTTTTACTGGTTTTGCTTCTCTAGAGAACCCAGCCTAACACAGTGACCCTATGAACAACAGAATGAAACACTGCCCAGTCCTGTGCAGTCCTCACAATCCTTGCTATGCTTGAGCCCATCATTGTAGGCACTGTGTCAATTCATCTCACTGAGGTTCTTCACCTTTTTTGAATGACCTTCTACTTTACCAACCACGATATCCTTCTCCAGGGACTGGTCTCTTCTGACAATGTGACCAAAGAAGGTGAAACAAAGTCTGGACATTTTCACTTCTAAGGAGCATTCCAGCTGCACTTTTTCAAAGACACATTTGTTCATTCTCCTGGGAGTCCACAGTATTTTCAGTATTCTTCACCAACATCACAATTCAAAGGCATTAACTCTTCTTGGTCTTCCTTATTCTTTCTTCAGCTTTCACATGTATATGAGGCAATTAAAAATACCATGGCTTGGGTTAGGTACATCTTAGTCTTGAAGGGACATTTTTGCTCCTTAACACTTTAAAGAGTTCTTTTGCAATGGATTTGCCCAGTGCAATACAATGTCTGGACATTTTCTTGACTGTTGCTTCCATGGTTATTGATTGTGGATCCAAGCAAAATGAAATTTTTGGCAACTTTAATCTTTCTTCCGTTTGTCATGATGTTGCATATTGGTCCAGTTGTGAGGATTTTTGTTTTCTTTATGTTGAGGTGTAGTTCATACTGAAGGCTATAGTCTTTGATCTTCATCAGTAAGTGCTTCAGGTCTTCTTCACTTTCAGCAAGCAAGGTTGTGTCATCTGCATATCACAGGTTGTTAATAAGTCTTCCTCCCATCCTGATGCCATGTTCTTCTTCATATAGTCCAGCTTCTCAGATTATTTGATCAGCAGACAGATTGCATAAACACAGTGAAAGGATACAATCCTCACACATAACCTTCCTGATTTTAAACCATGCAGTATCCTCTTGTTCTGTTCAAATGACAGTCTCTTCATCTATTTACAGGATCCTAATGAGTACAATTTAGGGTTCTGAAATTCCCATTCTTCAAAATGGTTTCCATTATTTTTTTGATCCACATAGTCCAATGTCTTCACATAGTCAATAAAACACAGGTACATATCTTTCTAATACTCTTTGCTTTCGGCCAAGATCCATCTGACATCAGCAATGATGTTCCTTGTTCCATGTCCTCTTCTGAATACACCTTGAATTTCTGGAAGGTTCCCTGTCAATATATTGCTGCAATTATTTTTTAATTATCTTGAGCAAAATTTTACTTGCATGTAATATTAATGATACTGTTTGATAATTTCCTCATTCTGTTAGATCACCTTTCTTTGGAATAGGCACATATATTGATCTCTTCCAGTCAGTTGCCCAGGTAACTGTCTTCCAAATTTCTTGGCATAAGTGAGTATGTGCCTCCAGTGCTGCATCCATTTGTTGAAACATCTCAATGAGTATTTTGTCAGTTCCTGGAACCTTGTTTTTTGCCAATTCCTTCAGCGCAGCTTGGACTTCTTCCTTCAATACCATTGGCTCTTTATCATATGCTACTTCCTGAAATAAGTTGAACATTGACCAAATCTTTTTGGTACAGTGACTCTGTGTATTCCTTCCATCTTCTTTTAATACTTCCTACATTATTCAATATTTTTCCCATGTTGTTGTTTTTGTTAGGTGAGCCAGCTCTGACTAATAGTGACCCTATGTACCATAGAACTAAACAATGCCCGGCCCTGTGCCAGCCTCACAATCCTTACTATACCTGAGGCCATCATTGCAGCCACTGGGTCAATCCATCTCATTGATGGTCTTCCCCTTTTTCACTGACCCTCCACTTTACCAGGCATGGTATCTTTCTCCAGGGAATGGCCTTTCTGACAACATGACCAAAATGAGACAAAGCCCGGCCATTATGGCTTGCCCACAGAATCCTTCAAAGTTGCAACTCGAGGCTTGAATTTTTTTTTTCCTACAGTTCTTTTGGCTTGAGAAATGCTATGTATGTTCTTTCCTTTGGTTTTCAAACTCCAGGTCTTTCACATTTTATTATGATACTTTGCTCTGTCTTCTTGAGCTGTCCTTTAAAATCTTATTCAGCTCTTTCATCTCATCATCCTTTCCATTCACTTTAGCTACTCTCCATTTAAAAGCAAGTTTCAGAGTCTCTTCTAACATCCATTTTGGTCTTTTATCCCTTTCCTGCCTTTTTGTCGACTATTTTCTTTCTTCATGGATGATGTTCTTGATTTCAACCCACAACTCGTCTGGTCTTTGGTATTGGTATTCAATGCATCAAATCTTTTTTCAGATGGTCTCTAAATTCAGGTGGGATATAATGAAGGCCATATGTTGGCTCTCATGGACCTATTTTAATTTTCTTCAGCTTCAACTTGAACTTGCATATAAGCAATTGATGATATTCAGCTCCTGGTCTTGTTTTGACTAAAGATATTAAGCTTCTCCATTGCTTCTTTCCACAGATGTACTTGATCTGATTCCTGTGTTTGCCATCTGGTGAGGTCCATGTGTATAGCTGTCGTTTATGTTGTTGAAAAAAAGGTATTTACAATGAATAAGTCATTGGTCTTGTAAAATTCAGTCATGCAATCTCTGGCAACATTTCTATCACAAGGGCATATTTTCCAACTACCAATGATTCTTTGCTTCCAATTTTCACATTCCAATCACCAGTAATAATCAATATATCTTGATTATATGTTTGGTCAGTTTCAGATTGCAGAAGTTGGTAAAAATCTTCCATTTCTTCATCTTTGGCTTTATGGTTGGTGTGTAAATTTGCATAATAGCAGTATTAACTGGTCTTCCTTGTATGCATATGGATATTATCCTATCACTGACAGCATTTACTTCAGGATATATCTTAAAACACTCTTTTTGATGACGAATGTGATACCATTCCCCTTCAATTTGTCATTTCCAGCATAGTAGATGTTCTGGTGACCTAGTGGTGCTCTGACAAGAAATATACCACAAATGGGACGGCCTTAACAAACAGGAGTTTATTCTTACAATTTGGAGATCTTAAGTTCAAGTTCAAAGTGCCAGGCTCTAGAGGCTGGGTGAAAGCCCCTCAACTTTGGGGTCCAGCTCTGCCTCTGCTCCCGGCCCACTGGAGCTAGAGGCGTTTCTTCACTCAGACAGCTGCTGAGGCTGAGAAACCCCAAGGTTGACAAGTAAAAAGGCACAGTCCCAATGTTACCAAACCACACAGCAGGCCATTAACTTAAGTCCATTGTAAGTCCCAAGGTCAGCAGAGCACAGCAGGCTGCTGAGCAATGACACAGCTACATGCAGGGTCCAAGCGTGCCATAACCTAGAGACCATTCCCAAAGGCTTCTCCTTATATACAAGAAGCAGACCACATACCCAAAGGCAGCTACCCAGCTGCCCGTGGTAGATCCCACCATGGAGCAGATTGCCAGTCTCCTCAGAGGATTAACTACCACCAGCTGCCTAGCCACTCAACCAGGCCCAGCCAAGTTGACACAAAAACATAACCACCAGAGTAGACCATATGATTTCTGATTCAGAATGGCCAATACCAGTCCATTTTGGCTTACTAATGCCCAGGATATTGATCTTTATGCATTCCATTTCATTTCTAACAACTTCCTATTTTCCTAAATTCATACTTCATATGTTCCACATTCTGATTATTAATGGATGCTTGCAGTTGTTTCTTCCCATTTTGAGTTGTGCCTCATAAGCAAATGAATGTCCGAAAAGCTTTACTCCATCCATGTCATCAAGGTTAACAGCTCTTCCTCATTCATATTTTGACTGCCTTCTAACCTAAGGGGCTCATCTTCTGGCACTATTTCAGACAATGTTTCAAGGCTATTCATAAAGTTTTTCAGTAATAAATCAGACAGTTTCACTGCTATTCACAAGGTTTTCACTGGCCAATTTTTTCAGAAGTGGGTGGCCCCATCCTTCTTCCTCATCTGTCTTAGTGTTGAATCACCGCTGAAATTTGTCCACTATGGGTGACCCTGCTGGGATAAGAAATACCAGTCACATAAAAGGCTCTGGTGGCATAGTTAATAAGCTGTTTGACTGCTAACCAGAAGATCAGCAGTTCTAACCCACCAGCTGCTTCATGGAAGGAAGATAGGGTAAGCTACTTCCATAAAGATTTACAGCCTCAGAAACTAAATGGGGGTCACTATGAGTTGGAATCAACTTGATGGCAGCAAGCTGAGCATCCACCCTCATGGCAACACACAAGCTACCAAAGTATGACAAACTGGCAAGTGAGTGATGAATTTTGCCCATAGAATCCTTTAATATTGCAATTTGAGGTTTGGAATTTTTTTCAGTTCTTTAAGTCTGAGAAACACCAAGCGTATTCTTCTCTTTTGGTTGTCTAACTCCAGGTCTTGGCACATTTCACTATAGTATTTTACTTTTTCTTTTTGAGCTGCCCTTTGAAATCTTCTGCTCAGCTCTTTCATTACATCATTTCTTCCATTCACTTTACCTACTCCACATCCAAGAGCAAGTTTCAGAGTCTCTTCCAACAGTCATTTTGGTGTTTTCTTCCTTTCCTTTTTTTTTTTTTTTTTTTAAGAGCTTGTTTTACATTCAATGTAATGTGTAAATTTAGTTTCATTCCCCATTCACCATGTCCAACCCTAACCCAGTTTCCCTCCTCCCTACCCTGCAACCCTCCCCCTGTGGCCCTCAAAATTATGTACTCCTGTTTGTCCTGCATTTTCTCAGTTTGAATGTTGGTCCTCTGGTGTCCCATGGTCTATTGCTCTAAAGGATGTATTACCATAAAGTATGTGGATGTGTCATCCTGGGTTGAATGGTCTGCGTGTACATCTTGTTAACTATTGGGCTGAGAGCCCGCCCCTGGGGGTGAGTTTTATTCCAGGCGTAGAATGTATTCCAGGGCCATAGTATTGGGAGTCTCACTAGATTTCATCTGATCAGTAATTCTGTTCATTATTGAGTTTTTGGATTATGTTCCATGTTTTCCCTCCCACTCTATACAGGATCTCCAGATTTGATCCTTTCCTGAGTGGTTGGCATTGGTAGCTGGGCACCATCTAGTTCTTCTGGTGTCAAGGGCCATTGTGTCCTAGGGCTGATTGCTTCTAAATGTCCTTGGTTTTTTGTTTTGTTTTGTTTTGTTGGGGTTTTTTTTTTTGGGGGGGGGGTGTTCTTCTTCACTTCCGACACTAGGAGACCATTAGCTGCATCTTAGATGGCTGCTTGAAAGCTTTTAAGACCCCGATCTACTCACCAATGTAGAATGTGGAGCAATGCTTTTATGTACTTTGTTGTGCCAATTGAGTCTGGTGTCCCCCAGTACTATGGTCCTGAGGTAGTAGATCTATTGGATCTCTCTCCCATAGTGTTGGAATGCCTGTGAGGGATTACTCTGTGTCTGTCTTCTATTGTTTCTGTAAGGACTGCAGGTATTTTGTATCACTGGTGTCTGTGCACCTTTCCTGTCTTTTTAATGACCTTTTATTTTCTTCATGTACCATGTTCTTGGTGTCATCCCACAACTCATCTGGTCTTTGGTCATTGGTATTCAATGCATCAAATCTATTCTTTACCACTCCTGTTCAGAACTCTCAGCAAAATAGGGATAGAAGAGAAATTCCTCAACATAATAAAGGGCATATATGCAAAGCCAACAGACAACATTATTGTTAATGGAGAAAGACTCAAAGCATTCCCCTTACGACTGGGAACCAGACAAGGATCTCCTATATCACCACTCCTATTTAACATTTTATTGGAAGTCCTAGCCAGGGCAATAAGGGAAGAAAGAGAAATAAAAGACATCCCAATTGGCAAAAAGGAAGTAAAGCTATCTCTATTTGCAGATGACATGATCCTATACATAGAAAACCCAAGAGACTCAGCAAAAAACTACTGGAACTAATAAAGAGATTCAGCAAAGTGGCAGGATAGAAAGTCAACATACAGCAATCAGTTGGATTCCTCTACATCAACAAAGAAGTCTCTGGAAAATAAATAAATATTAAGGAAAACAATACCATGTACAATAGCTACCAAAAAGATAAAATATCTGGGAATAAATCTTACCAGAGACACAAAAGACCTATACAAAGAAAACTATAAAACATTACCACAAAAAACTACAAGAGATCGACATAAATAGAAGAATATGCCTTGTTCATGGATGTCGTTGTTGTTGTTATACACTGTCGAGTTGGACCCAACTCATAGTGACCCCTCCTTGGGTTTCCAAGGCAGTACAGAATATTGTGAAAATTTCAATACTACCCAAAGCAATCTACATAGTTAATGCAATCCTGATCCAGATACCATCAACTTTTTTATCTTTTAATTTTGATTTGGGTGAAGATTTACAGAGCAAATTCACTTTCCATACAGCAGTTCACATATACTTTGTCTCATGTCATTGACCACAGTTTACCACAATGC
>NW_006921590.1:33422554-33428599 GCF_000298275.1 Orycteropus afer afer
GGAAAGGAAAGAGACCTTGATTAAGCAAAGCATTACTGAAGAACAAGAACAAAGTAGGAGGTCTCACACTCCCAGATCTCAAAACCTACTATACAGCCACAGTAGTCAAAACAGCATAGTATTGGTACAATGATAGACAGATAGACCAATGAAACAGAATCAAAAACCCAGAAATAGACTCATCCACTTATGGCAGCTGATTTTGATAAAGGATCAAAACCCACTAAATGGGGAAGAGACAGCCTCTTTAACAAATGGTGCTGGTAAAATTGGATATCCACTTGCATAAAAATGAAATAAGACCCATACCTCACCCCATATACAAAAACAAACTCAAATTGGATCAAAGACTTAAATGTAAAATGTAAAACTATAAAACTCATCAAAGATAAAATAGAGACAAATCTAGCAGCCCTAATTTGTGGAATAAATAGACTATCAAGCATAACCCAGAATGCACAGGAGGTGGAAGAGGAGCCAGATGACTGGGACCTTTTAAAAATTAAATTATTATGTGCATTGAAAGACTTCTCCAAAAGCAAAAAGAGAGGCTACAGATTGGGAGAAAATATTTGCTTGTGACATATCTGACAAAGGACTTATCTTCAAAATTTATAGAAAACTTCAATTCCTCAACACCAAAGAGACAAACAATCCTATTCAAAAATGGGCAAGAGACATGAACAGACATTTCACTAAAGACGATATGCCGGTGGCCAACAAACACGTGAGGAATTGCTCACAATCCTTAGCCATTAGAGAGATGCAAATCAAAACAATGATGAGATATCATCTCACTCCAGCAATAATAGCATAGTTCAACAGGACAGAAAATAACAAATGCTGGCAAGGTTGTAAAGAGACTGGAACTCTCATACACTGCGGTGGGGCTGTGAAATGGTTCAACCATTGTAGAAAATGGTATGACCTTTCCTTAAAACACTGAAAATAGAAATACCATTTGAACCACTAATTGTATTACTAGGAATGTATCCTAAAGAGGTGAGAGACAGGACATGAAGGGACATATGCACACCCATGTTCATCACAGCACAATTCACTATAGCAAAGAGATGGAAACAACCTAAATGCCCATCAACAGATAAATTGGAATACATTAAAGAACAAAGAAGGATATGTGAATCATCTCACAACATGGATGAACCTGGAGGACATTATGCTGAGTGAAATAAGTCAATTGCAGAAGGACAAATATTATATGAGCCCATTACTGTAAAAAGTCAAGGAAGGGTTTTCTTAGGGAAGGGAACTCACTTTGTAGGTTACAGGGGGTGGGAGGGAAGGGGAAGGAAAATTATCAGATTAGTTGGGGGCCATACACTGAGTTGGGTAAGGGGAAGGATGGTATGGAAAGAGTCTATGACCAGCATGATAACACTGGGGTAGGGAGGACACCAAATTGTGCACATAAGATATAGACAACAGAAGCTAGTACCAGTATATGCACAATACTTTGTCTCACTAACACCTAACACCAGGCTACAGATAAATACATAGACAACTGAAGATCAGATGGGGCTCAGTGAACAGGAATATACTCTAGACCAATGAGAGATTCAGCTGAGGATAATCTTGCACAGATACTAGTGATACAAAATAACCACAATCATTACAGAAGCAACAGAATACAGACTTGGAGTAATCCCTCAGAGACAGCCAGACACCTTGGGAGAGAGAACCACCAAACCTGCCAACTCAGGACCATAGTACTGGGGACACCAGGCTCAATTGGCATACCATAATACATAAAAAATATTGTTCCACAACTTTGGTGAGTAGCAAATGGGATCTTAAAAGCTTCCGAGCAGCCATCTAAGATGCAGCTAATGGTCTTCTATCATTGGAAGCAAAGAAGAGTGAAGAAAGCCAAGGGCATTTGGAAACAATCAGCCCTAGGATATGATGGACCTCAAGGCCAGAAGAATCAGATGGTGTCTGGCTACCAATGCCAACCACTCAGGAAGGGATCAAAACTGGAGACCCTAGATAGAATGGGAGGAAAAACATGGAACAAAATTCAAAAACACAGAAACGACCAGAATTACTGGTCAGACAGTATCTGGTGGGGACCCTCAAGACAATGGCCCTGGGATACACTTTGGACCTGGGATAAAACTCACTCCCAAGGACTGGCTCTCAGCCCAACAGTAGTAAACTTACATGAAGAACACCCAACCCAGGGCGATGCACCAGAGATACACCCTTGGAGCAATCGGCCATGGGGCACCAAAGGGGCAACATTCACACGAAGGAAAAGTTGGACAGACAGGAGTGCATAACTAAGAAGGGCATAGGGATGGGGGGGGGGGTTACTGGTAAGGGAAAGGAGAATGGGTTAGGGTTGAGGATGGTAATTGGGGAGGGAAACCAAATGTATATGAACTATTGAATATAAAACAAATTCTAAAGACTTCTCCAAAAGCAAAAAGAGAATCTACAGATTGGGAGAAAATATTTGCAAGGATATATTCAAGGTTTTATTTTGGCTCTCATGGACTTGTTTAAATTTCCTTCAACTTCAACTTCAACTTGCATATGAGGAATTGATGGTCTGTTCCATAGTCAGCACCTGGTCTTGTTTTGGCTGAAGATACTGAGTTTCTCCATTACCTCTTTCTACAAATGTATTTGATTTGACTCCTGTATAGTCCCTCTGGTGAGGGTCATGTGTGTAGTCTCCATTTATGTTGCTGAAAAAAAGGTATTTGCAATGAATAAGTCATTGGTCTTGCAAAATTCTGTCATGTGGTCTCCAGTGTCATTTCTGTCACCAAGGCCAAATTTTCCAACTACCAGTGATTCTTCTTTGTTTCCAACTTTTGCATTCCAGTCATCAATGATAATTAACATATCTTGACTGCATGTTCAATCAATTTCAGACTGCAGAAGTTGATAAAAATCTTCAATTTCCTCATCTTTGGCTTTGGGGGTTGGTGCATAAATTTGAATAATAGTCATATCAACTGGTCTTCCTTGTAGGTATATGGATATTATCCTATCACTGACAGCATTGTATTCAGGACAGATCTTGAAACATCCTTTGCAATGATGAATGCCATGCCATTCCTCTTCCAATTGTCATTCCCAGCATAGTAGATTATATGGTTAACAGATTCAAAATGGCTAAAACCAGTCCATTTCAGCTCACTAAGACCTAGGATATCAATCTTTATGTGTTCTCCTTCATTTTTTACTACTTCCAATTCTCCTAGATTCACACTTTGTACATTCCATGTCCTAATTATTAATGGATGTTTGCAGCTGTTTCTCCTCAATTTGAGTCATGCCATGTCAGCAAATGGAGGTCCCAAAAGTTTTACTTTATCCATGTTATTAAGGTTGCCTCTACTCTGATGAGGCAGCTCTTTCCCAGTAGTATTTTGAGTGCCTTCTGACCTAAGGGGCTTGTCTTCCTGCACTGTATCAGACAATGTTTCCAGGCTATTCAAAAAGTTGCCCAGTAATGTATCAGACAGTGTTTCTCTGCTCTTCACAAGGTTTTCCCTGGCCAATTCTTTGAGAAGTGGATGGCCTCTCCCTTCTTCCTAGTCTGTCTCAGTCTGTAAGCTGCACTGAAACCTGTGTACCATTTGCAACCCTGCTGGCATTTGAAACACCGGTGGCACAGCCTTAGGCCTCGCAGCAACATGCAAGCCCCCACAGTATGACAAACTGACAGACAAGTTCATCTCCTTTAGCTGTTCAAAACCCCTCTGCCCTCCCCTTACCTGGATCCTGCCACTTTGTTGTCCTCAGCATTCCCTCCCTTTCCTGCCTCTGGGGTGGGGCCTGTCTCCCTCCCCTTACCTGGATCCTGTGGGCTTTTGTCATCCCTGGTGTTCCCCTCCCTTGCCTGCCTCTGGGGTGGGGCCTGTCTCCCCTACTTCAGCTTATTGTATGTTTATTCATTCTGCTTATGACATCTTCCTAACTGCCATGAAATATACAAGTACAAAATTTGCTTTATTAATACTGTACTA
Source organism: Orycteropus afer afer (assembly GCF_000298275.1). Taxonomy (NCBI): domain Eukaryota; kingdom Metazoa; phylum Chordata; class Mammalia; order Tubulidentata; family Orycteropodidae; genus Orycteropus; species Orycteropus afer. Next base: position 33,426,556 of record NW_006921590.1, read on the forward strand.
CCAGCATGCTTGACACAAACTAGATGGTTTATAAGTAAGTGCTGAATCAATAAATATATTTGACCAGTTATGACAAAAGTTACAGAAATAAATACTGCTCAAACAACACCAATCTGCAAAGGGTGCCCACAAAAAAAAGAAGACTCTTTTGTTATTCTAGATTTTCAATTTTTCCATTTTAAAAAGAAGTGAGTGTTTGTTTTAAAATAGTTCATTTTAGGTTAAGTGAATTTCACCTCAATTTTTTTTTTTAAAAAAGTAATGAGAGACAACTGCATAACCACATGCAAAAAGAACAAAGTTGGACTGTTTCCTTAAACCATACACAAAAAATAATTCAAAATTTATCAGACATAAACATAATAGCTGAAACTATAAAACTCTTAGGAGAAAATATAGGAGTAAATCTTCATGACCTTGGGTTAGACAATGTTTATTAGATATAACATCAAAAGATTAAGTGATAAAAGAAAAAATAAACTGGTCTTCATTAAAACTGAAAATTTTATGTTTTAAGGACATAATGAAGACAGCCCTGGGAGAAAATATTTGCAAACCATATATCTTATATGATAAACAACTTATACCTAGAATATATAAAGAACTCTTACCACTCAATAATAAAAAGACATTTCCTCAAAGAAGATACACAAATGGCTGATAAGCACATGAAAAGAAAATGTTCATCATCATTAACCATCAAGGAAGTGCAACTCAAAACCATACGAGAGGTTACGGTAAGATGATGGAATGGACAGAAAGACTGCACAGGACTCTCTTCAACAAAGAAAAGGGGAACCGATTAACACAGATACAGAAGATAATCCTGGGCCCCTGAGCTTTGAAGGAAAGGATATATAAGTGGACTAAACTCCAACTAGTAGAAGAATTTGCATGAAAACACCAAAAAAGGCAACATATGGAGCTGTGGTCTGGCAGCAATCCTGACAGCACAGATAGCTTGGATGTTCGTGAATGGTGTTAGGACCTAAGAATTAACCTAAAAATCGGCCCTGCTAGCCAGGGGCTGCAAGTATGACTGCACTGGTGGGTGGTGAATAAAAGGGGAAGCAGCGAAGAGATAGGTGGACTGAGCTATGGACTTTTGCCTGTTCGGAGGGTGCAGCCATTTTGAATGTTTACAAGCAGTTTGACCATTTCGGATTTTTAAAGTGACAGCATGCTCCGAGATTCCAGGGACTTAAGAACAGGCTCCACTTGCCAGGAACCACAAGGACATCCCAGACACCGATGACTGAAAAGGTGCAACATTCCCCTTGTTACTCTTATACTCAACACTTTCTTGGTGAACGGAGGTGTGACCATCCCTCACTCCCACCCAACTTCTAGGCCAGCAGGAATTCCACCTCAGTCTGTGTGCTTGGATGGACCTTGGATGCCCTGCCCCACCCTGCCCTGATTTTCTTTTATTATTATTTTTTTTTAGTTTGTTAGTTTTTGTCTGTTTGAAAATTACTATTATTATTGTTGTTGTTGTCCTTTTTATTATTATTCTTTATTCTTCCATTCCCAGGTTCTAGTTTTCAGTTTTTTCTCTTTTCCCTGTTCCTGGTTCCATTATTTTTTTCTTTCTTATGGTTAACCCTGTTCCTTGCTTTCCTTTTTGCATTTTTCCCATTTTTTTCTTCATTATTCTCCAACTCTACCTCTTTTCTCTTATTGCCCTCTCCCCACAAATTGCAGGGTTTTTTGTTTTTTCATTTTTTTGGTTATTGTTCCTGTGTGATTACATGGTGCATTTTTTTCCATTTGCTTTTATGGTTATTCAGTTGTTATTTTTGTCTAACTGAGTGGGAGACAGCAACAGTACCCATAAGACACAACTACACCCACACCTCCTACAACTTCACTTACTGAGTGAGAGCCACTACCTCCTTCTCCACCAATGGGCCAATGACAAAAAACCACCAAGAAAAGCCGAATCATCCTTGACTGCTCTTCAAAACAGTTAACAGAGAACTTAATACAACAATGTCACAATATCTCAGAGACAACAGACCATCACAGTCCACACAAAGAAGCA
>NW_006921590.1:33433785-33445332 GCF_000298275.1 Orycteropus afer afer
AGGCATATGGATATTATCCTATCACTGACAGCATTGTACTTCAGGACAGATCTTGAAACATCCTTTGTGATGATGAATGCCATGCCATTCCTCTTTAAACTGTCATTCCCAGCATAGTAGATCATATGGTTGTCTGATTCAAAATGGCCAAAACCCATCCATTTCACCTCACTAATGCCAAGGATATCAATCTTTATGCATTCCACTTCATTTTTGACAACTTCTAATTTTCCTAGATTCATACTTTGTACATTCCATGTTCTGATGATTAATGGATATTTGCAGCTGTTTCTAGGTATATGTCCTAAAGAAGTGAGAGCCAGGACAAGAACAGACTTATGCACACCCATGTTCATCATAGCACTATTTACAATCGCCTAAAGATGGAAACAACCTAGGTGTCCATCAACTGAAGAATGGATAAGCAAACTATGGTACATACACACAATGGAATACTATGCAACCCTAAAGAATGATGTAGAAGAGGCAAAACACTGCATAATGTGGATGAACTTGAAGGACATTATGCTGAGTGAAATAAGTCAATTATAGAAGGACAAATACTGTATTAGTCTGTAATTGTAAAAGTCAAGAAAAGGTTTATATATGGAAGGAAATTTTCTTTGCTGGTTACCAGGGGTAGAAGGGGAGGGGAGGGAACACTGTTAGATATGTAGAGATAAGTATTGATTTGGGTGAAGGGAAGGGTAATGTACCAAAGTGAATGATCATCATGGTGGCATTGAGGAAGAGGAAGACACACAAAAGTACATGGGAGGTGCAGACAACAAAGATGAACCCTTTTGCACATACAGTACTGCATTGTCAGTGAAGGCCAACATGGGTGTACGAGTGGATTGATGGATGGACAGGCTGAACTATTATGTACATCTATACAGTGGAGAATGTACCCAAGACCATGTATAGTGTTGGAAGACAATGGTTCTACAAATGTATTTGTATGTTCTGTAAGAATTCCCAGGTGTATAGTAGAGCTGACAAGGGATAAGTTTGTAGTCACTTCTTGGTCACAGCCAGCTACCCAACGGGACCAAGTAGTTGAACCCATGGGCTTGGGACCATAGTCACAGGGGACATCAAGCTCAATTTGCATAACATACTACACAAAACATTGTTCCACCTCCTACTTTGGCAAGTAGCGACTGGGATATTAAAAGCTTGCAAGTGGCCATCTAGATGCAACAATGGGTCTTTCTTCATCCAGAGCAAAGAAGAATAAAGAAAACCAAAGATTCATGGAACTGATTAGTCCAAACGACTAGTACACCATGCGATCCTCAGCCTATATGACTATGAGACCAGAACTAGATGGTGCCTGGCTACCACTGTCAACCACTCAGAGGGGGATCTATGTAGGAGATCCTGCATAGAGAGGGAGAACATTGTGGAACAAAACTCAAAATCAATTGGGAAAAAAAAGGGAGGGGGACCAGGTTTGCTGGTCTGATAGAGGCTGGTGAAGCCACTAAGACTATGGCCCCTAGCTGCCCTTCAGGTCTGAAACTGAACCCACATTTGTGGCTTCCAGCCAAACAAAAGACAAGCGTATGAGTTGAACATTTACCTGAGGTAAGTATACTCCTTGGAGAGAACAATCATGGGAGAAAGAAGGGCTGTTTATGCACAGGGAGACAGCTCAGGGGGCAGGAGTGCATTGGGGGATGGACATAGGATAGAGGTAACTATCAGGAGGAAGTGAGTGGGGAGCTGTTGCATTGGGGTAAATTATAGTCAATGTCATGAGACAAAGTGTATGTGAATTGTTGTATGGGAAGTGAATTTGCTCTGTAAACTTTTACCCATACCACAATAAAAAATAAAATAAAAATAAAAACATATGAGATACCCCTTAACATGCACTAGAATGGCTATAATCCAAAGACACCTGTTAGTGAGGATGTGGAGAAACTGAAACCCTTACTGCTGATGGGAATGTCAAATGGAGCAGGCCCTTTGGAAAACAGGTTGCCAATTTCTCAAAATGTTAAACAAAGAATTATCCTATAATCCAGTAATTCCATTTCTAGGTATATACCCAAGAAAAATGAAAACATATATTCATATGAAAACTTTTACCTGAATGTTCATAGCATAATTATTTATAACAGTAAAAAAAAAAAAAAATGGTGTTACAGATTGAATTGTGCCCTAAAAAGATACACTGAAGTCCTAATTTCTAGTACCTGTGAACATGAACTTGTTGGGAAATAGACTCTTTGAAAATGTTATCAGGTGAGTTAATATAAGGTCATATTAATGTAGTGTGGGCCCTAATGCAATCTGAGTCATGTCCTTATAAAATATAGAAGAGACACAGAAGGAAACAGCCTTGTGAAAATAGTGTTATGCAAGCTCCAAACCAACATATGCCTACGGCTACCAGAACCTGGGAGAGACAAGAAAGGATCTTTCCCTTTGGAGAGAGAATGGCCCTGCTGACACCCTGAATTCAGGCTACTCCCCTCCTGAGTGCCTAAAGTGGATGTCAGAAGAAGACATGATGAAGTAAAAGAGCTGAACAGAAGATTTCAAAGAGCAGCTCAAGAAGACAAAGTAAAGTATTAAAAAGAAAAGTGCAAAGATCTGGAGTTAGAAAACCAAAAGGAAAGAATATGCTTGGCATTTCTCCAGCTGAAAGAACTGAAGAAAAAGTTCAAGTCTTGAGTTGTAATATTGAAGGATTCTATGGGCAAAATATTGAACAACACAGGAAGCATCAAAATAAGATGGAAGAAATATACAGAGTCACCGTACCAAAAAGAATTGGTTGACATTCAACCATTTCAGGAGGTAGCATATAATCAAGAACCATCAGTATTGAAGGAAGAAGTCCAAGCTACTGAAAGAACTGGTGAAAAACAAAGTTCCAGGAATTGACAGGACACTAACTGAAATGTTTAAACAAATGGATGCAGCACTGGAGTTGCTCACTCATCTATGCCAAAAAATTTGGAAGACAGCTACCTAACCAAACAACTGGGTGCTCATCCCAAAGAAAGATGATCCAACAGAATGCAAAAATTATTGAACAATATCATTAACAACATAAGCAAGCAATATTTTGCTGAAGATAACTGAAAAACAGTTGTAGCAATATATTGACAGCGAACTGCCAGAAATTCAAGCCAGGTTCAGAAGAGGGTGTGGAATGAGAATATCATTGCTGATGTCAGATGGATCTTGGCTGAAAGCAAAGAATATCATAAAGATGTTTACCTGTGTTTTATTGACCATGCAAAGACATTCTACTGTGTGGATCATAAAAAAATGATGGATACCATTCAAAAATGAGAATTCCAGAACACTTCATTGTGCTCATGTGGAACCTGTACATAGACCACGAGGTAGTCATTCAAACAGAAAAAGGGGATATTTCATGGTTTAAAATCAGGAAAGGTGTGCATCAAGGTTGTACTCTTTCACCACACTTGTTCAACCTATATGCCAAGCATATAATACAGCCAGAATGGGGTCTCTTTGAGTCAGAATCAACTGTGGCACTTAACAACAATAACAACAGCCTCCAGAACTGTCAAGCAATAAATTTTTGCTGTTTAAAGCACTCACTTTGTAATACTTCGTTACAGTATTACTAGGAAAGTAACCTCAGTGGCAACAACCAAATGTTCATCAACTGATGAGTAGATCAATAAAAGGTAGTTTAGCCACACAATGGAGTATTATATGGCAATAAAAAGGTATGAATACATGCTACAACATCAACAAATCTTGAAAACATTATGCTAAGTGAAAGAAGCTAATCACAAAAGACTTACATATTGCATGATTCCATTTTTAGGAGATTTCCACAAAGGCAAATCCACAGAGACAGAAAGTAGATTTGCAGTTCCTAAGGCTGGAGGAGTTGGGGAAAATGGAGAGTTACTGCTAATGGATATGGGTCTTCTTTTTAGGGTAGTGAAAGTCTGACAGTGTAGTACCACTCTGAACATAATAAAAGCCACTGAATTGTTCAGTTTAATGGGTGAGTTGTATGGTATATGAATTATACCTCAATCTTTTAAAACAAAGGTTGTTGGTGTGGGTGCTGTTGGTAGGCATCAGTCAAATTGGTTCTGACTCATAGAGTCCTCTGCCAGGAGCTTGCTGGAAACACAAATTCTCAAGCTCTACCCTCAACCTGCTGGCTCATAGCGACCCTTTGTACAGAACTAAACACTGCCCAGCTCTGCACCATCCTCACAATCATTGGTATGCTTATGTCCATTGTGGCAGCCAATGTGTCAAGCTATTTTATTGAAGGTCTTCCACGTTTTTGCTGACCCTCTACTTTATCAAGCAATGATATCCTTATCTAGGGACTGGTCCCTTCTGAACACATGACTAAAGTACAAGAGACAGAGTCTGGCCAGTCTCACTTCCAAGGAGCATTCTGGCTGTACTTCTTCCAAAATTGATTTGTTTCTTCTTCTGACAATCCGTGATATTTTCAATATACCCTTGTTAGGTTTTTGTTTCAGGGACAGAACTTAAATCTATATCATACCTACATTGTTCGCTCCCACCTACAAAGCTATAATATTTTAGAACTGTAGTTCTCTAAGTGTGCTCCCTGGACCAGCAGCAATATCTACACTGCCAGGAGCTTGCTGGAAACACAAATTCTCAAGCTCTACCCTCGACCTGCTGAATCAGGATCTCTGGTGCAATGGCATCACTAGAGTTAGTGTCACCCAGTACAGTAACTCCTGATGTCACTCACCTCTAACCCCATGGATCTCCTCCCGTACCAGACCATACAGAACCCTTACTAATATTTATTATCAATTTTAATCATAGAATAGTATGTGATATCATTGTAAATTGTTTAAGTATAATATTTCTTACATTATATGAATACTAACAACAAAATTGTAAGATCTTTCTACATTATTAGTTACATTATTAATAACTGAATGCAAGCCTTTTTTTATTTTTCCTTCTTTTCCTTTAATTATACTTCATTCTCAAAAAAGTTATTGATATAGGTTCACAAACACTAATTACCACAATACTGTAGCTAAAACACCAGAAAATTTGACAAAATCAGCAACTAAAAAAACACTGGCAGCAATAAAAACAACAGTGCATGCTTTTAGCGCATGCAGATGAAATCATGTGACTCAAGCATCCTCGCAACTGGGTAATGACAACAGCTCTTGACAACAGCTCTGCCCAAAACAAAGCACACTGGAAAGTTGAAAAAGTAAATTAGCATAGAGTTTTAGCCTTGTTGTTGTTATGTGTCATTGAGTCGTCTCCAACTCACAGCAAACCCATGCACAACAGAAGGAAACACTGCCTGGTCCTATGCCAGCCTCACGATCCCTACTATACCTGAGCCCATCGCTGCAGCCACCGTGTCAATCCACCTTGCTGAGGGCCTGCCCCTCTTTTCATTTTAGCCTTATAAGTGTATTAATACGTGTAACCTCCCCTTAATGAAAAATTTTGTTATAACTAACTACAGGGATATTTTTATTTTAAAAATATAATAATAAATTTCAGCTGAAATACTACAGAAAAGTTTTGTAGACAATCATTTTGGTGTCATCCCCTCTGACAGTGTCACCTGCTGCAATCAGTACCCCCCACATCTCCCTAGTTATGGATGCTTGTTAAAGTGTTAGATCCACTGCTCTCCACAAGAGAAACCTAAGCTCTCTTTCCCTAGGCCAAGTCTATTTATACCAAATTTCTTTTCCATCTCTGCCCCAGGATATTCAATGGACCACTTTCTTTTTAACTAGTAAGCAAGGCAACTCTACTCTTTTCCTTTCTTCTTCCTCCACACCTGCAACATACTGCTACCTACTTCATCTCTCTGACTTCCTTTAGGTTCAGAGGGAATGAGGAGATTCCACTTCTCAGTCTTGAGACCTTAATATGTTCCAATTCAGTCTTTCTTCACAGAGCACTCTGCACTGGCATATTGAGTATGTGTTTTCCAATTTGAAAGGGGCATGTCAGGCAGGATGGGGACATTTTTTGGTCCCTGACTGAATGACCTCATAATAAAATCAAACTTCATCCTTATCCCCTAATACCCATCAGCATGACATTTGCCATATCTCCAGGGGCTTATACCACATTGTCCTGCTTATAAAACACTTACCCTTTTACATCAGCCTACTTTGTTGACCCATACCTCCACTTCCATGATCAGCATGGTCAGGGAATAGGCACATAAAATTGGATTTATGTGTTCATTGCTGTTTCCTGGTAAGCTGAGGATACAGATGGTTGGGTTAGGGCCTCTGAGAACCAGTGGCAGAACCCTGCAGCCTTAGGCAGCATAACTCCAGGACCACCCCCTAGAAGACAATGGTCCCTTGTCTAAGTGCTAAATATAGGTCACCTTAGGAGCTCTGGTAGCGTAATGCCTAAGGCACTTGACTACTAACCAAAAGGCTGGCGGTGCAAACCCATCGGCCACTCCTCAGAAGGAAGATGGGGCAATCTACTTCTGTAGTGATACTGCCTCAGAAACCCAAGGAGGGGTCACTATGAGTCAAGTCCGACTCGATGGCACACAACAACAACAACAGCCTTATGTGGGTTGTACCAGGGGTGGGGGGGAACAGGTGACTTCTATTAGCCATGCTAAATATGCATACATATGTATAATATATAATATATCCAGACTGGAAATAAATCTCTACCAGCTCCCTTTCTGCAAATAGAGAGAGAAAAAAAAAAACTTAACAACAGCAAACCCAGAGCTAAGTTATCAGAAACCAAATTAAAGCTGTTGGGTATTTTTGTTGAAACATCTCTACCTCTGAAATCTAATTTCTTGCAACTTTCCATATAGGATCCTGTGTTGTATTATTTATAAGAAAATAATATTCTGCTCCCTTGACAGCATTTCCTGGCTGCAGAAAATACTGCAGCCATGAAGTAGCAGAATGATTTTGGTAATGTTTCCATAGCTACCTTGCTTCGAAGTGAGGCTTATTCTGTTTTAAAGTCTACTGACCTGTTCACATCCTTATTTGAAGTTATTTTCAATCTAATCCCTTGTCTACCTATTATTGTCTAATGTTCTTGTGATTCTTATATTTAAGGAGGCCCTGAATGCATAAATATATAGTAAGCAGCCCTTCCAGTTAGATGTAACAATATGTTGAATTTTTTTTTTTTTTTCCTGTTCCTTTCCAATGTGTATTCATTCTGTCCTGCCTTTGCAAAACCCCAGAACCTTCCTGAGGTTTTTGAATAGCGGCTGTTCAAGGTACACTGGTGCCCTCTTGTGGTCATTCTGGCCTTATGTTTCCCTTCCCAGAAGTCTCCTAGACAACTGATTGTGAAGAGGCTAATGAGAAAGGATACCTCAAAATGCCATTGTTAATTGTCATGGGTGCTCCTTTGTCCGTGTCTTTTGCCCCCTGCAAGCATGAGGATCTGTCTAGAAGGACAAGCAGGCTCTCCCGGTGGCAGCGTAGTATCTCAGGGTTACAGGGCCTGTTCTCTTTTCACCAAGAAAGTGGCTTCATTAATGAAGGACAGTGTTCAAAGGTTAGGCTATCCATTGGAAATGACCTAGGACACACCTCAGGAGGAAAACAGTGGATCAAGCAATTCTCAGAAGAGCCCTGTAATGAAGGTAACTCACAGAAAGAGGAGATGGAGTTTCACCTCAACTGAGCATAGCTCATCATAAAAAAAGAGACCAAGGAGCAGGTATAACCAGATGTCTTTTTAAAAGATGAAAATATAAACCCAGGTACTGAGTGAGAAATCAGGATAGAACAACTAGTAAAATTCTAATTAATTCAATGCAACTATTTTTTAAATTGAATAAATATAAGAGAAAGGGAATAATACATGGTCCCAACACTGTCCCAGTAGAACTTCCTGTGATAAAAAAATGTTCTGTATCTGTGCTGTCCAATACAGAAACCACAAGCTACATGGGCTACTGAATGCTTGAAATGTGGCTGATAAAACTGAGGGAACTGATTTTTTTTTTTTTTTTCATTAATTTAAGTAACCACAGGTGGCTACTGGCTACCATATTGGACACATAGGCCTAGGTGAAGGAGGAGAGACATCAGGTAAGAGTAGAGCACAGATAACTACAATACAATCTACTACATAATTTGTAGTATAGAAAAGTACAAATAAAGTTCCATAGTGGGAAGGCATATGTTCCAATGTGAATGATCAGAGAAGATTCATGAAAGAGAGGTATTTGAGGTGGGCCTTGAAGAACTGGTTGATTTTATTAGACAGAGATAGTAATGAGAGCATTCCAGATGGCAGGAATAGCATGCACTAAGATACAGAATGGAACTTTATAAGTAAATCTTCAAGGAATCGAGGTTTTGAGTGTCAGGTACATGTGACTGGACATAACAATGAAAACACAGACTGGAAGCAAAGAACAGGAAGCCTTGAATGATAAGATAAGGTATTTTGGCTAAAATCAATAGGCAGCTGTACCTGCAACTATCTCTCTATTAAAAGATGCTTAGAGGGGGGATGAGAACCTATTTTAACACTAGTGTATCAGGAGTCCCAGTGGTCCAAGGACTCTGTGGCAGAAGCTACTAAAGGTTAGTTATTGTTATCAGAGTTCTAGTTTACGCTACTTAGCTTGGTGGCTGTGTGTGGAAGGATTGTAGAAGAGAGGCTCATGGCAGGGCATCAGTGGGGAACCATTGCAATAGTTGACCCAGTGAGAAACAGTAAAGGTCTTAATGAGGATGAGAGACTGAGTGAGCCTGTTCAGGGCCCCTGGTCTCCCACACATGATACATCAGGAAGATGGTGCTATTGTAAATCCTACTGAAGTCAAAGATTGCCATCTCTCAGAGAAGTGTCACACCATAAGACACACCATTCATCAATCAAAAAGTAATTTCAAAATGATTTGAATTGTTTATTTGCATTTCTCAAACACTTTTGTGTTGTCCTACCACCCTGAGGGCCTTAGCACTCAAAAAAAATTTTCTCTTTCTTCTTCCATGCACTTCCTTCATACTTACACAGCCACTCCCATATCTCTCCCCAAAACTGCCTGGAAAACTCCTTCATCACTAGGCCCTTGTCCTTCCTCCCTCTCCCTTTCCTCTCACCTCTCCAGCCTTCTCTCTCTCTCTATTCCACAGTCTCCACTTGTGCTCTTTTAAACTATAAGCCAATGTGCCCTTGTTGTACAGGGGAGAGCAAGAAATAGAGTGGGCACAGCCAACATAATCTTTGGGTGAAAGGGGAGAGAAAAATCTGGGAATTTTTATAGATTCCTCCCACATACATAAAAGGCTGTCCCAATTCAAATAGACACCCTAGGGACTCTTCAGTGTTTCACTGTCTCCCTCCCTTCTCCACATGCTTGCTTTCATCATTTTCTACTGTAATTCTCAAAGTAGATCCTCACACTAGTAACATTGCATCATCTGGGAGTTCATCAGAAATGCAAATTCATGAGCCCTATCTTAATCTACTGGATTACAATTTCTGGGAAAAGGGCCCAGAAAACTATGTTTCAACATGTAACATCCCCTCCAGGAGGCTCCTACCACATTAAATCTTGTGTATGTGTGTGGGTGAGGTAAATATATATGTGAAACTAACCTTTTGCCATTTCAGCATTCTTCATGCATACAATACAGTGACATTAGTTATGTTTATCATGTTGCTCAACCATGACCATTATACATTTCCAAATTTTCTCATCATTATTATATTATCATCATTATCTTAAAAATCACTGGGTTAGCAAATTTGAGAGCCATTACTCTCTTGTGCCTCTAGGGGTGCTGCCAGGTGACCCTAACTGGAACCATCTGACCCTGTGAATAAATTGTGGGCCGTGGTAAAGGGATGTTTCTCAGGTAGAACTATATCAACATTTACACATAAACCCCTCTCCCTACCAAGACAAGACTCTTGGCTAGGACAGTGTTTCACAACTTCTTCCTCACAAAAGAAATGAGAGAATTTGGAGGCATGCTGGGGTGAGCTTCACCAGAAGAGCCAGCCACTCTAGACTATGAGGAGGAAAGTGAGCCTGGGATTAAGTAGTCACAAGATTTCCCTGGTTGCCAGAAAGGAAGCATGTATAAGACCATCCTATCACCTAAATATTGGGTTGTATCTCATCTACACTGTGATCTGTGAAACATCGGATGTAAAAAGCTAACTTCCTGTCACCGTCCTCCTGATGGACCATTCTACCATATTAGAAGCAAATTAGAGGAATGCAGCCTCCCTTCAGACTCTAAACTGCCTCTGAGATAAGAGACAGGAGGTCCCCAGATGTGCATATTATAATCTGCTTCTTCCCCAAAACAAAAGCTCAGTTGAGGACTTTTCCTAGTGTAAGAGTGAGACCATACCCACAGCACTTTCTGCTTCCAAAGCCAACCCCAGAATTTCAAGTCTAAACTTGGTTACTTCACCCTGATCATTGTTAACTGCCAGTCTGCCCTTCCCTTCTCTTAGCAGGAAGACTATTTACCAGCAGGGAGATTTGAGGTGAGCTTTGAAGAAAGTGAAGTTCAATTTTGTTTATCATGTCTGAACTCTATACCCTTGGTTTTCCTGCCCTTAGCAGACTGCCTATTGCAGTACTTGTTCCACTTGGAGCATAAGGGCAGCATACACCTTCTGATCATTGATGCATGTTTATAAATTCAGTTTCTCAGTTGTGCTCACTCTGCCACTCATCTGTAATGGCAGGGCACTCCTATCCAGGAAAGTCCATCCTAATGACATAAAGATAATATTAGTTTTACTCATTGCTAGAAAATATATGTGATTCTGTCTGTTATTTTAATAGTGTCTCATACATTTCTCATATTTTATTGCTTCTTTGACATGTTTAATTATAATCATCTGAGAATTCATTCAACAAACACTTATTGAGAGCTGAGTATGTACTATGGACATTGGAATGTTAATAAGACATCATTTCTATTGTCAAGGAGGTATAAGTCTAATCAGAGAGAAAAATATTTCATAAATTATGACACAATATGTAAGAACTATGACAGACAGTTATGGTTAGGGTATCATGAGGAAACTGTGGGAAGAATCTGACCCAGCACAAGAGGAATTAGGGAAAGCTTCCAGAGCGATGTTATACCTAAATTAAGGCTGAAAAGATTACAAGGGGTTAACCAGGTGATATGGAAAGAGATAGTTTGAGAAAATGCCATGAGGTGAAAATATATATGCAGTGTGAAAAGAACCACCCCAGCTCATATGACTGGAACTTAAAGTGCTGGGGATCCATGGGGGGGAAAAGAGAGTGAGCAGGGACAAGAAATGACCATGAAGGTGTGATCAAGGGTTTAGTCACAGAGGACCTGATAAGCCCTGATAAGGACTTTAGACAGTCTTAGGTACACAACAGGTACCCAGAGTAATGGAGCTTTTGAAGAGGAGCATGTGACCCATATGCTATATATAGGTCTTGACTGCTAACCAGAAGGCTGGTGGTTCAAACCCACCAGCCACTCCTTGGAAGGAAGGTTGGGCAATCCTACTTCCGTAGTGATACTGCCTCAGAAACCCAAG
>NW_006921590.1:33445432-33467475 GCF_000298275.1 Orycteropus afer afer
AACTACTCTCATGAATTAGGTTGGGCAATCCTACTTCCGTAGTGATACTGCCTCAGAAACCCAAGGAGGGGTCGCTATGAGTCGGGGCCGACTCGACAGCATATAACAACAACAACATGTGAAAAGTTTACCAATGACAAAGAAATTCCAGTGTTAGGTGAAGCTGTTTTTGAGTTGGAACATCTAGAATAAGCAATGGAGCCTGTCTTATCTTGTTTTGTTAGTGGCTGTTGAGTCAGTTCCGACTCATAGTGACCCTATGAACAACAGAAAACACTGCCTAGTCTTGCACCACTCTCATTATCTTTGGTATGCTTAAGCCCATTGTTGCAGTCATTGTGTCAATCGATCTCATTGAGGGTCTTCCTCTTCTTTGCTAACCTTCTACTTTACCAAGTATGATCTCCTTCTCCAAGGACTGGTCCCTCCAGAAAACATGGTCAAAGAATGTGAGATGAAGTCTCCCCATCCTTCCTTCTAAGGAGCATTCTGTCTGTACTTCTTTCAAAATAGATTTATTGGTTCTTATAGTAGTCCATTTCATATTCTTGACCAACACCATAATTCAAAGGCATCTATTCTTTTCTGGTCTTCCTTATTCATTGTTCAGTTTTCATATGCATATGAAGAGATTGAGAATACCATGGCTTGGGTCAGGCACATCTTAGTCCTCAAAGTGACATCTTTGCTTCTTAACAGTTTCAACTCTCTTGTAGGAGATTTGCCCAATGAAATGTCCTGTGATTTCTTGACTGCTGCTTCCCTGACATTAATTATGGATCCAAGTAAAATGAAATCTTTGACAACTTCCATCTTTTCTCTGTTAAGCATGATTTTGCTTATTACTCCAGTTGTGAAGATTTTTGTTTTCTTTATGTTGAGGTGTACTTCATACTGAAAGCTGCAGTCTTTGATCTCCATCAGTAAGTGCTTCAAGTCATCTTCACTTTCAGCAAGCAAGATCATGTTGCTGCATATCACAGGTTGTTTGTTAATGAGTATTCCTCCAATCCTGATGCCACATTCTTCATATAATCCAGCTTGTCAGATTATTTGCTCAGCATACAGATTGAATAAGTATGGTGAAAGGATAAAACCCTGACACACACCCTTCCTGATTTTAAACCATGCAGTATTCCCTTTGAACAACTGCATCTTTGTCAATGTACAGGATCCTCATGAGCACAATTAAGTGTTCTGGAATTCCTGTTCTTTGCAATGTTATCCACAATTTTCTTTGATCCACATAGTTGAATGTCTTTGCATAGTCAATGAAAACACAGGTAAACATCTTTCTGGTATTCTTTGCTTTCAGCCAATATCCATCTGACATCAGCATACTGATTGCCTTCATTCCACACACTTTTCTGAATCCAGCAAATTTCTGACAGTTCCCTGTTTATGTACTGCTGCAACCACTTTTGAATTATCTTATGCAAAATTTTGCTTATGTGATATTAATGATATTGTTCAATAATTTCTGCATTCTGTTGGATCACTTTTCTTTGGCATGGCCACAAATATGGCTCTCTTCCAGTAGGTTGACCAGGTAGCTGTCTTTCAAATTTCTTGGCATAAACAAGTAAGAGTTTCCAGCATTGCATCTGTTTGTTGAAACATCTCAGTGAGTATTCTGTCAACTCCCAAAGCTTTGTTTCTTGCCAGTTCTTTCAGTGCAGCTTGTATTCTTCCTTTAATACCATTGGTTCTTGATCATACGCTACCTCCAGAAGTGGCTGGACATCGACAAGTTCTTTTTGGTACAGAGACTCTGTATATTTCTTCCATCTTCTTTTGTTGCTCCTGCCTCATTCAATATTTTTTCCAGAGAATCCTTCAGTACTGCAACTTGAGGCTTGAACTGATTCTTCAGTTCTTTCATATTGAGAAATGCTGAGCATGTTCTTCACCTTTGATTTTCCACTCCAGGTCTTTGTACATTGCATTATAATACTTTGTCCTCTTGAGCTGCCCTTTAACATCTTCTGTTCAACTCTTTTATGTCATCATTTCTTCCATTTACTTTAGCTACTCTCTGTTAAAAAGAAAGTTTCAGAGTGTTTTCTGACATCCCTTGTGGTCTTTTCTTCCTTTCCTGTCTTTGTAATCACCTTTTGCTTTCTTTCTTCATGAATGTTATCCTTGATGTCATCCCACAATCCTTCTGGTCTTCAGACACTGGGGTTCAAAGCATCAATCTGTTTTTCAGATGGTCTCTAAATTTAGGTGGTATATACTCAAGGTCATATTTTGACTCTTGTGGACTTGTTTTAATTTTGTTAAACTCAAGTTAAACTTGCATATGAGCAACTTTTAGTCTGTTCCACAGTCTGCCCCTGGCCTTGTTCTGACTGATGATATTGAGCTTCTTCATCATCTCTTTCCACAGATGTAATTGATTTGATTTCTGTGCATTCCACCTTGTGAATTCCAAACGTATAGTAATGTTTATATTGCTGAAAAATGGTATTTGCAATGAATATGTTCTTGGTCTTGCAAAATTCTATCATGCAATCCCCCACATTATTTCTATCATCAAGGCTATATTTTTCAACTACTGATGCTGCTTCTTTATTTCCAACTTTCATATTCCAATCACCAGTAATTATCAATACATCTTTATTGCATGTTTGCTCAACTTCAGACTGTAAAGGTTGATAAAAATCTTCCATTTCTTTACCTTTGGCTCTAGTGGTTGGTGTGCAGATTTCAATAATAGTAGTATTAACTGGTCTTCCTTGTAGACATGGGGATATTATCCTATTGCTGACAGCATCATACTTCAGGATAGATCTTGAAATACTCTTTTTGACAATGAATGCAACACAATTCTTCCTCAATTTGTCATTCCTGGTATAGTAGACAATAGGATTGCCAGATTCCAAATGGCCAATACCAGTCCATTTCAGCTCACTAATGCCTAGGATATTGATCTTTATGTATTTCATTTTATTTTTGACAACTTCTAGTTTCCCTAAATTGATACTTCATACAATCCATGTTTCAACTATTAATGTATGTTTGCATCTGTTCTTCTCATTTTGAGTTGTGTCATATCAGGAAATGAAAACCCTGAAAGCTTTACTCCATTCACATCATTAAAGTGAACCCTACTTTGAGGAGGTAGCTCTCCCCCAGTTGTATTTTGAGTGCCTTCCAGCCTCAGGAGCTCATCTTCCAGCATTATATCAGACAATATTCCACTGCAATTTATAAGGTTTTCCCTGACCAATTTTCTTAGAAGTAAATCACTGGTTCCTTCTTCTTAGTCTGTCTTAGTCTGGAAGCTCTGTTGAAATCGGTCCACCATGGGTGATAGACAGTACCAGATAATAAAAAAAATAGCAACAGATACCATGGTGACCAAGCAAACCACATTTGCTGGCCTAGACTATTTTCAATTAATCTAAAAAAGAAAAGAAAAGAAAAGAAAAATATCAAGCCCCAATTGTTGGATTTTCAGAAGTTAGCTTTGGAGGTATTCAGAGTAGTTCTCTAGACACTCAACTCCAACCTTGTGCCTGTTATTGTTGTTGTTATGTGCCACTGAGTCATCTCCAACTCATAGAAACCCCTCCTTGCGTTTCCAAGTCAGTATTACTACAGAAGTAGATTGCCCATTCTTCCTTCCAAGGAGTGGCTGGTGGGTCTGAACTGCCAACCTTCTGATTAGCAGTCAAGTGCCTTAGGCACTATGCCAATCTCATCTTAAAGTGAACATCAATGGTAGGTTAAGGGAAGAGAATGCCAAGTGACCTCTGAAATTTGGCTGAAGTGGAGGGTGCAGAATCCTAAGAGTCTGGCTGTCAATTTCTTCTTAAGAGTTCATCTATTCTTCCAAGGGAGCAAGTAATTGGATCCACGGATGTGGGACTATGGTCACAGGGGACATCAAGCTCAACTATAACATCAAGTATAACATATTACACAAAAACAGTGTTTCACAACCTACTTTGGTGAGTAGCAACTGGGATCTTAAAAGCTTGCAAGTGGCCATCTAGATGCAACAATGAGTCTTTCCTCATCCAGAGCAAAGAATGAAGAAAACCAAAGACATGTGGAAACAGTTAGTCCAAGGGACTGGTAAACCATGTGATCCTCAGCCTATAAGACTATGAGACCAGAAGAACTAGATGGTGCCCAGCTACCACTGTCAACTACTCAGAGGGGGATCTATATAGGAGATCCTGGATAGAATAGAACAACATGGAACAAAACTCAAAATCATAAGAAAAAAAGGGGGGGGGAGAAGATCAGGTTTACTGGTCTGATAGAACCTGGTGGAACCCTTGAGACTATGGCCCCTAGCTGCCCTTCAGGTCTGGAATTGAACCTGCACCTTGGCTTCCAGCCAAACGAAGACAGGCATGTGAGCTGAACATTTACATTAGGTAGGTACACTCCTTGGAGAGATCAATCATGGGAGAATAGAAGGGCTGTGTATGCACAGGAAGACAGCTCAGGTGGCAAGAGTGCATGGAGGGAAGGACACAGGGAAGAGGTGGCTATGAGTAGGAAGTGAGAGGAAAGCTGTTACATTATGGGAGATTGCAGTCAATGTCATGAGACAAAGTGTATGTGAGCTTCTGTATGGAAAGGGAATTTGCTCTGAAAACTTTCACCCAAATTACAATAAAAAAAATTAAATTAAAAAAAAAAGAATTCATCCACTCTTCCAGAATCTTTAGCCAAGAGCAAGACTTAACTAAGGTATGGTCTTGTTGGAGCCTTCCAGGTGCCAAGAAGTTCTTAGAGGATGTTAGGCGATTGAAAAAAAAAAAAAAAAGGCACAATGCCTCTATTTCTTACCAGACAGAAGTTACACACTTTTTTCCATATCTGGAGCTCTAAGGAAATATTAACAATGATAGCCAAGATTACTGAGTGCTGACAAAGGCCAGACTGTTCTATACCCTTTGCATGCTGTGGTAATTAAGTTTATGTGTCAACTTGGCTGGGCCTGGTTGAGTGGCTGGGCAGCTGCATGTAGTATTCCCCATGATGAGACTGGTAATCAACTTGCTACCACAAGCAGTTGAGTAGCTGTCTTAGGGATGTGGTCTGCTTCCTGTATATAAGGAGAAGTCTTGGGGATAGTCTGTAGCTTATGGCACGCTTGAACCCTGCATGTAGCTGTGTCATTGCTCAGCAGCCCACCATGCTCTGCCAACTTTGGGACTTTCAATGGAATTGAATGAATGGCCTGCCATGTGGTTTGGTAACATCAGGACTGTGCCTTTTTACTTGTTAACATTGGGCTTGTCAGCCTCAGCAGCCAGCAGCTGTCTGAGTGAAGAAAAGCCTCTAGCTTCAGTGGGCCGGAAATAGGAGGCAGAACTGAAGCCCAAGGCTGAGGGACTTTCACCCTGCCCCTAGAGCCTGGAAGATAGATCTCCCTGTCTATAGAAAAGTTCACCTATATCCACTACATTCTGATGTATGGAGCCAGGAAGATGCAGCTGATCCCGAACATGAATCCTCTGGAAGACATCACTTTGAGAACTTTTTATCTCACTGCCACTCGGTGTAATCTCAAAGCTATAGTGATACGGTCACTGAATGGCCTGAGAAGATGAAGAGCTATAATGGGGAAAAGTACTATTACATTCTTATGTTTGGTGAGTTTTAAAAATACATCAGTTCTGGTAGAATACTTGGTTTACTAAGCTTGATGAATAGAAAATGCCATGTCTTATCTGACACAACTTTGCTTGCTGAAAGTGAAGATGACTTGAAGCACTTACTGATGAAGATTAAAGACTACAGTGTGTAGTATAGATTACTGCAGATAAAAAAAAAAATGAAAATCCTCACAACTGGAGCAATAAGCAACATCACAATAAATGAAGAAAAGATTGAAGTTGTCAAATATTTCATATTACTTGATTCCACAATCAACACCAATGGAAGCAGCAGTCAAGAAATCAGAAGACATATTGCACTGGGCAAATTGGCTGTAAAAGACCTCTTTAAAGTGCTGAAGAACAAAGATGTCTCTTTGAAGGCTAAGGTGCACACAAGCCATGGTAACTTCAATAGCTTCATATACATATGAAAGCTAGACAATGTATAAGGAAGACCAAAGAAGAGTTGATGCTTTTGAGTTGTGATACTGGTGAAGAATACTGAAAGTACCACAGACTTCCAGAAGAACAAACAAATCTGTCCTGGAAGAAGTGCAGCAAGAATGCTCTTTAGAAGCAAGAATGGTCAGACTTTGTCTCACCTTCTTTGGTCATGTTGTCAGAAGGGACCATTCCCTGGAGAAGGATATCATGCTTGGTAAAGTAAAGGGTCAGTGAAAAAGGAGATGACCCTCAATGAGATGGATTGGCACAGTGGGTGCAAAAATGGGCTCAAGTATAGCAAGGATTGTCAGGATGGTGCAGGACCGGGCAGTGTTTCATTCTGTTGTACACAGAGTCGCTATGAGTTGGAGCCAATTTTATGGCACTTAACAACAGCAATATGAATCACTGCTTTCTACTTTTCCTCCCGCTTCTTTATTAAGGTCTCCATTTCAAGCAGCTTCTCATCACCTCTTCATCTCTATGACTTCCTCTACTCCTCTTCTCTCTCTACATTCTCCTCT
Source organism: Orycteropus afer afer (assembly GCF_000298275.1). Taxonomy (NCBI): domain Eukaryota; kingdom Metazoa; phylum Chordata; class Mammalia; order Tubulidentata; family Orycteropodidae; genus Orycteropus; species Orycteropus afer. Next base: position 33,452,025 of record NW_006921590.1, read on the forward strand.
TCCATTTTTCTTACTTTCATATTTTTCCAATGGAGGAAGAAAGTACACTACATTAGCTAATATCTAGTGAAAATAGCATTGAACTTAGAATCCAACTCCCTAGATTGAAATGTCAACTCTGTAGGCTTCATTTTCTCATTTATAAGATGGAGATAATAACACTTTTCTCCAGAGTTTATAAATATTTACTAAATAGCTACAATGCATTGAGCACTTTGTTAAATATTGGGGATACATCAGAAAACATTAATAATTATATGTGAACATTGAGAGCTATGCTATGAAGGATGATGCAGGGTGCTATTATAGCACAGCATGAGGATCTGCCCTATTTGGAAGGCTTAGAATTATGACAGTAAAATAAACTAAAGTGTATGAAAGTACACTGTAAACTGTAAAATCATGTAGGATTTTAAAGTATAATAATGTCTATTCTGAGGTATTTCTCTTTTTCTCTCTCTTTCCTCCAACCCTTTTCATTTCCTTCTTCCTGCTTTTGGTGCCCCAAGAGCAACTTTAAGTTATCAAATAAGAATTAAGAACTACTAGATACTGGTATGATCAGAAATACTGGCAGTAAATATTTAAAGGGAATGGGATGGAATATAGGGTTGGGACCATATATGAACTTACAAAGTTTAAAAAAAAAAAAAAAGAGAGAGAGAGAGTAAACATTTATTCGGAGTCTTATGAGTACTAGTGTTTACCAGGTATAGTGTCAGGCATTGAAGATACAAAAAAAGACACATCCCCATCCTCAGAGAATTCACATCTGAGAGGAAACAAGTAAGCAGACAGCACTGTGTGGTAAGTGTTATGACGGGGGTGGACTGTGTGTTCAGGAGCACAAAGGGAAGAATCCTAAACCATCACGGAATGCCAGAAGAAGCTTTGCAGATCAAACAAGGTGAGCTGAGTCTTGAAGGACAAGAAGGAGTTACCCACCTGATCAAAGCAGAGAGAAATCCATATAACCTAAAAGCAGCAATATTAAAAATAGCCATAGAACACAGTAAAGGTCTTTAAAGGAGTATTGTTATTAGGTGTTGTTGAGTCGATTTCAACTCATAGCAACCCCATGAGATAAGAGTAGAATTGCCCCTTAGGGTTTTCTTGCTTGTAATCTTTATGGAGCTGATCACCAGGTCTTTCCACAAAGTCACTGGGTGGGTTCAAACCACAAACCTTTGGGTTAGCAGCCAAGTGCTTAATCACTGTGCAACCAGGTCTCCTTTTAGAGGAGTATAGCGATAGGGAATGCATTTCAAACAGTCTAAGGACTGTTCCACTCTCTCCTAGAAGAGTCACAGAGGGAGAACACAAGATGGCAGTGGTGCAATGGGATTGCATAAAGCACTGAGGTCTTGAAACAACAGACAGAAACTGCAAATTATAATAAAGGTTGACAAGAAATGGGCACGCACTTGCCAGGCTGGGGGACTATGCTGTGAGACCACCTTCCTGAAGGACAACGAATACTTATCAAAAGGCTTTAAAATGTTCATCATCTTTGGTCTTGTACTTTAATCTTTAGAAATTTATGCTAAGTCAAGATTTTCATACAAGGATATTTATAATAGTATTATTTTAAAATGGAGAAGAATTGGAAACAAGCCAAAGTCCAACACTGTGGTAATGGTTAAATGAACTGTGGCACAGTAAAGTACCAGATGGCCAATTATAATCATGTTCTTGAGTAGCATTTAATTATAAGGAAAATGTTCATGATATAATATTAAGTGCAAAAAGTAGGATATGAAACTGTATATACAGTACTATTCAAATTTTATTTAAAATTTACCTATATTTAGTAAATGTTATGAGTTGTATTTTTTTTAATAGAGTGTGCCCACATAAATAACATACACACACACACACGTATGGGATAAAAATGATGAAATTATGTTAAAAATTTCTGGCACAGCACACCCCTGCATATACTGTGCATGTCTCATAATATTGCCAGAAGTGAATTTCCATCTCATTCACCTCATTCAATAGTTTGAGAATGTTACTTTTGATCATATTTGTATAATAAAAGTAGAAGCCATGGTAAAGTCATGGATAGAGTAACCCACCAAAAAAAAACCAAACCCACTGCCATTGAGTCAATTTGACTCATAGAGACTTCTCCTTGGGTTTCTGAGGCAGTATCTCTACAGAAGTAGATTGCCCAATCTTCTTTCTGAGGAGTGGCTGGTGGGTTTGAACCACCAGCCTTCTGCTTAGTAGTCAAGAGCCTTAGGCACTACACCACCAGAATCCCTGGTTGTAACCCAGTAATTGGAAAATAAACAATTGAAACTGTGTGTTTGTTTCTATTAAGTTGATCATTATATTCCAGTCATTTTTGAGTCATTGATCAGAACCTTGAACCTACTGAAGCCTGTCCATAAATCACATGCTACCAATTGGAAGCATAAACAAAGTAAAGCCTGCACTGACATAAATGACATCAGGTACTTATCAATAGGAATCTCAATACAATCTGCACTGACATAATTATCAGTCATCTTCTGATTCTGGTTTTTAATTGGAGGAGTAAACAAAGCAAAACTGATACATGATCACTCTTGTATCAACATCTCAATGCAAAAACCTTATCAAATGATCTTAAGAGAAACCATTAAGCTGTGTTAGGTCTGCTTATTTCATAGCCTAATTACAGGCTGACTCGATGGCACATAACAACAACAACAACAATTACGTCTTACTAACACCAACGTCTTTGATCAATGATCATGAGTCACCTTAGTCATATGCTTGCAAGCATATAAAAAGACCCTTTCTTCTTGTACACCTCACATTTGAATTTTGCAATTTCTTTACTAACCTAAACTCACTGCCATCAAGTCAATTCTGACTCATAGCAATCCTATAGGAAAGAGTAGAACTACCCCCACAGAATTTCCAAGGCTGTAAATCTTTATGGAAGCAGATTGCCTCATCTTTCTCTCATGAAGTGGCTGGTGGGTTCGAACTGCCAACCTTTCCCTTACCAGCCGAATGCATTAACCACTGCATCACCAGAGCTCCTTTTTTTTTCTTTTTTATTGTGATTTGGGTGAAGATTTACAGAGCAAATTCACTTTCCATACAGCAGTTCACACACACTTTGTCTCATGTCATTGACCACAGCTTACTACAATGCAACAGCTCCCCTCTCACTTCTTCCCCATAGTTACCTCTTCCCAGTGTCCATCCCTCCATGCACTCCTGCCCCCTGAGCTGTCTCCCTGTGCATAAACAGCCCTTCCTTCTCCCATGATTGTTCTCTCCAAGGAGTGTATCTACCTCAGGTAAATGTTCAACTCATATGCCTGTCTATTGTTTGGCTGGAAACCACGGGTATGGGTTAAATTCCAGACCTGAAGGGCATCACCAGAGCTCCTTGATCTCATTATGAGAACCAGCCAATTATCGATAACATTGTGCACCCTTTTTCGGTTTATAAATCTAAATCTTAGAACTCTTTAGGATGATTTCAGGAATTAAACACAAGCCCTGCACTGCCAACTTCAAACTGAAAGTCATTGTGAGAGCAGAAGAAACAAGCAACAGAGCAGCAGCAAGAGAGTTTGAGGTTGGAGAGTCATCCGTTTGCAAAAGGAGAAAAGGATGCTGGAGAAAAATGAGTCCATAAAAATGCCTATGTCATGGGCCCAAAGAGAAATGGCCTGAGTTGGAGAGTGACCTGAAAGAGTGGATTATTTCTCAAAGGGAACAAGATCAAGCTTTCTCTGCTGTTGCAATTCAGATCAAGCAAAGCTTCTGGCAAGTGAAAGAGGAATCCCCAGATTTCAAGGGAAGGGGTTTCTCCTTGCTTTCTAAATTCATGAAAACAAGTGGCCATTACACGTGCATGAGAACTACTGCAGACTAGCAATTTCCAGATGACAGTGGAGCAAAAGATGGTCAGCTTCTGTAAATTTGTCACAAAAGAAATCTCTGACCTTTTTATCTCTTGCAGTAGATGTAATTAATATGAACGAGGTTCTGATGCCTTTTTGCATTCTGGCCACCATGATTGTAGCTGCTTTAGGTATGAAAATTGTAGCCGTTACAACCACTGGGCACAAAATGAAGTATCCATGAGAACAGTTTTCTCCTCCTAACATTAAATCCCTTGTTGTTGTTGTTGTTGTTGTGTGCCATCGAGTCAGACTCGACTCATAGCAACCCCTCCTTGGGTTTCCAAGGCAGTATCACTACGGAAGTAGATTGCCCCATCTTCCTTCCGAGGAGTGGCTGATGGGTTTGAACCGCCAGCCTTCTGGTTAGCAGTCAAGTGCCTTAGTCACTACACTACCAGAGCTTCTATTAAATCTCTTAGACAGAAAAAAAAAAAAAAAAAATTGAAATTGAAGTCGGCAACATGTGCAAATATATTGCTGCAGAACACTTATGAAACTAATGGGTAGGGGGTGTATGGTATGCAACACTATGCACATTATTTGCATAAAAACTGTGTGTGTGTGTGTGTACACAAAGAAGAAAGAATGACTGGAAGGAAAAACATCGAAATGTCAGCAGTATAGAATTACAAGTGGTTTTTATTTTATTCTTTAAGCTTTTCTCAATATTCTGCACTTTAATGCTATCTATGCCCTACTATTATTATCAGAGAAAAATATTTTAAAAGAAAATGTTTGTAGAGGGTTAGCTGCCGGAAATGAGGTTAAAGTTGATTTTTAAAATTGCTTATACATTCCAAAATATTTTCCCAAATCGCATACTATGATTACAAGAAAGCAATGAAGAACCTTTTTCACTAGGAACCATAATGCTATTTTAAGGGATTAATGATTAAGTCACCTGCTGGGAACAGGTGTCCACTTAGCAGAGATGACTCCCACCCCGGCCCCCAGGACTAGAGGACCTCCTATTGCTTGCCCACCTATTCTGCTCCCTGCACTCACCTTTAAGAATGGGAAGTTGGCAGGGCTTTTGACCTTGATCTATAATCATCTGTTACGCCCTTTCTCTGTAGCCTGGCATTAAAAGGGCTCACAGATAGTAGGTCAAGGCCAGCCTAATAAGCTCAGCAGATACCCACTGGAGTGCTAGGAGAGGATAGTCCATATAAAGGGGATCCTTCTAAAATAAGTACTCAAATCTCTTTAAATTAGGTTATCTTTTATCTCCTCACCCTTCCTTTTTTTTTTTTTTTTTCCCACCAAATTAATTACCATCCGTTTTTTTAGCAAGCATATCCCTGGCAGAAGCCTAGATCATTTCCTTTCCCTGTGTGTATTTGTTGGGTTTTGTAGCACCTGAAAGCCCCTAGCTAGTGCAAACAAATAACACACTTGTCTTCTAAACGAAAGCTTGGCCATTTGACGTCCACCCAGAGGCTCCTTTGAAAAAAAAAACCCTGGCGGTCTATTTCCAAAAAATCAGCCATTGAAAACCCTACGGGAGCACAATTCTACTCTTAACACTCATGGGGTTGCCATGAGTCAGAGTCAATTTGATGGCAACTGGTTACAGAGCTTGAAAAATGTTCTCTTGCCAGAGCAGGCAGAAGCAATGCCAGGACAGAATAGTTCTTCCTTTATCATCTGCAAGCACTGCACTAAATTTCCCAAGCAGCAGGACTCTTCCTTCCATATTGTTCTTGCCCAAACATAGTTTTTAAAAATTGTTTTGCTTGTCTTTTTAGCCTTTTTTTTTTCCCACACACATGCTTTGGCTTGTTCTGAGCTTTAGCCTTCCTGATGTTCTTCTCACGAGGTATGACAGGCCCAGGCTCTCACTCATCTCTATGGGATTATGTTTACCTCACTGTGTAAAAATGTTGAGCACATTTTGTTATTTCTCAGATTTTGCACCTTTCTGTACAGATCTCTAAGGCTGTGCCCACTATTTCTGACATTGACTAGACGCTTCCATCTGAAAATGTCTGTTTTCATATTTCTTTTTAGTTAGAGCAGTTTTCCTCCATGATGCCTCATTTCACTGTCTTATTTGACCAATTTTCCCCCACCCCTTCAAATTTTAACTGGAATCTCTCAATTAGGTAGGTGTTTCCTGTCAAACAGGTCTTCCCAGATTTCACGCACAGTAATCTCTGCCAAAAGTGCTGGTATCAAAAGCCATAATCTAGAAAATCAAAGTCAGCTAGTTAACACCATGTGCAGCCAATACTTCAATTTTCAGTCTTCATTATTCTTCACAGGTGGAAACCTTTAAAATAGAGTGTGACATGTTTATAGCCTCTGCCCACCCTTACTCTTAGTCTACTTTTTTTCATTTAAGGGCCTTCAAAGCCAGTAAAGATAGAGGCAGAGATGTGCTGCCTCTATCTTTCACTCTTTCATATGTAAATCCATAGGCATGAGTGTTGATCAATAGGACTGATAGATCCTAGTGGGCACTGAGCCACATCCTTCTTGCCTGAGTGCTCCAGGAAGATAATTCACCCCTGCCTGTTCCCTGTGTCAGAACACACAGTTCCTTGGAAGGGCGTTGGTCACCAACTCCCAAGACTCACCTCTTCCTCACTGGGCAGGTACAGACTTTCTGTTGTTGTTGTTGTTGTTTGCCGTCGAGTCGGCCCCGACTCATAGCGACCCCTCCTTGTGTTTCCGAGGCAGTATCACTACGGAAGTAGGATTGCCCAACCTTCCTTCCGAGGAGTGGCTGGTGGGTTTGAACCGCCAGCCTTCTGGTTAGCAGTCAAGTGCCTTAGGCACTATGCTACCAGAGCTCCCACAGCCTTTCTAGTACCTGTCAATGTCATGCTCCCTGGATGTTGATGAGTGTGGGGTGCTCTGGACAGGAGCACAGAGCACAGTGCTCTCCTTGGCACCAGGCAGAGGTGTTTTTCCTCCACCAGCCCCTCCACTGGATCAGTTTTCTTCTCAAACCTTCTGAAATTTATTGAAATCTTTCTCCTCTCTTCTTAAAGAGATTGGCCTTCTTTCTAGCTTCCTAAATGTCTTGTTTCTTCCCCACTGTCTAGGCCTCCTTTCTCCTCTGCTATGATAGGGATCCTGATCAAACCTTTTACCCTCATTGCAAGCAGGGAGAACAGACGGTATTTGCAGCATGTAGTGAGCATTCAAAGGGAAAGCTAAACATGGTGAACTCTGCAACAATTCTCTTAGCATTCAGACTTCCTGGGACTAAAGTCCTTTGTGGCTGTCTCAAAAAAAAGTACTTGTTCATAACTTGGTTCTCTGGAAAGCTTGTTCATAGTTTTCCAGAGAAAACAGCTCTTAAATCAGCTCAATCAGCTTTAATCAACTGCCTCTCACTGTTAATAATAATTAATTAACTCTAGCAAGTTCTCAACTTTAAATATTTAAGAAATAATAAACACAAAACACACAGGGACACCTTACACACACAGTGGCCATGATTGTCTCCCCACTTGTTCACACCCATGCCCATCTGCTGGGTCTTCTCCAACCATACGCTCAATAAGCGTTTGCCAAATGCACCACCCTCACCTTACCCACGTCCTACTCTCTCCTCAGGGATTTGAAGTCTCATGTCAAACAATGAAATCATCAATACAGAAGGGACCTGAAGACAATCTGATCAGTCCCATTTTTGTGTCCCAGGTGCAAATTTTCAGTCATTATCTCAGATGTGAAAAAAAAATGTAACTTTATTATACTATAACCAAACTTAACTTAAAGTCTCTTTTTGCTTAATCTTGTCACTGTAGAGTATATCAATCACTTTCAGTTTTTTCTCTCAGGTCTTTTTGGGTTAATGCTCAACCAATTCAGAATTCTCCCTCTGTTCCCCTCCCTCACCCACAATCTAAGGTCAGGTGGAATGTGTATCAGCACAGCTTATGTACCATCCTGGCCTTCAAGAACATGAGTATCACTTGGGTCCACAGTCATTCTGTCTCCCTGCTAGTACATCTTGCCTGTTTCACACTCAGCATTCATCCAGACACTAGTGTTCACTGCTACTGTCAGGAGTTCCACCAAGGCCTCCAGTCACCCAGTTCAATACGCTGCATTCTCCTCACATAGGGTTGTCACATTTTACAAATAAAAATATAAGATAATATGAAGAATTTTTTACCCAAAGAATTTTATCTTTGTCTCCAGTTCCCAGAAGATAACCTCTAAACTCTTGGAATCCCCCGGTATTGGAGATTTGTTATTCATGGTGAGATTCAGACAACACTTGATGGTTTATGCTAATAAGATGACTGCGGGAAGAGATAGCCAGGCCAGAAAGATTCACATATAATATAAGCTCAACCTCCAGGAAGGGGAAGGGACTGGAGATCAAGTTCAACCTATCAATCATGTCTACCTAATGAAACTTCAATAAAAACTCTAGACACTGAAATTTGGATGAGTTTCCTGGTTGGTGATAGACTTCAATACACTAGAAAGATAATGCATCCTTGGGGACATGGAAGTTTCACATTTGGGATCCTCCCAGACACCACCCTATGCATCTACTTTTTATGGGGGTCATTATTTGTATCCTTTATAATGAAACTATCATTATAAATATAGTGTTCTCTTGAGTTCTGTGAGTTGTTCTAAACAAATTATCAAGCATGAGGGGATAGTGGGAACTCCTGAATTTGCAGTCAGTTGGTCAGAAGTGTGGATGTCCTGAGGACCCCCAAACTTGCAACTAGCATTTGAAGTCTTGGACATTCTTGAAGTCTAAATGACTATACCCTTTAATCTGTGAGATCTGACCTAACTTTGGGTGGTTAGGGTCAGATAAAGAAGAAGAAGAAATGTGTCAGAATAGAATTGAACTGACATTTTGGAGATGCCCAGTTACATTTTAATTTCAGATAAACAAGTGATTTAAAAAAAAAAAAACTGACCACCACCCCCCTCTCAGTGCTTTTCCACAGAAGTTTAAGTAGAGAAAGTAAGACATCTAGGCCTCCCCCAAAGAGGCAAGGCTTCACATAATAACTCACATTTCCCACTATACGGGTAAAAGAAAACACCAGAGAGAGAGAGGCACTGCTATATGTATGACACTCAAACACCCTCCTCCTTTAGGAAGCAAGAACTGAATCTACACCCTGCACTCGACCAGATTAAAAGTCCCTCTTCATGGAGGGAACTGAGGTAGGGAGAAGACAAATATGCCTCCTTAAAATATGGATTAAAAAGTAGGATGTTGTAAAACTTGCACTTGGGGTCTATATCATTTATCTTGGTTATATATTAACTACTTCTGCCCTCTGGCAATGCCTTCTCTGTGTTTTTGGCTTCTTCCTCAGGCTGGAAGTAAGATGGCTGCAGCCAGTCTGGCCTCATAGCTATGTCTTAACAGCAAATACAGAAGGAGAAAACTGGCCACTGCCAAGAGCTCTCCTAGAAATTGAAGAAGTCTTTCCCAGAAGCCCAGAAAAACTCTCCTCACCTCATTGGCTCAAACTGGTTACATAACCATTTGTTACACGGTCCCTGACAAAGGAGAAGAGAGTCCTGCTGGACCAGTCTCAGCCCTGGAACTGACAGAAAGCCAGCTTCCCCTGAGGCAGTAAGCTGTGAGAGAGATGGAGAAGAAATGGAAAGTGGGTTCCATCAGAAGGAGGAATGGGGAAATGGATTGCTTTCTGGCGTATTGAGGCTGGATAAATACCTAAAACTAAATGGATTGGCTAGACAACCCCAGCATCCAGTTCATGGGAGCTGAATAGAGCAGAATTGTACCACCTGGAACTTATGTGGATGTGTCCAATGACCTTAGGAGGAGAAAAGAAAAGAGAAGGGATATAGAGAGAAGCTGGAAGGCAGAAGCCGAGTACTCCATAATGTGACACCTCCGGTGACCATCCTCCCTTCCCCCCCCAAAAAAAAAAATCTTGAGTAAATTCTACTCAATCCATTGGTATAAGCTCTTCAAGGCTGATTGCTCGGATGCTCTAGACCCTGTTCATTGTACCTCATCCCTAGCCTAGCCACCACCAAAGCCTGTTTTGTTCAGGGATCTGTGGTGGTCCCTAATGACACTCCCTGAAGGGGCAATGCCTTCCACATCTTCAAATAAGAAAATCTGTTAGGACAATGTGGCTAGTAAAGTAAAAGAAGTCTTTTAACTTTAATCATGTGAACATACAATTGGTTTGACTGGATATTCATTAAACATTTAGAATGAGGTATCAGACAAAATCAAATGGATAGGGCAAAGGCCTTCAGATGAACATTGGAAACCAAGATGTTATGCCCCACTTAGAAGCAACAGAATAAACTAAATAATGAAAGTAGAATTTGGTATATAGTGTTCATTTGGGTCTGGGGTCCCACAAGGAAATAATTTTTATAAGAAGTTTTGAAAAGCCAGGGAACACTGTACAAATGCATCTAATTCAACAGAGATGTTTTCTAAAATAAGAAGTAAAAATGTACCTTCCCCAGAGGAAGGATGAAGCTTTTCTAAAAATATTTGAGTTTAAGTTCACAGGTGCAAAAATTATAGGGAATATGGAAAAGGTAGTTCAAATTGACATGCTGTGCAACAAACAAAACAGATGCAAGGTTACTGGTACATTTGTCCGAGGGGCATTGTGTTCCACCCTTCTAGAAATAAAGCACACGTCATTTGAATAGGTTTTTTTTTTTTTTTCTTTTGGTGAAAATATACACAACAAAGGATACACTATTTCAACAAATTCTACTTGTACAATTCCATGACACTTTTTATATTCAACTTGTGTAACCTTTCTTGTTATCCTTTTCCCCTAAGCTTCTCATGTAAAATTTTGAGATGCTGTTGTCAATTTGATCCCACATAGATAAATCTTTGAAAGACAACAACGTTCAAGGCAGACAAACTTTACTAATTAAGCTAAACTATTGTTTGGTTTTAAGTAGGCTTCCAGGGAAAGTTTTGGTTTGAGGTTAATGATTTAAAGATTATCTCAGAGCAATAGTTTTAGGTATTCATCCGGCCTCAATGACTCCAGAAGGTTTGGATTCCACTGAGAACTTGAAAGTCTGTTCTTTTTTCCCTCCCTTTTGATCAGGATTCTTCAACAGACTCTTGGATCAAAATATTCAGTAATGGCAGCCAGGCACCATCCAGTTCTTCTGGTATGATGGCATAGAAGGCAAATGTTCATGGTGACATTTCTTCCTCCAATTCCTGACTCCCTTTAGACTTTTAAATGCTTAATTCTGTGATTTTTAGAGAGTGTGTTTATGACATGGTGATGTGCACTTATTTGTGTTTAGGGGAGTACATTAATCATTTATTCAACAAACATTTCCTAAGTACCTACTGTTGTTGTTGTTATGTGCCGTCAAGTCGGACCCAACTCATAGCGACCCCTCCTTGGGTTTCTGAGGCAGTATCACTATGGAAGTAGATTGCCCCATCTTCCTTTCAAGGGGTGGCTGGTTGCATAGTGCCTAAGGCACTTGACTGCTAACCAGAAGGCTAGTGGTTCAAACCCTCCAGCCACTCCTTGCAAGGAATATTGGGCAATCTACTTCCGTAGTGATACAGCCTCGGAAACCCAAGGAGGGGTCGCTATGAGTTGGATCCGACTCGACAGCAGTGAAAAGTACCTACTATGTACTAAGAATTAACTTGATATGTGTTTGACTCATACATATTTAAGAAACATCTGAAGCAAAAAATGTTTTTTTTTCACCCACACATACCTTGTAGATATATCATACCAATAATTTTAATAGTTTTACCTGCTTCTTTAACTGTTTACTCAAAAATTGGACATCAGATTACTTCTAAATTAATTTCAAGGTTTGCTGCAAAATTATAGACATCAAAGTAATAGCTGAGTGTGACTGTTAAATAATAAGCAAATAGACTAAACTGGGAAAAGAATAAGACTATTTTAAATTGAGCATTCTTGTTCATTATTAACACGAGGAGGATAAATAATATAAATTCTCTTATCAGCCATTTTTACTTATAGAAAAAGAAATGGTTGTGATCATCTTCTGCTGTTTATTGACCAGTTTTATTATCATATTACCAGTACTAAGAATTTCTTTGCAAACAATGTACTGTATATACATTATCTAATCTATACTTACAAGTATAAATTTGTCAAGTTTTCCTATACTTTATAACCTTTCATAAATTGAATTTTTTATTTCCAAGTTTAACCAATTTGAATTCTTTACAGCTGTAATTGTGTTGACGAAGAAAGTGATTGAAGTTAAGATTTTGAAAAACTGGTCATGAATTGAGAACATTAGTTTTAAATGGAACTATTCCATTGCAGATTTCATTGTCATATGCATGGTACTTGATAGAAATTATCAGTGGCAAACATAATCATTTTTGTTTAATTACATTTTACCTTTGTACACAATGGTCACTCCTGTTTAAATATAATATATCTATTTTTAAATACACACACACACACACACACACTATTCTCTGAATGGCTATGGGTACAATCATGCAATTTTTATGTAATGTTAAGCCAAGAAAAACCACATGGAACATTTAATCCTTGATCTTTGAGTGGATATTTGGAACCAGAATAAAATTGTGCTTATTAGGTGCTTTTTGGCCACAAACAAGTTTCACTGGTATTTCTATATCTTTAAATGCAGCTCATGGACTGTGCCATTGGTGTCTGAGAGTATAATCTGGCAGGAATCAGGGCACTCTGGAGGAAGAGTCCCAAACTCAGTATCATTGGAAGAGAGAAGCTACAGTCTGATCAAGGCTGTAGTCAGATTACTTAAGGATTCAGTCTTATCCTCATTTTGGCTTGTGGTTAATAAGTGATGAAAGAGGATCAAGAAAAATCCATTGAAAACAAAAGTTTTGTATACTTTCCACTTGACACTACCTTGACTATGTGTGACTAAGAATCCAGTCCAGGCCACAGGCAACACAGATTTGGGGCTGATCTTATCTACTTAACAAATGACCCTAAACCCAATTTGGAATATATGTGTAGATAACTACAGTAAAACCTGTGAAAGCCAGACCTGTGTATAATAGAAACATGTCAGAGAAGGAAAATTCAAGTATTTTCCACTAAAACAAGGGATAGAAAAGTGGTAAGACTACATACACTCAGCCAAAGGTGGAAAACTTGCAAGACTTTGAAAAACAAGGCAATCCTGTCAAATTCCAGCTCTCACAGGTTTTACTGTATATATGTCCCTCCTATACTCCACAACATCTCTCAAATTCCCCTATGCTGCCCCACTCCTCTGATTATTTCTAATTCAGTTAGAAAGTCAACTTTTTCCAGTCAGGATGTGGTTGGCAGTGGAATATAGTAGAAGAGCACAGGCTTTGGCTCTTTATTACCAGAAATACCTAGATTCAGATTCTAGTTCATCCTACTTGATCTTGGGAAAATTATCTAATTTTCTTAATTTCTTCATTAAGAAAATGGAATACTGATAATATTAATACACCAAACCAAACTCACTGACATCAAGTCAGATCCAACTCATAGTGACCCCTCCTTGGGTTTCCAAGGCAGTATCACTATGGAAGTTGCAAAAATGACAAGGAGGCCACATGTTCCGACCTCTTCTAATCCCACGAGAGGAAGACAGGATTACCAGCAGTAAACCAAGGCCTATTACTGCAAGGCCAGACATGCTGCCTCTCTCCAGCCCTTTCACCAACCGTTCCTCCCAAAGCACCCACCACCTCTCTCCTGGGTTCGATAATTCACTGCAGTGGCCACACAGAGCTCACAGATTACGGGGTTTATTAGGGAAGCACCAGGCTACAATTCCAGTTCAGGAAAAAATGCTCAGTCTCTCTCCCAGCCCAACGTCCCTCAGCCAACAGTCTCTCACAGTCTCTTTCCCAGCAGTGCTGGTCCCTCGGTGTCTCACTCAGCAATGCGTGTCTTTTTCAGGGGCGCGTGTCTCTTTTGGCAGCACGTCTTCCTCAACCAGCAGTGAGAGAGAGTTCTGCTTCCAGGAGGCCTCCTTTTGAGCTGGAAGGGTGGTCAAACTAGCCAATCACAGCATCAGAACTCTAAGCATGTGAGAGAGAGTGGGAACCTCCCAGAACATTGCATTGTGCCACACCCAACAGAAATAACCCAGGTGGGCGACTTTAAAATCAGGATCTCCTCAGTTGCTAATAGCAATTCCCACCTTGGAGTTTACAAAGACTTATGGGTAGAAAAGCCACACTAAGTAATTTACTACACCACAGAAGTAGATTGCCCAACCTTCCTTCCAAGGAGTGGTTGGTGGGTTTGAACTGCCAGCCTTCTCATTAGAAGTCAAATGCCTTAGACACTACACCATCAGAGCTCCCGGATAATATTAATATCTTGTTGTTGTTGTTATGTACCCAACTCATAGTGACCCCTCCTTGGGTTGCCAAGGCAGTATCACTACAGAAGTAGATTGCCCAACCTTCCTTCCGAGGAATGGCTGGTGGGTTTGAACCGCCAGCCTTCTGGTTAGCAGTCAAGTGCCTTAGGCACTATGCTACCAGAGCTCCTAATATTAATATATGGAGATCAAATTCCTCACTACATAGCATTGCCTAGACCTGCCACATGACTATCATTCCCTCCAAAGAAGACTTCCAGACTCTATAATGGAGGTGGGACAGGAAGAGGGAGATGAGAATGGATGCTGAGTGAGCCCTCATGTAAGGTCTGCCACAAAATCCCCTTAGAAAACAGGTCAATGTCAGGAGCTATTTCCATGATCACCTTTGAGAGACTGGTCAAGAGAGTGTGACGATGGAACCCAGGCAATACAGTGCACGTTGCCAAGATGCCCACTTTCTGCCCCTCTTTACTACAGGCAGCCAAGCAGCTTTGACATTTTGTGGAATTGGAGCAACCTCTAGGGAGAATCCCTGTGCTCTTGCAGATCAAAGAGTCTGGAACAGATATTGGTCTTGTGGAGGGCACCAGCGCAAGAGAGGTTCCTCTGTCAAATGTCTGTGGGTGTTGGACCTTTGGGCAAATGCTATTGGTTGCCTACCCATTAGCAATTTTCCCTTCTTTCCTTCTTCATAGCTGATAGAACCATAGTTTTGTTCTGGCAGCTGTGTTCCCAGCCCCTATGTTTTGTCTAAGTCCATCATGGCCATTGCAGTTCGACTTACCAGTGATTGGACTAGAAGTACGGGGCGGTTTCTAAAAGAAAATTGTCATTCATGATAAAAAGACAGGACCTGGTGAGAAGAAAGGTTTTTTTGACCCTGTCCACCTCTTCCAACCTTGAGCATGATTGTGGAAGAACATTATTCTTGGAGCTGTGGGTTTTCCAACTTGCATCCACAAGTCAACAAGCCTAAAAACAAAAAAATCAATTTTCTTAGGTTGACAGAGTAGAAAGATAGGAAGTGCTTAAGTCTTTGATGATTTTGAGAAATGAGCTAATGTATCACACCAGGAACTTTGCAAAAACGGCAAGGAGGCCACATGTTCTGACCTCCTCTAATCCCACAGGAGGAAGGCAGAATCACCAACAACAGCCCAAGGCCTATTACTGCAAGGCCAGACATGCTGCCTCCCTCCAGC
>NW_006921590.1:33467800-33474126 GCF_000298275.1 Orycteropus afer afer
CTAAGCACTTGAGAGAGAGTGGGCACCTCCCAAAACATTGTTTTGTGCCACTCCCAACAGAAATACTCCAGGTGGACAACTTCAACAATCAGGAACTCCTCAGTTGCTCACAGAAAATCCCACCTTGGAGTTACAAAGACTATGGGTAGAAAAGCAACACTAAGTAATTTACTACACTGCAAACTTTCTAATCTGGACTAATGTTGAGAGACAATTAAGTGTCTCCATTATTTGGGCCACTGTTGGTGGGTTTATTACTTGCAGCTGAAAGAATTTCTAACAACACAGTCCCAAAGGAGATCAAAGCAGAGCAACATGAGTTGGCTTATTTCTGTGTAATAAGCTGAGACACATAAGCTAATGAGCTAGCAAAACCAATGTATTAATATGGCTGGCATATGTATTAATATGGTTGGCAGCAGTTACCAACCATCACTCATTTGTTAGTTTTTCATACTTTGGTTGCTTGCATGTTGCTGTGAGGCTGGTGGCTATCCACTAGTATTTCAAACTCCAGCAGGGTCACACATGGTGGACAGGTTACAGCTGAGCTTCCAGACTAAGATAGACTTGGAAGAAGGAACATGCCATCCACTTCTCAAAGAATTGGCCAGTGAAAACCTTATGAATAGCAGTGAAACACTGTCTGATATAGTACTGGAAAACTTTATGAATAACCCTGAAACACTGTCCAATATAGTGCTGAAAGATGAGTCCCTCAAGTCAGAAGGCACTCAAAATATGACTGGGGAAGAGCTGCCTCCTCAAAGTAGAGTCAACTTTAATGATGTGAATGGAGTAAAGCTTTCGGGACCTCCACTTGCTGATGTGGCATGACTCAAAATGGGAAGAAACAGCTGCAAACATCCATTAATAATCATAACATGGAATATAGGAAGTATGAATCTAGGAAAATTGGAAGTTGTCAAAAATGAAATGGAACGCATAAAGATCAATATGCTAGCATCAGTGAGCTGAAATGAACTGCATTTGGCCATTTTGAACCAGACAACCATATGATCTACTATGCCAGGAATGAAAAATTAAAGAGGTGTGGCATTTATCATCACAAAGAATGTTTCAGGATTTATCCTGAAGTACAATGCTGTCAATAATAGGATAATATACATATGCCTACAAGAAAAACCAGTTAATAGTACTACTATTGTTCAAATTTATGCACCAACCAACAAAGCCAAAGATGAAGAAATTGAATTTTTAGCATCTTCTGCATTCTGAAATTGCCCAAATATGCAACTAAGATATATTGCTTATTACTGTGATTGGAATGTAAAAGTTGGAAAGAAAGAAGAATCACTAGTAGCTGGAAAATGTGGCTTGGTGTTAGAAATGATGCATGACATCATATGATAGAATTTTGCAAGACCAATGACTTATTCACTGCAAAAAAGAAAACCAAACTCACTGCCATCAAGTTGGATCTGACTCATAGCGACCCCTCCTTGGATTTCCGAGGTCGTATCATTACGGAAATAGATTGCCCCATCTTCCTTCCAAGGGGTGACTGGTGGGTTTGAACTGCCGGCCTTCTAGTTAGCAGTCAAATGCCTTAGGCACTATGCCACAAGAGCTCCTTTATTCATTGTAAATACCTTTTTTCGACAACATAAATGGTGGCTGTGATAGTTGGAGCTGTGTGTCAACTTGGCTGGACCATGATTCTGTGTGGTTTAAACAATTGTGATGTGGGTTATTCCCATGATGGGATCGGATATACATGTTTTGAGCAGCCAATCCATTGAAAGGGAGTTTCCCTACAGGTGTGGCCTGCTTCCAATATATTTATGGATATCCTGGGAAAAGAGACACTTTTCTGTGGATCAGGATCCTGTTGTGCTGCCTACAACTGTCTGTGAGTGAACAATTCACCATTCCGCCTGGAGATCTTGGATTCATCATTTGCTGGAGTCAACAGCCAGTATACTGCCTGCCAACCTTGAGCTCATCAGCCCCTGCAGCTGCATGAATCAGGAAAAGCTTCCAGCTTGACATTTGATCCAAGAACTTAGGACTTGCCAGCTTCTATAAGCATGTGAGCCATTTTCCTAAGATAAATCCCTCTTCCTCTGCATGTATATATAAACTTTACTGGTTTTGCTTCTCTAGAGAACCCAGCTTAACACATTTGGTACCGAGAGTGGTTCTAGAGAGACAAAATTATAAGGATGGGCTTCCTAAATAAGTTCTCACCGATACTGTTTTGGTTCTCCAGTTTGCTAAATCAAAGGCACTGGTGACCCTGCCTCCATTAGTAAAGAGGGCCATGCTAATCTATGGCATGAAGTGGCAAAAATAATATGCAAAATAGCACCACCAATAGATCAAGTACTCATGAGAAGTGAGGCTCTGGGTGATCCCATATTTGATACTTTTCTTCAATTTTGCCAGCATAAGGAGTATAAGGAAACTGGTTGGTTGGTCCTACTTACGCTAGAAAAAGTGGTGAAAAAGCGAGATGAGTTCAGGGCTGCTGAGTCACAGCTCAAGTGCCACATAAAAGACCTCAGTGTTTCCAGTTGTGCTCTAAAAGAAAGCCTTGTTTCTTCTAGCAACAGAGCTGATACTGCAGAAAACCAAAACCAGAGTCTTACTGTAAGGGTGGCTGAATTACAATGCCAATTAAATTGCCAACCCAGAATGGTGTCTGAAGTTAAAGTGAGGCCATTGACTGGGAAAAAATGGGATCCTGAAACCTGGAATGAGGACAAATGGGCAGATAGTCAGGAAGATTAGGATATGGAGCCTGTAAATTCTGTTGAATCCCTCCCATCTGAAGGGATTACTGTAAAACCATCATCCCTCCCACCTCAGTTTGATGGGATTAACCCAACTGTTCCTGCTGGGTCATTGCCTGAGGCAGAGGCAATGGTGAACAATTCACCATTCCACCTGAACATTGCTGAATGTTGTCAGGAACTTCCTCAGCCACCCATTGTTGCTGCTAGACCTATAACTAAACTTAAGTCCAAGTGAGCCCCAAAAGGTAAAATACAAAGTGTGACTGAGGAGGTGGTATGCTACACCCAAAAAGATCTGCTTGATTTTGCTAACATGTACAAACAGAAACCTGGAGAACATGTATGGGAATGGCTACTGAGGGTATGGAATAATGGTGCAAGGAATGTAACACTGGATCAGTCTCTGTCTATTGATTTAGGCCCACTAAGTATGGGATTCTTCATTCAATGTTTCAGCTCAAGAGGTTAGCAAAGGATCTAATTTTTAATTTGGTTGGCTTACTGAAGCATGGATTATGTGGTGTCCTATCTCAAGTCAAGCTGAAGTACCAGACCTGCCTTGGTATAATGTAGAAAAAGGTATCCAGAGGCTTGGGGAAACTGGCCTGCTAGAATGGATTTATCAGATTAGATGCTTAGAGCCAGACATGGAGAGTCCAGAGGACATGACTTTCACCAGTATGGTGAGGAATAAATTTGTGAAGGGAACCCCAGCATCCTTGAAGACTGATTGCTATTTTATGTAAGCCAAATCTGACAGTGGGTACTGCCCTAATAGAACTAAGACACTTAACTATGATGGGGGCTGACTGGACTGTGTGGTAGTAGGGGCCAAGTGGTAGCAGTTAATCAACAAAAGCAAGATGGGCGTGGTTACCATAATGGACAGCAGAGTCAGAACAGTAATCAGAATACACCTTCCACCTCAGTGAAATTTCTAGGGGTCCAATGGTGTGGGGCATGTTGAGATATTCCTACTAAAGTGAAGGATAAGTTATTGTATCTGCCTTCAGAATGGGGGCATATGGAAGTTGAGTTATTGATGGAGTCTTAGCTAAGATGTGTCTTACAGTGGATCCATCCAGTGGGTCCTCGAACCCATCCTGTAGTGATTTCCCCAGTGTCAGAATGCATATTTGGAATAGATATACTGAGCAATCAGTAGAATTCCCACATTGGATCCCTGACATGTGGAATAAGGGCTATTATGGTAGGAAAAGCCAAATGGAAGCCGTTAGAACTGCTTCTACCTACAAAAAAAATAGTAAACCAAAAGCAATACCACATCCATGGAGGGATTGCGGAGATTACTGCCACCATTAAGGACTTGAAGGATGCAGGGGTGGTGATTCCCACCACATCGCCATTTAATTCATCTATTTGGCCTGTGCAAAAAGCAGATGGATCTTGGAGAATGACAGTAGATTATCATAAACTTAATCAGGTGGTGACTCCAATTGCAGCTGCTGTTTCGGATGTGGTTTCATTGCTTGAGTGAATTAGTGCATCTCCTGGTACTTGGTATGCAGCTATTGATCTGGCCAATGCCTTTTTCTCAATACCAATTTCAAAGACCATCAGAAACAGTTTGCCTTCAGCTGACAAGGCCAACAGTATACTTTCACAGTGCTTCCTCAGAGATATATCAACTCCCAAGCACTATGTCATAATTTAGTCCATAGCGATCTTGATTGCCTTTCCCTTCCCCAAGACTGGTCCAATATGGATGACTTTATGCTGATTGGATCTAGTGTGGAAGAAGTATCAATGACTCTAGACTTGTTGGTGAGACATCTGCATGCTAGAGGGTGGGAAATTAACCCAACAAAAATTCAGGCACATTCCACCTCAGTGAAATTTCTAAGGGTCCAATGGTGTGGGGCATGTTGAGATATTCCTACTAAAGTGAAGGATAAGTTATTGTATCTGGCTTCCCCCACAACTCAAAAGGAGGCACAACATCTGGTGGGCCTCTTTGGATTTTGGAGGAAACATATCCCTCATTTGGGTGTATTGCTGTAGCCTATTTCTCAAGTGACTTGGAAAGCTGCTAATTTGGAGTGGGGCCCAGAAGGCTCTGCAATAGGTTCAGGCTGCCGTGCAAGCTGCTCTGCCACTTGGGCCATATAAGCTGGCTGATCCAATGGTGCTTGAAGTGTGTGTAGCCGATAGAGATGCTGTTTGGAGTCTCTGGCAGGTCCCTAGTGGTGAATTGCAACACAGACCCTTGGGATTTTGGAGCAAAGCCCTGCCATCCTCTGCAGATAACTACTCTCTTTTGGAGAAACAGCTTTTGGCTTGTTACTGGGTTTTAGTAGAGACTGAATGCCTAACCATGGGCCACCATGAGACCTGAGCTGCCCATCATGAACTGGATGTTGTCTGACCCATAGAGTCATAAAGTCAGACATGCAAATCAGCACTCCATCATTAAATGGAAGTGGTATATAAGAGATCAGGCTTGAGCAGGACCTGAAGGCACAAGTAAGTTGTATGAGGCCCAAATATTTATGGTCTCTACTCCAGTCACATTACCTTCCCTCTCTCAGTCTCCACCTATGGCCTCACAGGGAGTTCCTTATGATCAGTTGACCGAGGAAGAGAAAACTCATTCCTGGTTTACAGATGGTTCTGTGTGATATGCAGGCACCACTCATAAGTGGACAGCAGTGGCACTGTAGCCCCTTTCTGGGATTTTCTTGAAGGACAGTGGTGAAGGGAAATCTTCCCAATGCACAGAATTTCAAGCCATGCATCTGGCTGTTCACTTTGCATGAAACAAGAAATGGTCAGATGTACGATTGTATACGGATTGAGGGGTTGTGGGTAATGGTTTGGCCAGATGGTCTGGGACTTGGAAGGAGCATGATTGGAAAATGGTGACAAGGATGTATGGGGAAGTACTTGGAGAGATCTCTCTGAATAGGCCAAAGGAATAAAGATATTTGTGTCTCATGTGAATGCCCACCAAAAGGTGACCTCCGCAGAGGAGGTCTTTAACAATCAGGTGGATAGGATGACATTCAGTGGAAATCACGCATCCTTTTTACCCAGCTACTCCTGTCATTGCTCAATGAGATCATGAACAAAGTGGCCATGCTGGAGGGATAGAGGTTATGCATGGGCTCAGTAACATGGACTTCCACTTAAAAAGGCTGATTTGGCCACTGCTGAGTGCCCACTCTGCCAGCAGCAGAGACCAACACTGAGTCCACGATATGGAACCATTCCTCAGGATGATCAGCCAGCAACTTGGTGGCAGGTTGATTACATTGGGCCACTTCCATTATGGTAAGGGCAGAGTTTTGTTCTTACTGGAATAGATACTTATTCTGGATATGGATTTGTCTTCCTTGCACACAATGCTTCTGCTAAAACTACCATCCGTGTATTCATTTGCAGAAAAATAAAAGAAGATCTGTACCTCATACCATACACAAAAACTACCTCCACATGGATCAAAGACTTAAATGTGAAACCTAAAACTATACAGTTCCTCAAGGATAAACTAGGGGCAAATTTAGGGACCCTAATATATGGCATAAATAGACTATCAAGCATAACTCA
>NW_006921590.1:33475993-33476523 GCF_000298275.1 Orycteropus afer afer
AAGGAAATTTTCTTTGTTGGTTACCAGGGGTGGGAGGGGAAGGGAGGGAACACTGTTACATAGATAGAGATAAGTATTGATTTGGGTGAAGAGAAGGGCAATGTACCAAATGTGAGTGATCAACATGGTGGCACTGAGGAGGAAGACATAGAGAGGTACACGGGAGGTACAGACAACAAAAATGAGGCCTTTTGGACATATAGTACTGCATTTTCAATGAAGGCAAACATGGGTATATGGGTGGATAGATGGGTGGACAGGCGAACTAGTAGGTATGTCTAGAAAGGGGGGAGCATACCCAAGACCATGTATAGGGTTGGCAGACAATGATCCTATACGTTTATTTGTATGATCTGAATTTCCAGGTGTATAGTAGAGCTGACAAGGGGCAAGGTTGTAGTCACTTCTTGGTCATAGCCAGCTACCCAGAGGGAGTGAGTAGTTGAACCTGTGGGCTCGGGACCATAGTCGCAGGGGACATCAAGCTCAATTGGCATAACATACTATACAAAACATTGTTCCACCTCCTA
>NW_006921590.1:33477288-33480309 GCF_000298275.1 Orycteropus afer afer
AAAAAAAAAAAAAAAACTACCATCCATGGACTTTCAGAAAGGCTTATCCACCATTATAATATCCCACACAGCATTGCTTCAGATCAAGGGACTCACTTCACAGCAAATGAAGTGCAGCAGTGGGCCTATGCTCATGGAATTCACTGGTCTTACCATGTTACCCATCAACCAAAAGCAGCTGGTTTGACAGAACGATGGAATGGTCTACTGAAAACACAATTATGGCGCCAGCTGAGTAGCAATACCTTGAAGTGTTGGGGCAATGTTCTCCAGGATGCTGTATGTGCTCTAAACCAGCATCCAAAATACAGTGTTCTTTCTCCAATAGCCAGGATTCACAGGTCTAAGAACCAAGGGGTAGAAACAGGAATGGTACCACTCACTATTACCCCTAATGACCCACTCAAAAAATTTTTGCTTCCTGTCCCTGCTACCCTATGCTCTGCAGGTCTGGAGATCTTAGTCCCAGAGGGAGAACACTCCCACCTGGAGACACAATACTGATTGCATTAAACTGGAAGTCAAGAATGCCACCCGGCCATTTTGGCTTCCTCATGCCTCTGGATCAACAGACAAAGAAGGGCATTACTGTCCTGTCTGGTGTGATAGATCCTGAATTCCAAGGGGAAACTGGATTGATATTACATGATGGAAGTAAAGAAGAACATGTCTGGAATACAGGAGATTCTTTATGACCTCTCTTAGTACTACCATGCCCTGTGATTAAAGTCAATGGAAAATAGCAACCCTACTCTGATATGATTATTAATGCCCAGACTCTTCAGGAATAAAGGTTTGGGTCACCCTAGCAAGCAAAGAACCACAACTAGCTGAGATGCTTGCTGAGGGCAAGAAAATATGGAATGGGTGGTGGAAGAAGGTAGTTCTGAATATCAGCTATGACCACGTGACCAGTTGCAGAAACAAGGACTGTGATTGTTATATTTCTTCATTATATATGTGCATGAAATATTTTTGTTTCCTTCTGTTATGAACTGTGAAATGTAAATAAAGTTAATGCGTTTCGGTTGATGCATGTTAGGTGCAAATATGACTTTATAATTGTCCTTATTTAGAGATTATATATGGTTAAGAAGTTGTGTACAACTCCCAAGTTGATAAGAGGTGGACTGTGATGATTGGAGGTGTGTGTCAACTTGGCTGGACCACAATTCTGTGTGATTTAAGCAATTGTGATGTGGATTATTCCCAAGATGGAATTGGATATATGTTTTTAGCAGCCAATCCATTGACAGGGAGTTTTCCTAGGGGTGTGGCCTGCTTCCAGTATATTTATGGACATCCTGGGAAAAGAAACACTCTTCTGTGGATCAGGATCCTGTTGTGCTGCCTACAACTGTCTGTGAACGAACAATACACCATTCAGCCTGGAGATTTTGGATTTGTCATTCATTGGAGTCAACAGCCAGTATTCTGCCTGCCAACCTTGAGCTAATCAGCCCCTGCAGCTGCATGAGTCAGAAAAAGCTTCCAGTTTGATGTTTGAGCCAAGAACTTAGGACTTGCCAGGTTCTATAAGCATGTGAGCCATTTTCCTAAGATAAATTTCTTTCTCCATATGCATATATAAGTTTTAGTAGTTTTGCTTCTCTGGAGAACTCAGCCTAATACAGTAGTTATACATGTGGACTTTGCCAGATGGAATACACAGGAATCAGATCAACTACATCTGTGCAAAGAGGCAATGGAGAAGCTCAAAATTTTCAGCCAAAACAAGACCAGGAGCTGACTGTGGAAGAGACTATCAATTGCTCATAAGCAAGTCCAATTGAAGCTGAAGACAATTAAAACAAGTCCATGAGAGCCAGAATATGGCCTTGATCATATCCCACTTGAATTTAGATAACATCTATAGATTAGATTTGGTGCACTGAACACCAATGACAGAAAATCAGATGAATTTGGGATGACATCAAGAATATCATCCACGAAGAAAGCAAAGGTCATTAAAAAGACAGGGAATGAAGAAAAGACCAAAATGGATGTCAGAGGAGATTCTGAAACTTGCTCTTGAATGGAGAGTAGCTAAAGCTAATGGAAGAAACAACAAGATAAAAGAGCTGAATAGAAGGTGTCAAAGAGCAACTTGAGAAGACAAGGTCAATTTTTATAACGAAATGTGCAAAGACCTGCTGTGGTGGTTAAGTTTGTGTGTCAACTTGGCTAGGCCTGGTTGAATGAATGGGCAGCTGGATGTAGTATTCCCCATGATGTGTCTGGTAATCAACTCCATGGTGGAATCTACTGTGAGCAGCTGAGTAGCTGCCTTTGGGTATGTGGTCTGCTTCCCATATATAAGAAACAGCTTTGGGAAAGGTCTGTAGCTTATAGCATGCTTAAACCCTGCATGTAGCCATGTCATTGTTCAGCAGCCTGCCATGCTCTGCCAACCTTGGGACTTTCAATGGACTTGAATTAATGGCCTGCCTTGTGGTTTGGTAACATCAGGACTGTGCCTTTTTATTTGTCAACCTTGGGCTTGTCAGTCTCAGCAGCCAGCAGCTGTCTGAGCAAAGAAAAGCCTCTAGCTTCAGTGGGCCAGGAGCAGGAGGCAAAGCTGAAGCCCAAGGTTGAGGGGCTTTTACCCAGCCCCAAGAGCCTGGCACTTTGAACGTGGACTTAAAGCCTCCAAACTATAAGATTAAACTCCTGTTTGTTAAAGCCATCCCATTTGTGGTATATTTCCTGTCAGAGCAGCACTAGGTAACCAGAACAGCTGAAGTTAGAAAACCAAAAAGGAAAAACAAGCTTGGCATTTCTCAAGCTGAGAGAACTGAAGAAAAAATCTCAAGTTGCAATATTGAAAGATTCTATGGGCAAAATATCAAATGGTGCAAGAAACAGCAAAAGAAGATGGGAGGAATACACAGTCATTGTACCAAAAATAATTGGTCAGTGTTCATCCATTTCGCTGGTGGTTCAAACCCACCAGCCACTCCTCGGAAGGAAGGTTGGGCAATCTACTTCTGTAGTGATACTGCCTCGGAAACCCAAGGAGGG
>NW_006921590.1:33480409-33482894 GCF_000298275.1 Orycteropus afer afer
TATATTGACAGAGAACTTCCAGAAATGCAAGCTGGATTCAGAAGAGGATGTGGAATGAGGGATATCATTGCTGATGTCAGATGGATCTTAGCTGAAAGCAGAGAATACCAGAAAGATGTTTACTTGTGTTTTATTGACTATGCAAAGGCATTCAACTGTGTAGATCATAACAGATTATGGATAACATTAAGAAGCATGGGAATTCCAGAACATTTAATTATGCTCATGAGGAACCTGTACATAAACCATGAGGTTATCATTCAAACAGAACAAGGGAATACTGCATGATGTAAAGTCAGGAAGGGAGTGCATCAGACTGGTATCCTTTCACCATACTTATTCAATCTCCATGTTGAGAAAATAATCCAAGAAGCTGGACTGTATGAAGAAGAATGTGGCATCAGGATTGGAGGAAGAGTCATTAAGAACCTGTGATATGCAGATGACACAACCTTGCTTGCTGAAAGTGAAGATGACTTGAAGTACTTAATGATGAAGATGAAAGACTACAGTCTGCAGTATGGATTACACCACAAAATAAAGAAAATGAAAATCCTTACAACAAGAACAATAAGTAGCATCACAATAAATGGAGAAAAGATTGAAATGGCCAAAGATTTCATATTACTTGGTTTCACAATCAACACCAATGGAAGCATCAATCAAGAAGTCAGATGTCATATTGCACTGGGCAAATCTGCTGCAAAGGACCTCTTTTAAGCGCTGAAGTGCAAAGATGTCTCTTTGAAGACTAAGGTGTGCCTAACCCAAGCCATGGTCTTTTCAATCAAGTCATATGCATGTGAAAGCTGGAAATGAATAAGGAAGACTTAAAAAGAGTTGATGTTTTCGAATTGTGGTGTTGGCAAAGAATCCCATGAAAGTACCATGGACTGCCAGAAGAACTAACAGGTCTGTCCTGGAAGAAGTGCAGCCAGCCAGAGTGCTCCTTGAAAGCAAGAATTGCTAGCCTTCATCTCACCTACTTTGGTCATGTTGTCAGAAGATACCATTCCATGGAGAAGGGTATCATACTTGGTAAAGTGGATGGTCAGTGAGAAAGGGGAAGGCCCTCAACAAGATGGATTGACATAGTGGCTGCTATGATAGGCTTGGGTATGGCAGGGATTGTAGGGCTGGCACAGGACTGGCCAGTATTTCATTCTGTTGTATATAGGATCACTATGAGTTAGAACCATCTTGAAGGCACCTAACAATGACAATACTATGACCCCTACCATAAGAAGCTCTAGTGGTGCTGAGGTTAAGGCATTAGGCTGCTAACAGAAAGGTCAACAGTTCAAACCCACCACTGTGCCATGGGATAAAGATGATGCAGTCTGCTTCCATAAAGATTCACAGCCTGGGGAACCTTACGGAAGTTGCTATGAGTCAGAATCAACTTAATGGCAGTGGGTTGCTTTAGTTTTGGACATCTTCTATACCCACAGCTAGTAAGACCAATAAGTAGCATAACTGTAATACCTATAAATTAATTTGAGAAGTCACATTTTTATACAATACTATCTTCTCTTTTAGGAAGATAATTTACTGCTCCATTATTTAAATATTTTCTACCCCTAAGTTCAAAAATTTTGTAATATGGCCCCCATCTATTTCTTGTTAGGTTTATTCCTGTGTAATTTATGTTTGAGGCTATTGTGTCTCTTAAGATATGAAGGCTCCTAGGGATGTCTTCTGCCCTCTTCCCACTCCACACATAACCCTGAATGATACCTCCTCTCCCACGCACTCTCCATCTCTCACTTCACACTGTTTCTTCTTTTGCATTTTCATCCTGGCTAAATACGCTTAAACTTCTAGGAACATAAACTTTTGCCTGGGCTCTTTTTTGGAGGTCATCCAACTCTGATTGACAGGAAAAGGTAACATTTGGAATCCAGCAAGCTTGAGGTTAAAATATGTCATGTCAACAATTGCTAAACAACAGTACATCAGATTAGGTCAAGATTTTGTGAAATGTTTGTGCCCAAGTGAAATGTCAAAGCACAAAGTGTGTGAAAGAAAAAAAATATCTGTGCCAGTCAAAATGTCATTCTGTCTTACAGCAAGTAATTTATTCCTGTCTTTATGATTATTCTTTGACATGTATTAATGTTGCCTCTAAATGAATGAAACTAATAGCAACATTATCAGCAGTTAAGGGTAAAAACTAAAGAACTGAGTTAGAATCACTCAGTCAATGTGGGCTCATTTTGAAAATGGAAATTGTCAACCCAACCTTAAAAATACAGTGAGAGCCAAATAGATGACTCCACAGTCATAATGGAAGATTTTAATACACCCCTTTCTTTGAAAGATAGACCTGGAAAGAAACTCAATAAAGATGCAGAAGAGCTAAATAATACACTCTACCAACTTGGCCTTACAGATATCTACAGAACCCTTACCCAACAGCAACACAATATACATGCTTCTCCAGTGCACATGGAACTTTTTCCATGATAGACCATATGTTAGGCCA
>NW_006921590.1:33486945-33496313 GCF_000298275.1 Orycteropus afer afer
CAATCATGGGAGAAAGAAGGGCTGCTTATGCACAGGGAGACAGCTTAGGGGGCAGGAGTCCATGGAGGGATGGACACTGGGAAGAGGTAACTGTGGGGAGGAGGTGGGAGGGGAGCTGTTCCATTGTGGTAAACTGTGGTCAATGTCATGAGACAAAGTGTGTGTGAATCTGCTGTATGGAAAGTGAATTTGCTCTGTAAATCTTCACAAAAATCACAATTAAAAAAAAAAATACAGTGAGCCCTTACCTGAACATCCATAGCATTTTTACTTTAGCCATTATTTGTTCTGTTCATTTTGTAATATGTATAAAGAAGGCACAGAAGATAGTAGAGAATTATGGTAAGAAAACAAAATGCTTGTATCTAAGGAATGCAAACAAGATAGAAATGCTATAGAGATGATTACTAGATCCAAGTAGCCCTCAACAAATGCAATGCCAGTGGCTTCTTGAGTTGATTGTGAAGCAAAACTCTGGAATAGCCACGTCATTTTCCCCCTGGTTTTAATTTCTAAATTGGCAGAGACTCACAGAACATGGCTCCTCTCCATGTCATTTGCTTTTTCATTTTTCTGTTGCACAGTCATGGCTGAACAGTGGGGAACTAGTCCTGCTCTTGATGCTACAACTGTCTGGTTAATAAACCAAAATGTTTCACCTACAGGCATCAGGGTCAGGACAAGGGTGAGGCATACAAGCACCTAGATCTCGACTTTTAAGAAGGCACACATTTCAGGAGGCTGACTCTGCACTTGCACAACCCTAAAGAATGAATGCCTCCTTAAATGTGTCCCCCTAGGTCCTTCCTTTGGCTTACCCTAGTCCTTGCCCCAATGTCTCAAACCAAAAACCAAACTCATTGCCATCAAGTCAGTCCCAACTCAGCAACCACAACTGGGTTTCCAAGACTATAAATCTATGTTAGCAGACTGACTCACCTTTCTTCCATGGAGAAGCTGGTGGGTTTGAATCACTGACCTTTTGTTTAGCAGCCAAATGCCTTAACTACTACATTATCTGAGCTCCTTGGTCCAACACGTAGGTATTATTATTATTATTACCCTTGGAACTAAAGAAAAGGACTTGAAATAAAGAATTTTATGAGTCTGAATCTTCTGCCAATGGTAACCAGCCTCCTATCCAATTACATTAATTCCAAATATTAGATATTCCATAATATGAAGTTAAAAAGTAATAAGAAGTATGTGTTTGGTGAGATGAGAGAAACATCTCAAAAAGCAACCCAAGTATGGCTAAGAATGGGCCCAACACCATGAAAGGTCCATGTGGGACCATCATGTTC
The DNA here is from genome assembly GCF_000298275.1 of Orycteropus afer afer. Classification (NCBI taxonomy): domain Eukaryota; kingdom Metazoa; phylum Chordata; class Mammalia; order Tubulidentata; family Orycteropodidae; genus Orycteropus; species Orycteropus afer. The sequence continues at coordinate 33,488,250 of NW_006921590.1, forward strand.
CAGAGCTGGGTCTCAAATTTTCAGATTTGAAATCAACTTTATCAGTACAAAGAGAGATGGGAGGTTTTCAGGGAAAGTGTACAAGAGAATTACAAATAATCCAGAATCCCAATTCATTAATTTGCAGTAGTAAATTTATACTTTCAGTGGCAATACCTTACTGTTCAATCTTCAGGACACCCCTCCCCAGAGTGAGAGTCATCAGATGACTGCAGGTGAACACAGAAAGAGAGCAAAGGAAGGTCAATAGCAGAGGTATTTCATCCAGGCCAGGGAAAAATCCTGCCTCATCCCAGAATACTGCTCTCTGTGTATCCATTCACTTAACAGCTATAAATTGTGCACCTACCACATGCTCAGCAAATCTTGTTGACTCTGCCTCCAAAACGAATTGGCAATCCATGGTAGTTTCAGCATTCTTCACCAACACCATAATTCAAACAATCAACTCTTCTTGGGCTTCCTTATTTACTGTCTAGCTTTCACATGCATATGAAGCAACTGAAAATACCATGACTTGGGTTAGGTGCACCTTAGTCTTCAAAGTGACGTCTTTGAAGACTGACTCTTGCGGTTTCCAGTCAAACAACAGAAGGCATATAAGGTGAACATTTAAACCAGTAAGTACATTCCTTAGAACAATAAATCATGGTGGTCAGAATGGCAATATTTGCACAGGGAGTTCAGGGGCAAGAATGCATACGAAAGAAGGACTACAGGGAGGAAATGGGAAGAGACCTGTTAGATTATGGGGATTGCAGTCAATGTCATGAAACAAAATATGCATGAACTGCTGTATGTAAAATGAATTTGCTCTGTAAACTTTTACCCAAATCACAATTTAAAATAAATAAATAAAGTGGTATCTTTGCTCTTCAATACTGAAAGAAATCATTTGCAGCAGATTTGCCAAGTGCAACACGACATCTGATTTCTTGACTACTGCTTCCATGGGTGTTGATTGTAGATCCAAGTAAAATAAAATCCCTAACAACTTCAATTTTGTCTTCATTTATTGTAATGTTGTTTATTGGTCCACTTGTGAGGATTTTAGTTTTCTTTATGTTGAGGTGTAATCCATACTGAAGGCTGTTGTCTTTGATCTTCATCAGTAAGTATTTCAAGCTTCACTTTCAGCAAACAAGGTTGTGTCATCTGCATATCAAAAATTGTTCATGACAATTGTTCCTCCAATCCTGATGCTGTGTTCTTCTTCATACAGTCCAGCTTCTTGGATTATTTGCTCAGCATACAGCTTGAGTATGTATGGTGAAAGGAAACAACCCTGACACACACCATTCCTGATTTTAAACCATGAAGTATCCCTTTGTTCTGTTCAAACAACAGCCTCTGGTACATGTACAGGTTCCTCATGAGCACAATTAAGTGTTCTGGAATTCCCATTCTTCACAATGTTATCTATAATTTGTTACGATCCACACAGTCATATGCCTTTGCATAGTCAATGAAACACAGGTAAATATCTTTCTGGTATTTTTTGCTTTCAGTCAATATCCATCTGACTTCAGCAATGGGGTCTAGGAAGGATTCTTAAATGGGATGCTAAAATATATTTGATGCAGTGGATGATCCACTACAGAGGGAGAAATTAATGATGCCGGAGAGGACAATTGTTAAGAGTGAAGTTCTTGACTTCACTAGACGGGCTATATCCAGTACAGAAGTGGTATGACTGCCCTTAGAGAGAAGCACAAACAGTTCACCCATTATAGCAGGAAGGAAGGCAGAGTCTATGGCACACATGCCAGAAGATGGAGAGATGCGGTGGGAGGAGTTTATGGAAGTTCTTTCCTGGTTGCTTCTATTTTCTCAGTGAAATAATGGAAATGTCAGTAAGATAGGAGAATCACTGGGATCAACTCACCAGATGAATATATTGGGTAGCAGTGAGAAGGTGGAATGTTTGAAATTTTTAGGCTTTTTGGGAGAGCAAATATTGAAATGACTGGATAGAAGGGGTGTCTCTGGGAGTGGTGACTGAGAAGATAAGGCCATGCATGTGACTGACCAGGGTATTGGATGGATGGTCTCTCCTGTGTGAGTAACATTAGCTTCTGTTCCCTGAGTGCCTCCTCTGTATCAGACAATTTGTGCAACTCTCCTCTAATCCTCACAATAAGCCAACATCAATCCAAGAATTGGAAATTATTATTTTGTAATTATTTCACCTGCATCACAAATGTATAAAGTGAGGCTCACAAAGGTTCATTAACTAGCTCAGGGTAACAGCAATATAGATACAGGATTCAAACTCAGGCCTTCTGACCCCAAAGCTGGATTCTTTCACTTGACTTGTACCATACCTCTCTAACTGTAACAAAAAACAAACCAAACTCACTGCCATCAAGTCAGATCTGACTCACAGCAACCCCGCCTTGGGTTTCCAAGGTAGTATCACTACAGAAGCAGATTGTCCAATCTTCCTTCTGAGGAGTGGCTGGGGGGGTTGAACCACCAGCCTTCTGGTTAGCAGTCAAATGCCTTAGGCACTACGCCACCAGAGCTCCCTCTTTAAGTATATCATCTGCAAATTTTAGTCCATGGCTATGAGTTAAAGTGAGTCTGGCCAGCAAAACTTGTATCTCAGCTTTATTTGACCTAAAGCTGAATGCTTCAACCTCTTGAAAGAATAAGTCTTTTTTTTTCCCCCCTCTAATTTAGTTTCATCTTCAGGCAATGGAAACCATGGTAAAGTGGCAAGTGTAACAGCTTTAACCTGTTTGGGTTTGTTTGCTTCACTGGGTGACCTTATTGGCCTACCCCCACAACTACCTTTGCTTTGGTAGCAGGAGACCCTTGGAAAATCCTGCAGGCCAGGCCAAAGGATCGGTTGGCTATTAACCATGTGGTAATTCTCACTCCTCTTTTGTAGGGAGAAAAAAAAAGGAGGCCTAGTATTCTGTCACTGGAATAAGGGCTTTCTATCTTCAGGAGATAATTTACACATGTAATAAGAGAAAAAAAAGTGGAGATATGAAAGTCTCCACAAAATGCATATATCTCTTGCTGAAGTTGGGAAAAATGTGCATGCTCTCTGCTTTGTAAAAATTCTACTAGAGAGTAGAGGAAGCCCACCTCTCAGTGTCCCAAATAAGAAAAAGTTGCAATTAGATGTCATTACTGTCATCATCTAGACCAGAAATGTCCAATATAATGTTCTCCACTAAAGAAGAAAACTAAATGTTCTATACTATGCCTCTCAATATAGTAGCTATTATCTCCACATAGCTATTAATCTTAAAATGTAGTTAATATGAAAGAAGGATTTAATTTTTTATTTTATTTCAATTAATTTACACTTAAATTAATCTATATGTGGCTAGTGGCTATCATATTGTACAACACAGATGTAGATCATAAAACAGGAGACCACACCACTTACTCTTTGTGCTTAGTTTCCTAGTGCTTACACAGAGTGACCAAGTTTGTCCATAGAACCTTGCCATGAAGATCCTTGCATGATCAGTGTTAGGGATGGAATTACTTTTCCACAAAAAAAAAAAAAGTACGCTGGAATCTTAACCTCTGTACTTGTGTAAGTAACGTAACCACCTTCTACAATGCAATCTAATGTTATGTTAATGACGCCTTATCAGTCTAGGGTGTGTGCTACACCTAATCACTTCTAAGTTATAAAAAGAGAAAGTTATACAGAGAGAAAAACACAAACAAGGAAAGACACATGCCTTGTGAGGATTGCCTAAGAACTAAGGAAGGACCAGAGTGCTACAAACAAGGAAGGAATCAACATGACTGCATCCCTAATTTGGACTTTTAGCTTCCAGAATGTGAGAAAATAAATCTCTGTTCTTAAAGCCACCCATTTATGGTACTTCGAAAGACAGAAATAACTCATATTAATTTTCTACTGCTGCTGTAACAAGTTATCACAAATTTAGAAGTTGAAACCAACACAAACTTAACATCTCACAGTTTGTGTAGGTGTAGAGTAGTTCAACTGGGTTCTCTGCTGAGGGTGTCATTAGGCTCAACTGAAGGTATCATCAGGGTTGTATTCCTTCTGGAGGCTCTAGGAAAGCATCTACTCCCAAACTTATTCTAACCGTTGGCAGAATTCAGTTCCTTAATGTTGTAGGACTAGAGTTCCAGCAACTTCTCATCAAATCCTTCTCATCCTTGAAATCTCTCTGACTTCCTCTTCAGCCCTCAGCTGGGAGAAAGCTCTGCTTTTACGTGCCCATTTAATTACATTGGACCCACTTGAATAATCTCCGTATTTTAAGGTCAATTGATTTGTTGCGGTTGTTGGTGTTAGGTGCCGTCAAGTCATCTCTGACTCATAGTGACCCTATGCACAGCAGAACGAAACAATGCCCAGTCCTGTGCCAACCTCAGGATCCTTGCTATACTTGACCCCATCGTTGCAGCCACTGTGTCTATCCATCTTATTGAGGGCCTTCCCCTTCTTCGTTGACCCTCCACTTTACCAAGCATGATATCCTTCTCCAGGGAATGGTTCCTTCTGACAACATAACCAAAGTAGGTGAGACAAAGTCTGGTCATTCTCACTCCCAAGGAGCATTCCAGCTGCACTTCTTCCAGGGCAGATTTGTTAGTCCTTTTAGCAGACCATGGTACTCTTGGCACTCTTCTTCAACTCAAAAGCATCAATTCTTCTTCAGCTTTCCTTATGTATTGTCCTGCTCTCACGTGCTTAAGAGGCAATTTAAAATACCATGGCTTGGGTTAGGCACACCTTACTCTTCAAGGAGGCATCTTTGCTCTTCAGCACTTGAAAGAGGTCTTTTGCAGCAGATTTGCCCAATGCAATACATCATCTGATGTCTTGACTGCTGCTTCCATTGGCGTTGATTGTAGAATCAGTAATATGAAATCCTTAACAACTTCAATCTTTTCTCCATCTACCGTGAAGCTGTTTATTGGACCAGTTGTAAGGATTCTTGTTTTCTTTATATTGAAATGTAAAATCTACAAAGTCCTTTTTGCCATGTACTGGAACATAACCAAAGGACCTCTGGTGGCGTAGTGCCTAAGACAGTTGACTGGTACCCAGAAGATTGGAGGTTCAAACCTACCAGCTACTCTGCGGAAGGAAGACTTGTTTTTGTTATGTGCTGTCGAGTCAGACCCAACTCATAGCCACCCTTCCTTGGGTTTCCGAGGCAGTATCACTATGGAAGTAGATTGCCTCATCTTCCTTCTGTGGCTGGTGGGTTTGAACTGCCAGCCTTCTGGTTAGCAGTCAAGTGCCTTAGGCACTACACTACCAGAGCTCCCGCAGCCCCTCTGCAGAAGGAAGACTGGGCAATCTACTTCCATAAAGATTTACTGTCTTGGAAATCCAAAGGGGGTCACTATAAGTCAAATTCAACTTGATGGCAGTGAATTTGGTTTTGACTTTTTGTAACATCCAGGAGTAACACTGGAGGTCAAAAGGGATGATGGCCAAAATTCTGCCCATCATATCCCAGAGAAGAGGATGGAGAAACCAGTGATGTAATAGGTTGGTAATTACTTAGCACTTTCTTGATTAAAAAATAAAAAGGGCTTGTTGAAAAAAAAAAAAGAATTTAATTTGAAAAAATGATTTTGACTACTTTCTGTCTCTTAGAGTCCTGAATCCTCTGTCTCACTTCCTCATTAAAAGAGACTGACAAAGTGATGGCCATCTACATTCAAAGGTCATCCTCAGACCTTTGAAGTTACACTCCTGCAAAAGTCTTAAGTCTTCAAGGAAGTTTCCAGCTGAGAAAAAAAGAACTGCTAGAGACCACTTTGGAAGACTTTGCCCATCATAGAAAAACCTAACTGAAATTTTAAGAACTGTTGTTCAACTACTAGTTGAAAGGTTGGCAGATCACACCCACCTAGAGGCATCTTGGAAGGCAGCCCTGGTGGTCTTCTTCCAAAAAGTCACAGCCTTGAACACTCTATGGAGCAGGTTACTCTGCATACATGAGGTTGTCATGAATTGAAATTGACTCAAGGGCAACTAAGAACAACAGCTTTCTGGTTTAGTTAGTGCTGAGTTAGATATTAAGTCCTGAAAAAGACAATCTGGCCTTGTTGTTGTTGTTCTTGTTATGTGCCATTGAGTCGAACCTGACTCATAGCAACCCCTCCTTGGGTTTCCGAGGCAGTATCACTACGGAAGTAGATTGGCTCACCTTCCTTCCAAGGAGTGGCTGGTGGGTTTGAACCACCAGCGTTCTGGTTAGCAGTCAAGTGCCTTAGGTCCTGATAAAGACAATATGGCCTAGAGCCTGTCAATTAATGAACAACTCATATATACAAACTAAGCTACTCAGCTCCAGATAGCAAATTCCAATAAGAAAATAAAGCGAATGGAAAAATACCTCCTTCTAATTAGGTGAAAAGAGGCACTGTGTTTTCAAGTCCGAGACAAAGAGCTGTTTTGTATCTATCTTCTTCCTGGAGATAAGGGAGGAAGAGGTTTTTGAACCAGAAGTTAATAGTGAGAGAGTTAAGGGAGGACCAGATTGTTTTTACCTGAAAGTGAATGAATGGGAAGCTGATGCATTTTCCAAGACTAAACATAACAAGGGGTCTGAAAGAAGTCAGCTCAGGGTGCCACAATGTGAAAGACATGAAAATCAACAACTATGTTGGGAAGGTCACATTCTTTTCTGGGACTGCTCGCACATCCACTTAGGTCCCTCCCCATTCTCTGTACATTGTATCAGGAACCATTTAAGATACACCTGTAGGTTAAGGCCCATACCAGACTCTGGGGTCCCACTATCTTTTGACAGGTGCAATAAAAATGTAGAGTTGTTGTTGTTATGTGCTGTCGAGTCAGACCCGACTCATAGCAACCCCTCCTTGGGTTTCCAAGACAGTATCACTGTGGAAGTAGATTGCCCAACCTTCCTTCTGAGGAGTGGCTGGTGGGTTTGAAATGCCAGTCTTCTGGTTAGCAGTCAAGTGTCTTGGGCACTACACTACCAGAATGCCCCAAAATGTAGAGAGGTAAGAAAAATTTTTTACCCAGATGGCTCCAGAGTTTATTTTTGAGAAGGAACTATCTTGTTTAGGAAAATACCTTGATAACCTAGGTGGGAGCAGAAGTGAGCCCTAGGACCAGGGTTGGCAGGTGTAAAAAGCAGCTAAACTTCTCTGTTTACAAAATGAAAAAAGCTTTAACAAGAGATGGGGAGACAGGATAGAATGAGAGAGTTAAGCAACACAGTGGATTCTCAAGTATAGGAGTTTGCAGAAAAGGCAAATAAATGCTTTCTTTGATAATATTCTTGATGTCATCCCACAATTCCTCTGGTTTTTGGTCATGGGTGTTCAATACATCAAATCTATTTTTTAGATTGCCTCTAAATTCAGGAGGGAAATAATCAAGGTCATATTTTGGCTCTTGTGGACTTGTCTTAATTGTCTTCATCTTCAACTTGAACTTTCATATGAGCAGTTGATGTTCTGTTCCACAGTCAGTTCCTTGCCTTGTTTTGGCTGAAGATACTGAGCTTCTCCATCGCCTCTTGCCACAGATATAGTCGATCTGATTCCTTTTTACTCCATCTGGCAAAGTCTACGTGTATAGCCGCAGTTTATGTTGTTGAAAAAAGGTATTTGCAATAAGTTGTTGATATGGAAAAATTCTATCACGCAATCTCCAGCATTATTTCTATTACCAAGGCTATATTTTCCAACTACTGATAATTCTTGTTTCCCACTTTTGGATTCCAATCACCAGTGACAATCAACACATCTTGATTGCATGTTTGGTCAATTTCAGACTGTGGAAGTTGGTAGAAATATTCAATTTCCTTGTCTTTGGCTTTGGTAGTTGGTGCATAAATTTGAATAATAGTATTAACTGGTTTTCCTTGTAGATGTATCGATATTATCCTATCACTGACAACATTGCACTTCAGGATAGATCTTGAAACATTCTTTGTGACGATGAATACCACACCATTCCTCTTCAATTTGTCATTCTTGGCAGTCCATTTAAGCTCACTAATACCTAGTATAGGAGCTCTGGTAGCATAGTGCCTGAGGCACTTGACTGCTAACCAGAAGGCTGGC
>NW_006921590.1:33498753-33507266 GCF_000298275.1 Orycteropus afer afer
GTCTTCAACTTCAAGTTGAACTTGCATATGAGCAGTTGATGGTCTGTTCCACAATCAACTCCTGGCCTGGTTTTGGCTGAAGATACTGAGCTTTTCCATTGCCTCTTGCCACAGATGTAGTCAATCTGATTCCTGTGTGCTCCATCTGGTGAAGTTCACATGTATAGTTGCTGTTTGTGTTGTTGCAAAAAGGTATTTGCAATGAGTAAGTCGTTGGTCTTGGAAAATTCTACCATGTGATTTCCAGCATCATTTCTGTCACCAAGGCCAAATTTTCCAACTACTAATGATTCTTCTTTGTTTCCAACTTTTGCATTCCACTCACCAGTGATAATTAATACATCCTGATTGCATGCTTGGTCAATTTCAGACTGCATAAGTTGATAAAAATCTTCAATTTCCTCCTCTTTGGCTTTGGTGGTCAGTGCATAAATTTGGATAATAGTTGTATTAACAGGTCTTCCTTGTAGACATATGGATATTATCCTATCACTGACAGCATTGTATTTCAGGACAGATCTTAAAACATCCTTTGCAATGATGAATGCCATGCTATTCCTCTTCCAATTGTCATTCCCGGCATAGTAGATCATATGGTTGTCTGATTCAAAATGACAAAAACCAGTCCATTTCAGCTCACTAATTCCTAGGATATCAATCTTTATGTTCCACTTCATTTTTGACAACTTCCAATTTTCCTAGATTCATATGTTATACATTCCATGTTCCAATTATTAATGAATTTTTGTACCTGTTTCTCCTTAAGTCATGCCATGTCAGCAAATTGAGGTCTTGAAAGCTTTGCCTTAACCATGTCAGTAAGGCTGGTTTAACTCTGATGATGCAGCTCTTTCCCAGTCATATTTTGAGAGCCTTCTAACCTAAGTGGCTCATTCTTCTGCTCTGTATTGGACAATGTTTCCAGTCTATTCATAAAGTTGCGCAGCAACTCCATCAGCAAATGGAGGTCCTGAAAGCTTTAGGCTATCCACATCAAGGGTGACTCTACTCTGAGGAGGCAGCTCCCTAGTCATATTTTGAGTGCCTTCCAACCTGAGAGACTCATCTTCCAGCACTGTATCAGACAATATTTCAGGGCTATTCATAAAATTTTCCAGTAATATGTCAGAGTGTTTCACTGCTATTCATAAGTTTTTCACTGGCCAATTCTTTGAGAAGTGGATGGCCCCTTCCTTCTTTCAAGTCTGTCTTAGTCTGGAAGCTCCACTGAAACTTGTCCACCTTGGTGACCCTGCTGGTATTTGAAATACTGGTGACATAGCCTCCAGCCTCACAGCTACACGCAAGCCACCACAGTACAACAAATTGACCAATGAGTGTCAGTCTATGGTGCTTGCATAAACCTGGGAGGACACTGTACCTCCCCCAGGATGGAGTTTGAGTCAATATTAGCAGATAGTAACGGAAGGAAGGTTGGGCAATCTACTTCCGTAGTGATACTGCCTGAGAAACCCAAAGAGGGAGGGGTCGCTATGAGTCAGGGCCGACTGGCGACTGGCGGCACATAACAACAACAACAACAAGGGCAGGGTGTCACCAGCTGACATCTGAATTACATAAAGATTAGCTTAGCCACTAACTGATTGAACTGCTTTTCCTACCTTTTTTTTTTTTTTAAAGGCCTTCTTGGCTGCAATCTCTCTCTCTCTTTTTCCCCCCCAATATTTGTGTTCATTACTCAATATTTGTGTGTGTGTGTTTTATTGTCTTCCTCTTCCCCCAAGTTAATACATGTCTACCCTCTAGTTTAAGGAGCTCTGGTGGTGTAGTGGATAAGGCACTTGACTGCTAACCAGAAGGTCAGTGATTCAAACCCACCAGTTGCTCCACAGAAGGAAGATTGGGCAGTCTACTTCTGCAAAGATTTACAGCCTCAGAAACCCAATGGGGGTCACTATGAGTCAGAAATTACTTGATGGCAGTGAATCATGTTTTTTTTTTTACCTTCTAGCTGGTAGTTTATTCCCCCTTCCCCTCCCACCCCTAGTAACAATCAAAGAATATTTTTTGTGTGGTGAAATCTTTTTCCTGTTTTAATATCAGTTTTAACACAACCTGGCAGTGAATTGTTTTTGTTTTTGTTTTTACCTTCTAGTTGGTAGTTTATTCCTCCTTCCCCTCCCACCTCTAGTAACAATCAAAGAATATTTGTTTTGTGTGGTGAAATCTTTTTCCTGTTTTAATATCAGTTTTCACACTACCTGAGTTTACATTTTTTTACTCTTGGACCAAGTTGCTAGCTTCATACCTAAATCCTTTGTGACTGGCACCCTGCTAAGTATAGGGTTGGGTTAGGGGTGGTCACTCCAACAATGGGAAGCAGAATCTGGAAAGACCCACTGCCATCATGACAAAGATTCTTGGGAGCAGCTTTATGTTATGGTTACCAGATCAGGCTGGTTTGGCCAGAGTTTAGTTAGTGAATTCTCATCTCTCCTGGACCTGATGCTTCATTCAGGTACAGCAAGAAATGAGGGCATATCAACAACACGAGGAAAAGTCTGGCTAATCGTCAGGACCTCAACCTAAATTAACTCCCCAGAAGGCCTGGGAGCATGTATAAATTTTTTCTTTTGATTCAAGTCTAGCAATTCTACCTTCTTTATTTGAGGCTAAGTCATGCAGAAGCACAAAACCTTACAGCTGTGTTGCTCCCCTTTGGAGCCCAGGGCAGAGGCCTCTTGTTGCTGACTGGATCATAAATGGTGGGCTACATATAGCCTCAGACACCACCTAGCACTCTCTCTGCATATGCTTAGAAACCACTTATACCAGAGGTCCAGAAAGACTCTCAAGACTAGTTTAATACTGCTTAACCTACTTCTTCACACACACATACAAAACAGTTGCCATGAAGACTCCCACTCATAATGACCTCACATGTATCAGAGTATAACTGTGCTCCATAGCGTTTTCAATGGTTGATTTTCCTAAAATAGATTGCCAGACCTTTCTTCTGAGGTGCCTCTGAGTGGACATGAACCTCCAACCTTTTGATTAGCAGCCGAGTGTCCACCCTAAATTCTAGCCCTTCTGATGAACTGTCTTTTTCTGTTGCCATCACCTCTACACTCCCTCTGGCTCATTCTTCTTCCCTCATCCTCCCCTGACCCTTTCTGGGGGCCATCTGGAGCCCTCATCTCTTAGTAATCTCCCTTCCCTATACTGTAAGACTTTCCCCTCTGGGCTCCTTCCTCCTCCTGTTCTAAATGAAATATGGCCCTTACAAGAAGATGCTGACTTTCTGGCAACCCCATGGGAATGAAGATGTGTATTCTTCCATTCTCCACACACCCAGAGCTACTCAGGAAAGGGACTTATTTATACTCTGGCTCCACATTACCACATCCAAACTCTTATTTTTCATTCTGTTAAAAACCCTCTAGCCTTTTTGTGGCCATTGTAATCTATCCTTCTCTTGGTCACTCACTCCGCTTTCCACTGCATCTCAGTCTAACTCTCTTCCCCAAGTCCTGCTAAAGACATAGCTGATCTCCACCTCCTCACCACCTCACCAGCCACTAGTGTGGCTTTACTCTGGACCTGATCATTACTCAGAACTGTTTCAACCCTACAAACTTAAGCTCTAGCATTCCACCAAAAACCATTACCGGTCTATTCTCCAGTTCTCTCCTTCAAGGAAAACAAACAAAAATAACTATTCTTTGACCTCATTGAGAGCGCTAGTCTATAAATCACTCTGTTTTTTCCTATTCTATCTCCCATCAGCTTCCATTGTATCACCTATGGGCTATCCATTAAATCATTATTTTGCCTTATCCTTTATTGATTTATTCAGACATAGAAGTACCTAAGAATAGGCAAGTTTATCTATAAACAAAACACTGAAAACAATTTACAGTGCTCTCTATAAAAAGGAACATTACAAAAATAACACTCCTACTAATGCTGGCCTTATCCAGATAATCTCAAAATTCTCCACCAGGGTCTGGCTAATGTACAATGACTCTATTAGTCTAAATAAAAGCACATCAGATGTCTATAGGTAAGCTCTGCTTGGATTTAGACAGAATCAAAGATGCTAACCTGACGTGCCAGTAGGATTCTTAGTAGTATTGGAGCAGTGGAACTTAGAGGCTCCTCTCCAGGAATAATTTAAAACTTTATTATCCAATAAATGTTTCACCTCTCAGCATAGTGCTTGTGGTTTGTCCTTCTAAAGAATCATAATATGTGTGTGTGTCTTTGGGGAATTATATGCATTTCAACAAACTCTCCATCCATCTTATATCACTTTTCCTCTTTTATTATTAATAGAGAAATCTATCTTAATATCAAACTATAAAAAGTCACTTATATCCAGTTCCTTGTCAAAATGTACTAACACTAACCTTCACATTAAATCTCTGCAGGAAGCCTTGGCTGTAACAAGTAGGCCTTACTTTATGATTAGCAGGTACCATGCTCCTTTCTTCTCCCCTTTGACCCATGGCTCCTCTTTAGAGTTGAGGCCAAGAATCTTATAAGAACTGTTAGTTATCCAGCAAAGTGTTAGGAAAATGGTTGCTAGGAAGTAGTGAAAAAGTAAAAGGAATGTAGTTCAAAAGGCCAAAAAAGTGGGCCCCAAAGGGGATCAATAATACAACACAAAAATCTGAGCCAAGTGCAACAGATTCACTCTAGTTATAGGCCAGGGATTGAGGACCCACAGGAAAAGCCACTCAGAAAATGAGAATAAATAGAGTGAAGGGACACTGGGTGGAAGAAGTTTACTGAGGCATGTTCTTCATTGAGGTAAAATGTGCATAGGAGGTTGGACCCAGACTCAGGAAACAGGGTTGGCATGATCAAAGCATGAAGCAGGCTCAATCCACTTGGCTGGCATACAGGGCAAGGTTTCCATCCCCACACATTACCTGGGATGCCAGTGACCTGGGCATCTAGGCACAAGAGTGATGGGAACATTAGCCTCTTTCTTGATGGAGGATGGCTATAGAGAACTTGACACCTCTGCCTAAAGGCTTAAAAGCAGCCAAAATTTATTTCCAAATCCTACTATGCTGTGGAATGTAAACTCTTCATTTGCCACTGTCTCTATGAAAGGGGTAGAGTAAAGTGCAAGTGACTGAGCATTCATAGAACTGCTTTGATGGTAGTATGGTTGGGGTATGGACCAATAACACTTTATTTGTTCATTAATTATTTATTGAAAACCTTATCTGTGATAAAGCAGAGCTAGGTGCTGAGGAAACAAAAATAAATGTAGCAAGGGCAAAAAATTTAACATATAAGCATTCGTACCTTTCCTTGGGCTCACTCCCCCACCTTTTAAGGAGGCTTCTGTTTGCATACTCCATTTCTGAGGCTCTGTTGTGCTGATCAGGAGAATGGGTGGAAAAGAAAATTGAAAGAAGTCAAGTTAGACTACATTGACCATATGATAAGAAATGGAGATAGAAGTGGGATAAGGAGTAGACAGCAGAAATCTGGAGAAGAGAGGAAGATAAGGGGGAAACAGAGGTGAGAGTGATAGAACAAGCAAGGAAGGCCTACATTTGCAGGGTGAGAAACTGGGAGCAGGTAGATTACCAAGTGGAGAGAAAGATCAGCAAAGCAAGCCAGAAAAGCACTAGTAAATGTGTGTGTTACATAGTAATTCTTGCCCACCCTCTCTTAGAGACTTTCTGAGCTTCTTTGCTATTCAAATTGTATTTTACTTTTGGATGCTACAAAACTGGCCACAAAGTGGCCTGATGTGGTGCAGTGAATTAAGTAACATGACCCTTCTAGCCATACAAACAAACAAACAAACAAAAAACCAAACTCACTGCTGTCAAGTAGATTTAACTCATAACAACCCCTCATTGGGTTTCCAAGGCGGTACCTCTAAGGAAGTAGATTGACCAATCTTCCTTCTGAGGAGTGGCTGGTGGGTTTTAACCACCAGTCTTCTGCTTAGCAGTCAAATTCCTAGCCACTAAGCCACCAGAGCTCCTCCTTCTAGCCACAGTCGTCCATGAGTCCTCCATTTTGTGATGTGTTGTAAATCCTCGCCTCTAAACTTGTGGTTATGGTCCCATTTTGGAGTGAGTTGCCCATTATGCTAATGAGGTAGAATTAGAGTGGGATGCACCTTGAGTCACCACCATATTACAGGTGGTGACTTCACACCCTTTACCACCTTGCTCAAGAAAGGAGAGTTCCTTCGAGGGTATGGTCTGCATCCAATATATATGAATGCTCTGGCAAAGTTCTTTCTCTTGCTCTGGATCCTGCATCTGGTTCATCTTCCTCTGATCTGTGGTTCTTTGGACACAAGCCAATAGCCTGCTGTCTGACCTGCAGATTTGGGACATTGCCAGCTCCTGCTGCCCTGTGAGCCAGCAGCCTGTCATCTAACCTGCCAATTTGGGTTTGTCAGCCCCTGTAACCACATGAGTCAGAAGAGACCTCCACACTGGTGTCTGACCCATTTGGGACTTGGCAGCCCCTACAACTGTGTAAGCTATTTCCTTGATGGTTTGTGAGTTCTGTGAGACACTGTAACAAATTACAGAACCCACAGATAAGAGAAAGAGTACTGAAGGGAGGAGGAGGAGTTGATGTTATAGATGATGGAGTGGTACAGTAGTTTGGAAAAGCTGGAATTTAAGATGCCTTTAACCTTTACTTTATAGGAACCAGCTTGTGCTGATCTTTGTAAAAGAAATTATTCATGCACCAAAATTTTTGGAGAATACAAAATAAAACATGGTCCCTGCCCTCTAAATGCTCAAATAGGGAAAACGGACATTTAACATGAAGTAACACAAGAAGACATCCCAAGAGCTGTGAGAGACATCTATATAGAGTGGCAGATGGAGGATAGATAGATCATTCAGTTACCTCTATATCAAGGATAGGAGCTCTGGTGGCACAGTGCCTAAGTCATTTGACTGCTAACCAGAAGGCTGGAGCTTCAAGCCCACCATCCACTCCTCAGAAGGAAGGTTGGGCAATCTACTTCCATAGTGATACTGCTTCGGAAACCCCAGGAGGGGTCGCTATAAGTCGGCTTCGACTCGATGGCAGTCAGTATATCTAGAATAACTAGGCACTCTCTCGGCAATAAGCCCAATGGAGTCTGAGTGGATGTTTTGTTTTTATTTTCAGCTACCCAGCTACAAAACAATTACCAAGAGCAACCGATGCCTTGATCCTAGACAAGAGGAAGCAGGAAATCCAAATTCCCTCATCAAACTGTTTAAGCCTTATCCCTCTAAGGCTCACCTGGGTGTCAGACAGCAGCCCACTTGGGCTTTCTTTTTTTGACTAAGAGTTCCCTAAGCAGGTTATGTCTTCTTTTCTACTCCAGCATCACCTAAACAAAGGAAAACATGTGTGGAATGAGGGCTGGTGTTAGCATAAGAGAACTCTGTACCAAAGCATGTAAGCGTGGAAAGAGTTCCAAAGCATGTAAGCGTGGAAAGAGTTCCAAAGCATGTAAGCGTGGAAGGGGAAAAGTTGTTGTTGTTGTTATGTGCCGTCGAGTCGGCCCCGACTCATAGTGGGTTTCGGAGGCAGTATCACTACGGAAGTAGGATTGCTCAACCTTCCTTCCGAGGAGTGGTTGGTGGGTTTGAACCACCAGCCTTCTGGTTAGCAGTCAAGTGCTTTTGTCACTATGCTACCAGAGCTCCTAAGGGGAAAAGAGTGAATGCTAAATGAAGCCTGAAATGATGTAAGTGAAGCACAAAGTCAGCCCCAGAGCATCTGCGATATTATAGCTGAGGTTTGCATTGAGTTTACTGCCCCTAGGCAAAGGCAGGACCTAGAGTTCCCAAGCAGGGTGGAAGTAATCACTCTGCTGGTAGGTGCCACCCAAGTGACTCACTCCCAAACCTGTTTAATATGAAACAGCGTTAGGAGACTGGATATAGCCTCAGGGAGATGAGCTGCCAACCAGCTCAGATTATAGCTGCTAAACCTCAAACGTGGCCACTTATAGCATCTCTGTTCATGTCTTCAGTGTCACACAGCACTGTGTAAACAAAGGGACTGTCCTTGAAATCAAAAGATCAAGGTTTTAGTTCCCACTCAGTAGCCATTCACTATGTGACTTGGGTAAGCCTATCTGAAAAATGAGGATGACTCCTTGTCCATACACTGGAGCAACAAGCTCCCTGCCTACTCCCTGTGATACTTTTGAGGATCAAATGAGAAATATGAGAATTGAGTGAGATGATGAAAATAGTAGAGAGCTACAGACAGTGAAATCTGTGAGAGCCGGAACTTAACAGGCCTGCCTTGTTTCTCCAGGTCTCACAAGTGTTCTACCTTTAACAGGGTGCAGTCTTACCACTTTTCTAATGCTCTCTCTTGTTGTTATGTGCCCTGAGTCAGACCCGACTCATAGCGACCACTCTTTGGGTTTCTGAGGCAGTATCACTATCGAACTAGATTGCCCAACCTTCCTTCCGAGGAGTGGCTGGTGGGTTTGAACCGCCAGCCTTCTGGTTAGCAGTCAAGTGCCTTAGGCACTACACTACCAG
>NW_006921590.1:33507366-33508989 GCF_000298275.1 Orycteropus afer afer
AGGCTGGCAGTTCAAATCCACCAGCCACTCCTCGGAAGGAAGATGGGCCAATCTACTTCTGTAGTGATACTGCCTCGGAAACTCAAGGAGGGGTTGCTATGAGTCAGGTCGACTCGACAGCACATAACAACAACAACAACAACAACAATACCTAGCATAAAGAACTTTATGCATTCCATTTCATTTTTTGACAACTTCCACTTTTCCTAGAGTCATACTCCATACATTCCATGTTCCAATTATTAATAGATGTTTGCAGCTGTTTCTTCTCATTTTGAGTTGTGCGACATCAGCAAATGTTCTTATGTTGTTAGGTGCCATCGAGTCATTTCCGACTCATAGCGACCCTATGCACAGCAGAACAAAACACCACCTGATCTTGCACCAGCTCCATGATCTTTGCTATACCTGAGCCCATCATTGCAGCCACTGTGTCAATCCATCTCATTGAAGGCCTTCCCCTCTTTTGTCAAACCTCCATCTTACCAAGGATGACATCATTCACCAGAGAATGGTCCCTTCTAACAACATGACAAAAGTAGGTGAGATGATGTCTCACCATTCTCGCTTCCAAGGAGCATTTTGGCTGCACTTCCTCCAGGACAGATCTGTTAGTTCTTCTAGCAGTCCATGGTAGCTTCAGTATTCTTAGCCAGCACCACAACTCAAAAGCATCAACTCTTCTTCAGTCTTCCTTATGCATTGTCCAGCTCTCACATGTATATGAGGAGATTGAAAATATCATGGCTTGTGTCAGGCACACCTTAGTCCTCAAGGAGACATCTTTGCTTCTCAGCACTTGAAAGAGGTCCCTTGCAGCTGACCTGTCCAGTGCTATACATTGTCTAGTGTCCTGACTGCTGCTTCCATTGGCATCAATTGTAGAACAAAGCAATGTGAATTCCTTGACAACCTCAATCTCTTCTCCATTTATCATGATGCTGCTTATTGGTCCAGTTGTGAGGAGTTTTGTTTTCTTTATATTGAGATGTAATCCATACTGCAGACCACACTCTTCAATCTTCATCAGTAAGTGATTCAAGTCATCCTTACTTTCAGCAAGCAAAGTTGTGTTGTCAGCATATCACAGGCTGTTAATGATTCTTCCTCCCATCTTGATGCCACGCTCTTCTTCATATAGTCCAGCTTCTCAGATTATTTGCTCAGCATATAGATTTAATAAGTATGGGGAAAGGACACAACCCTGACACACTCCCTTCTTGATTTTAAACCATGTAGTGTTTCCTTGTTCTGTTCAGATGACAGCCTCCTGGTCAATGTACAGGTTCCTCATGAGTGCAATTAAATGTTCGGGAATTCCCATTCTTCTCAATGTTATCCACAATTTGTTAGGATCCACACAATCAAATGCCTTTGCATAGTCAATAAAACACAAGTAAACAACTTTTTGGTATTCTTTGCCTTGAGCCACGATCCATCTGACAGCAGCTATAATAGCCCTTGTTCCACATCCTCTTCTGAATCCAGCTTGCACCTCTGGAAGTTCTCTGTCAATATACTGCTACAACCACTTTTGAATTATCTTCAATTATCTTTAATATCTCACTTGCATGCAATATTAATATTGTTTGATAATTTCCACATTCTGTGGGATCACCTTTC
>NW_006921590.1:33510270-33523086 GCF_000298275.1 Orycteropus afer afer
GGGTTTGAACCGCCAGCCTTCTGGTTAGCAGTCAAGTGCCTTAGGCACTACACTACCAGAGCTCCCTTTTAGTGGGAAATAATTTGCATTTTCATTCTCTGACAAGTTTCCGCCTTACAAACGTTCTGGCTTTCAAGGGTTTTACTCTACATTACATAACCAAACCAAACACATGCCTTTGAGTTGGACCCGACTCATATCGACTCCTCCTTGGGTTTCCGAGGCGGTATCACTATGGAACTAGATTGTCCAACCTTCTTTCCAAGGAATGGCTGGTGGGTTTGAACTGCCAGCCTTCTGGTTAGCAGTCAAATGCCTTAGGCACTATGCCACCAGAGCTTCCTCTACATTACATACATGTTTCATAAATAAATTTCCTCTTACACTTTCACTGGTGCTACAGGGAATTTCTTTAAATGACAGGATTGAGAAAATTAAAGAACAAGAATATTACTTCTCATATTTCAATATTAACAGCACGGAAAGCACCATTGTAGGCAGTTATTGCAGATTTTGTCATCCCAGATGCTAAGTGGGAATCTTTTCAAGGAGAATATTAGAGCTCTGCTCTTCAATGTTATCTGGGCCATCAATTAAATGACCATCTCTGATATTTTCCAGCAAGAACTTTAAAGAGACCCCTGCTGTGGAAATTTATATAATTCTTTCTCCTACCTGGAATTACATGGGCAAGAAAATAAGCAACTGGATATTTCTTTTTTTTTCTTTCATCCTCCCTTTTTTTTTTTCTTCTTTCCTATCCCCACCTCTACCCCCCAGAAGGACTAGGGTTAAGATGAGTGAGGCACTTATCTCAAGCACAAAATGTAAAGGGGCACCAAAAAACTCAATAATGAAGATAAATATTTTAACATTTAAAAATAAATAAATAAATGCAAAACAAAGCATATTTGTCAAAAATTTAAATAAAGATCAGTGATAGTGCCATTCTGAGACATACTGACATCTGAGGCAAAAGTAGAGTATTAATACTAATCTTGTCTTCATTTAAAATTCTGGTATTTTGTTACTCACAGATTTTGGAAGCAATTTGATGAATCATAGGTGTCAAAAACAAGGTGGCAGAGGTGTCCAACTTCCTCCAACTTCACGAGGGGGCGAGAGAATCACTATCAGCATCAGCCCAAATCTGATTCCTATGAGGCAGAAGTCAGACATACCTCCTCTCTTCAACCTTTTTACCAATTCTTACTAATTGTCCTTCCCATGGCACTCTCTACTCCTCTGTTGGGTTCAATAATTCATTGCAATGGCCACAAAGAACTCACAGACTATGTTAACAGTTACAAGTTTTATTAAGGAAGTAACAGTTTACAATTCAGGCTTAAGAAAGACAGGATATAGTTCTTCAGTCAGGATAGCTTCTTCTTGCCTTCTGTTGCCAGGCCCTGCTGGGGACCTTCTTGGCAAGCCCTACTGCAGCCCTCTTGTGCTGGTCTCCTGGTCCCTGCCAGTTTCATGCTGTCTTCCATATTACAGCTCCTCCCTCTCTCCTTCTGTGTCTCCCTTTCAGCCTAGAGGGATGGCAAAACTGACCAATCCCCTCATTAGGGTTCCATACACCTTATTTGCATTCCTCACTCCCACAACAGTGTCATGAACCTTATTTGTATTATTAGCAAGCTATCTAATCCTCCTGGTGGACCACAAGCACCTCATTTGCATAGTCCCACCAAGGCATTTGGTGGGAGTTTGAAAGATTATGATTAGCAGGGCCAGATTAAGTACTTCACTGCACTGTAATATGTAGCATTTTTTTGTCTTAGTGATACCTAAAATTATAGTCTGCCTTACTGTTGATAGCTCTGGTGGTGCAGTGTTAAAGCATTTGGCTGCTAACCGAAAGGTCTGCAGTTCAAATCCACCAGCCATTCTGCGGAAGATGAAGCAGTCTGCTTCCATAAGATTTACAACCTTGGAAACCTTCTGGGGCAGCTCTACTCTGTTCTGTAGGGTCTCTGTGGGTGAGAATTGATTCAATGGCAGTGGTTTTTTGGCATACTATTCATGGCATCTTAAATCTGGGTAAATGCTTTCCGTGGTATGCTGAACAAGCTAGACTCTTGGCAATTAAAACCCATCCTGGCTTTGTCTCCCATTGTTCTTTAAACATTTATTCAATGGAGACTACCTTCCCTGCTCCTAAGTGAAAATTGAGTCCCATGGCTGTTGGGACTCACTGTTCACTCTTAAATAATGGAAAACTCTCACAGTCATTTTAAATCACAAATATAGCCTCAGTTTAGCACTCAGAATACATAAACTGCTGTAAAAATCAAAACTCTCAACTTCACTTAGGGGTAAATCTCCCTTCCACCAGATCAGACCTGGAAGTGCGCAGTCGGAAAGGGAGGTGGGGCCTTCTGCAATCTGTTCTCCCCAGATGTCTTGTGCCTCCACTAGACACCTGCTGTTTTGTTCTCTGGGAAAATGGTAGGTGCTTGGCGGGGAGGAGAAGGAGTGGATAGACCAGCCCTTACCTAGCTCTGTGGCTTCACATTCCGTAGGCTAGGAAGAAGGTTAAACGGACCCTGTCTCTTGTGGGAACCTTTGACCAGCCTGTCAGAATTGCCTTCTCTTCCTTCATCTATAACGTTTGTCCCATTTGAGGAGGTTTTTCAAGGATGCTTATCATATAATCAATTGTACTGTTCTACATGCTTCATATATTCTAAAATTTTTAAAAAAGACAAACTGAGAAGAAAACAAGGTGAAAAATCCTAACATGGAAATAACAAGCTTTGCTGAGTGAACACTTCCCTCTGCCCCGCCTTGTTTTACTATCAGTCATTTCTGCCTTTCCTGGCATTCATTTTTATCACCTGCACAGACCTGTAAAAATAAAAGTTTGTCTCAACTGAGATAAACTCCTTTGCCCTGTCACATGCTGGTTTGTTTCTTATTCCTGCTGAGTAAGTAAAGCAACACCCCACTGGTTTCTAATTTCTTAAGAACAAATGGCCCTGGCCAGAATTCAGGCCACGCCCAGTCCCCAGGGACCTCCTCAAGAGAACTGGAACATCTATGTCCTCAACCTCTAGGGCAGAAATCAACAAGAATCCCACAGCAAGAAAAGTGCAGTGAAAACACAATGCCGCCTAAAAGCAGAAAACATATCTTGTTCTCACCACTGAGAGTTACACTGCACTGCCTGTCTCCAGGCAATGGAACTGAAGAGGGAGAAGAATGCTGCAGAGGCTAAATAGTTGTCCTCATTTTAAGATTGCTGCATTGTTCAGCTTCACAGTACCAACAATATATTGTTTATATCCTTGAATGCTCCTTTTCCATAGGAAAGCCTTCAATATTCTGCTTTACCAGTAGTATTTAAATGTGTGGTTCTATGTTGCCATCTATAGACGTTGGATTTAACTAGAAAACAATTTGAATTCCCACACATTCCAAAGTGCTTGCCCGAATTCAGGATGTCTGAAGCAAAACACTTAAACAACACAAGTTTCAGGATCATGCGGAGAGAACAACTAGTTGTGGGTTAGTCTTATAGATAAAGCAACCAAGAACAGAAGGGCACCAGCACAGAATCCAAGCCCTTGATGTCTGAAGTGGTTTTCATGGCCGGGGAGGTACTCAAAACAGCAGGCTGGGCCTGGGGAGGTACAGCATCAAGAGTGGGATGGGAGAAAAGCAGAGAGCAGAGCACAGGCATCAATTCCACAAGCTCAGTTCAAGCTCTTTAATAGCCCTCACTCCCCTCAATCTCCTTCTAAAGCCCATCTCAAGGGGTATAATAAAATGGTCAGAGAACAGTGGTGGATGAGACAAACAAAAAAAGTGAAATATGGAAAGGGAGCAGAATCCCAAAAAACAGACATAGGACTTTATTAAGGGGTCCATGAACTCAGATGGAGAAAAAAATTCCATCTTTATTTTCACTAACCTGTAACTCTAACCTACTATTTCCTTCAATTATGGAAGTAGGCAATAAACCACAGCAGTATTTCTATTGTCCATGACTTTGTCACAATAGAATTCAAAGATATTTTCAATTAACTTTATAGTTGTTACAAATATCTTGAAATATTTTCCTTATCACTTCTTTGCAATCATGGTAGTTAGTATATTTGTTACTCAAAAAAACACCCAAACTCACTGGCATCCAGTTGATTCTGACTCATAGTGACCCCACTGGGTTTCCAAGGCTGTAAATCTTTATGGAAGTAGATTACCTCATCTTTCTTCTGCAGAGCAGCTGATGGGTTCAAACCACCAACCTTTTGATTAGCAACTAAATGTCTTATCCACTATACCAATAGAACTCTTTGTATCTGTCACTAGATCTTGTTACTTAATCTGTTAATAAAGAAGTATATATATTCATACTGTACATTTGCTTTAATATTTTGATAACTGTATTTTGATAACTGGCTTCCTTTGTGATCCTATGTATCTTGTGTAATGTATTTTACAACTTTATCCTAAGAGGTGTATAGGCTTCACCAGACTGTCAAAGGGTTTGACAAAACAAATTGTCAGACTGTCAAAAAGTTCTCCATTTAAGAACCTTTTTACCAAACAGTTGAAGACTACTTGGGGAGTGCAGAATCCCATCAATCCAAACTTGAAAATGTTGTGAAAAAGGTTTGGAGAAAAATAGAAAAGAAAAAAAGGGGATAAACATAGCTTGAGGTAGGCATAGAAACCACACAATCACTAGGTTATGAGATTTAAGTTAAACTTCAACTGAAAGACATGGGGGTGGGGGTTCTGTTGGTATAGAGCCCAATTCTATAAGAAGGGATCTAGCTTGTGAAGTGGTGGTTCAGCAGGAATAATTCTGAAAGGTGAGCCTGGATCCCATGTCCAGTCCCCTAACCTCCAATTGTTGTTGTTGTTGTTATGTGCCGTCAAGTCGGCCCCGACTCATAGCGACCCCTCCTTGGGTTTCCAAGGCAGTATCACTACGGAAGTAGGATTGCCCAACCTTCCTTCCGAGGAGTGGCTGGTGGGTTTGAACCGCCAGCCTTCTGGTTAGCAGTCAAGTGCTTTAGCCATTATGCTACCAGAGCTCCTATAGATAATCCAAACCTGTAAAGATATAGTAGTTCCACATCTTCGCCAAGTAATTGATGTTAATTCAGTTGGAAAAGCATCTTTTTAACCCTGGCAGGGAACCCAGAAATATAAAATAAGAAACCATTTTTATTATTAAATTAACCAACATTCTCCAATTCTTCCATAAAACCTACCAGTCAATCCCAGACCTTCTGAGTACTTGGATCCAGTGGGCTTCTCTCTAGTACACTGGCACTTCTTAAAACGCAACAGTAAGGGAACAAATACCTACATCAAAAATAAGCAAAACTATCCTATAGTAAGGCCTACCACATAGCTACAGAAGGAACTCTAGTGGCATAATGAGTAAGGCATTTGGCTGCTAACCAGAAGGTCAGTTATTCAAACTCAACAGCTACTCCACAGAAGGAAGATGAGGCAATCTACTTCCATAAAGGTTTACAGCCTTGGGAACCCAATGGGGGATCACTATGAATCAGAACTGACTCAATGGCGACGTGTTTTGGGTATAGCTACAGAAGGAGGTCTAGTGGTATAGCGATTAACGTGTTTGGCTGCTAACCAAGAGGTCGGTCATTTGAACCCACCAACCACTATGTGGAAAAAAGATAAGGCAGTCTCCTTCCATACAGATTTACAGCCTTGGAAATCCAAGGGGGGGGGTCACTATGAGCCAGAATCAACTCGATGGCAGTGAGTGAATATAGCTACAGTAGATAGTGTGGAATTGGCAGAGAAACTGATCAATGCAATAGAATAGAGTACCCAGAAACAGACCCACAAAAATATGTTCACCTGATTTTCTTTACAGACTTTATTTTTCAGAACAGTTTAAAATTTACAGAAAAATTATGCAGATATTACAGAATTCTCATATAGCTTGCACCTCAGTTTCCCTTATTATTACCACCTCACTTTTGTATGATGCATTTGTTATAATTAATGAACCAAAATTAATATGATTTTATTTTTAGTTGTCATGTTTCCTTAGGCTCCTTGACTGTGGTAGTTTCTCAGACTTTCCTTGTTTTTGATGACCTTAACATTTCTAAGTAGTGTTGGTCAGATATTTTGTAGGATGTGCCACTATTGGAATTTGTCTAATGTGTTTATCATGATAAGACTGAAGTTATGGGTTATTGGCAGGAAGACCACAGAGGTAAAGTGCCATCTTTATCATATCATATCAAGGACACTATCAACATAATTCATGATGTTAATGTTGACTTTGATCACCTGGCCAAGATAGTGTTAGTCAGATTTCTCCATAGCAAAGTTACTCTTTTCCCCTTTTCCATACTATTCTCCTTGGAAAGAAGTCACTGTATGCAGCCCGCACCTAAGCAGTGGCGAGTTACTTTACTTCACCTTGAGGATAGAGTACCTACAAGAATTAATTACAATTTTTCTGCATGAGAGATTTGTCTATTCTCCCTCATCAATCCATTCATTTATTTATATCAATATGAATTCATATTCATATTCATATTCATGGGAGCTCTGGTAGTGTAGTACCTAAGGCACTTGACTGCTAACCAGAAGGCTGGCGGTTCAAACCCACCAGCCACTCCTCAGAAGGAAGGTTAGGCAATCTACTTCCATAGTGATACTGCCTCGGAAACCCAAGAAGGGGTCACTATGAGTTGGGGCCGACTCGACGGCAAAGAACAACAACAACAACATGAATTCATGACTATTTATTTTATATTTGGGCTATAATCCAACACTGCTTTATTTTGTTGCTCACATCGTTCCAGGTTTGTCCATTAGGAGCTCTTTCAGTTGGCTTCTGTGCTCTTTTGCCACATACGCATTATGTGAGTTATTTTTGTCATTGTTGTTGTGTTGTTTGAGCACTTCCTTACTTTTTGAGAGTACAAGATACTCCAGGATCATCTTGTGTATTTTCTGTCCCTATACTAGAATCGGGAGCTCTGGTAGCATAGTGGCTAAGGCACTTGACTGCTCACCAGAAGGCTGGCAGTTCAAACCCACCAGCCACTCCTTGGAAGGAAGATGGAGCAATCTACTTCTGTAGTGATACTGCCTCAGAAACCCAAGGAGGGGTTGCTATGGGTCGGGTCCGACTCGATGGCACATAACAACAACAACAACATACTAGAATCAGCCATTTCTCCAAGGAGCCTTAGTTCCTTTTATTGAACAGTATTAGAAATCAAGACCTGGAAGTTAGGTGTGTTTGTTGCTACAGGAGTGCCCAACTGATTTTTGACAAATGTGGGGGGAAAAAAAAGGAAGGATAATCTTTTCAACAAATAGTGCTGGAGGAATTGGACATTTATAAGCCAAAGTAAACAAAAAAATGACCTTTACCTAAAGCTCACACTGTATGCAAAAAAAATAAATAACTCAAAATGAATCACAAATATAATCTAAAATGTAAAATTATAAAATTTTTAGAAAAAATCATAGTTGAAAATCTTCAGTATTTTAAGCTAGGCAAAGCATTCTTAGACTTAACACCAAAAGCATAATCCATAAAAGCAAAAATTGATAAATTATAACTCATAAAAATTTAAAATTTATGTTCTGTGGAAAATTTTGTTAAAAGAATGAAAAGACAAGCTACAAACTGGGAGAATATATTTACAAACCATTTTTCTGACAAAGAGTAGTATCTAGAACACGCATATAAAGACCTCTTAAAACTGAATAGTAAAAAACTAAACAATCCAATTAGAAAATGGGCAAAAGAAATTAATAGAGATTTCAACAAAAAGAATATAGAGATGGCAAGTAAACACATGAAAAGATGTTCAACATCATTAGCCATTACGGAAATTCAAATTTAAACCACAATGACGTATCACTATATGGAGAGATAAAAACTTACATTCACACAAAAATCTGAACATGGATGTTTATAGCAGCTTTATTTATAATAGCCCCAAACCAGAAAAAATTCTGATGTCCCTCAACAGGTAAACAGTAAAACGAACTGTGCCATATTCATACATCAAATACTACTCAGCAATAAAAGAAATGAACTACTGATATATGTGACCATTTTGATGAAATCTCCAGGGAATTATGCTGAATGAAAAAAAATCTCAAAGATGTTACACACTGTAAGATTCCATTTTTATAACATTCTCAAAATAAAATTATAGAAATAGAGTACAGAGTAGTGGTTGTCAGGAGTTAAGGTTAGGGCAGGAATGAATGTGGCTATAATAGGGCAATATGGAGTATCTTTATGGTGATCAAACTATTCTGTATCTTTATTCTATCAGTGTTGGTATTTTGCTTGTGATATTGTAGTATAGTTTCACAAGATTTTGCCAGTATGGAAATCTAGATAAATGATACATAGGACACCTCTATACCATTCTGCACATGAATCTACAACTGTCTCAAAATAAAAAAGACTAATTTAAAAAAATGAACAAAAATTTGAACAGAAACTTCACCAAAGAACACATATAGATGGCAAGCAAAGCCCATGATAAGATGGTCAACATCACTAGTCATTAGGGAAAATCAAATTAAAACCACAATGAGATGCTACTACATACCTATTAGAATGGCTTAAAACAAAAACAAACAAACAAAAAAAAAAACCTGGCAATGCCAAATACCAGTGAAGATGTGGAGCCAACTGGAACTCTCATTGCTAGCAGAATACAATTATGGTACAACCACTTTGGAAACAGTTTGGTAGCTTTTTAATAAAGTTAAATATATATACTTATCATATGATCCTACAATCCCACTCCTAGATATTTACCCAAAAGAAATTAAAATTATGTTTACACACAAAAAAAACATTAATGACCATAGCAATTTATTTAATAATTGCCAAAACCTAAAAACAATCTAAATGTTCTTTAACTGTGAATGAATAAACAAACTATGATAAATCCATACAATGGAATACTATTCAGTAATGAAAAAGAATGAACTACTGACACATAAAACAACACGGATGAATTTCAAATGTGTTATATTGAATAAAAGCAGCCAGACTCAAAAGGCTACATACATATGGTTTCATTCATATGACATTCTGGAAAAACGTAAAACTATAAGGATCAAAAACAGTGATTGCCAGAGGGTGGGGGTGGGAGGAGGAGGAGGAATAGACCACAAAGGGGTAGCACAAGGGAATTTTGAGGGGTGACAGAAATATTACATAACCAATATTCTCTATTCCTTCTGAAAAACATACCAACTGGTACTTAAAGTACTTATAGCTAAGTACTTAGCAACTACTAAGCCACTCTTTAATATACTAGCATTTTCTGCTCTCACCAGTTAAGCCCAACACATACCAAGAATCAGTTGTTTGATGCCACATCTACAGATGTTAGTTGTGCTTGTTATTATAATTACCTGATTTCATTAAATAAGACATAAGCTCATGAAATATGAGTGTGGAAAGGAAGAGTTATTGTTTCTATGAAAATTAAAATGAACACTTTGGAAAGACTAATTTAGTTAATGGCAACTTGCTGAAAGTAAAAATCAAACTAAAAGGATTGCAAGGACATGTAAAAATTGAAAATGAATCTACATGTAAACTGCTTTGTGAGTGGCTTAAAGTTTTTGCTCCTTTTTAACGTAACCCAAACTAGAAATCATACAGCACATAAGAGTGACTGATGCAATGAAATGTCTTGGAACTCCAATCAGCAGATTCATACTCCAAGAAAGGGAGCTCTGGTAGCGTAGCGCCTAAGGCACTTGATTGCTAACCAGAAGGCTGGTGGTTCAAACCCACCAGCCACTCCTGGGAAGGAAGATGGGGCAATCTACTTCCGTAGTGATACTGCCTCGGAAACCAAAGAGGGGTCGCGATAGTCGTGTCCGACTCAATGGCTCATAACAACAATACAAAATATAATATAATGTTTCAAGTATTCATGCTTCCTCACTTTACATGACTTTTTCTCCTAACCAACCTTAAACCAAACCAAATTCAACCCACTGTTGTCAGTCGATTCCAACTCACAATAACCCAACAGGACACAGTAGAACCACCCAATAGGTTTTCTAAGGCTGTAATCTTTACAGAAACAGACTGCTTCATCTTTCTGAGGAGCGTCTGGTGGGTTCAAACCGTCGATCTTTTAGTTAACAACCAAACGCTTAACCACTACATCACCAGGATTCCTTAGCCAACCATATGCAGGTTCAACTAAGTTCCACATGAGAATCAAGAAATGACTCAAATCTAAGATTTAACAATTTTGTGCTGAGTTTAAAAACAAGTTGTTTTTTTTGTTAAACCATCTTGGCAATTAGGTACATTTTGTTTGATAGTTGAAGTATTGGAAATGTTGAATTTAGACTTGTGATTTCTATTTGAAATGTTTAAGATTGGGGATTTAAATTTGAGATGTGTAAAGCTGAATTGATTGTGTTTGTAAACTGCTTGAATTTTTCAGAGAATCTGAGGTAATGTTTGATTTATTAGGTTTGTAAATATAGTTTAAGTTCTTAGGAATGTAGGTTTTTTAGATAGGGAAGCTTGCTTGTTGAGGGTTTAAAGTGCTTTAGGGAATTAGATATATTAATTTTGTAGTTGTAGATTGAAATGTCTAAGATGTAATCACATTAAAAATGTTTTCAGAATTTGATCTATCACATCTATAAGATAATTTTAAGTTATAACATGGTATGTTTATAAATAAAATAAGATTTAAAGTTAAGCTTACAAACCAAGAAAAACTGGATTTTAAAACTGGGTATCTTTAATAAACTTGGTATTAATTAAACAAAAATAGCTCTAAGTGCTACTGCTTGGTTGGTTGCCTTTTTCTTCTGTGTAATAAGCCTACTTCATACATTAAAAAATTCAAATGATGAAAAAGGGTCACCTTCTCCCAAATTCAGATCTCAAAAAACCATCTCTTTTCAAGCAAAGAAAATCAAACACTTTAAAGACAGAATCACCCAGTAATTCCACTTATAGGGATATACTCAACAGAAATGAAACCATTATGTCCATACAAAGAATTGTACATGAATGTTCATAGCAGCCTTATTTGGTAATAGCCACAAATCAACTCACACGTCTATTAGCAGATGAATAGGAAAACAAACTGTGACAAGCCGTACAACGGAATATTATGCATCAATAAAAAGGAATAAAGTATTGATACATGTTACAACATGTATTAGACCTTGAAAACATTATGTTAAGTGAAAGAAGCTATACACAAAGACCATATATTGAACAATTCCATTAATATGAAATGTTCAGAATAGGCAAAGATAGAGAGGCAAAAAGTCAATTAGTCGGGGGGAGGGATAGATATGGAGCTTCTTCTCGAGGTGATCAAATTATTCTAAAATTGATTGCAGCATTGTTTGCACAGCTCTGAATCTACTAAAAACCACTGGATTTTACATTCTAAATAAGTGAATTGTATGGTACGTGAATTATGTCTCAATAAGCTTTTTTTTTTTTTTTTTAAATAAAGGGTAAAAAAGAAAGAAAATCAAACATAAACTTCAAACCTTTCAGAATTCCCAAAATAATCACATTATTTTGCAAGGAAATCATATCTCTGGGCATCTTTGACATGTGTATCTAACAGCTTTATTCTGTTGTGGTTGTCCTGCTTCTTCACACTGTGCTCTTAATTAAAGTCTTAAGGAATTCATATGACTAAGCTTGGGTCATACACCGCTCCACCAGCTGCAAAGGAAGTCTGGTTTCCTGGGCTCCTACCTGTGGCTGATTCCCCCAAACATAGGAAAGCTTTCCAACAGGTGCTGAGTAGCTATAAGATGGTGGCAGACTCTTTACAGACAGACTCCATTGCATGTGGAAAGTGAGTTATGGAGGTGAGATGAGAGTCTCAGGGAACAGTTAGGGGGTCCAGAAAGAGAGATGGTGATAGCCTGAACTGAAGTAGCAGTAACAGAGGCAGAGAAAAAGGAACAGGTTTGAGAAACAATTAGAAAGAAAAGTCAGCAGAACTTGGGGATTTATTGCATAAGAGAGATAAGGAGACAGGAGAATTTCTGGCTTAAGTGACTGAGTGCATAATGGGACCTTGACCTGAGGTGAGAAAAGTACATGGGAGGAGGTGTAGATTTTCAAGTTGAGGGAAGGAGAAGGGAATATACTGAATTCTAGACATGTGCTGGTGCAGGACCGGGCAGTTTTTCGTTCCGTTGTACATAGGGTTGCTTTGAGTTAGAGTTGACCCGACGGCACCTAACAACAACAGACATGTTATTGATTTCTAATGTAATTCCATTGTGGTCAGAGAACATACTTTGTATGATTTGAGTTCTTCCAAACTTATTGAAAGTTGTTTTATGGCCCCAAATGTGGTCTATCTTGGTAAATACTCTATGTGCACATAAAAAGAAAGTGAATTTGACTGTTATTGGATGAAGTGTCCAACAAACGTCAACGAGGTGAAGTTACTTGATAGTGTTATTCAGGTCTTCTGATTTTCTGACTACTTGTTCATCATTTACTAAGAACAAGATTTCAAAATCTACAACTATAATTGTGGATTTGTCTATTTCTCCTTATGGTTCTATTAATTGTTGCTCCATGTATTTCAAAGCTCCACTATTAAGTACATAAACATTTAGGATTGTTATATCCTAAATCCTTGATGAATTGACCTCTTTATCATTATTGTTGTTGTTGTTGTTGTTTTGCCGTCGAGTCGGCCCCGACTCACAGCAATCCCTCCTTGGGTTTCCGAGGCAGTATCACTACGGAAGTAGGATTGCCCAACCTTCCTTCCGAGGAGTGGCTGGTGGGTTTGAACC
>NW_006921590.1:33523649-33525081 GCF_000298275.1 Orycteropus afer afer
GGCTGGTGGGTTTGAACCACCAGCCTTCTGGTTAGCAGTCAAGCGCCTTAGGCACTACACTACCAGAACTCCTAATTATTGATATGGTTAAATTTAATTCTACCATCTTGCTATTGTTATCTATTATCCCATCTCTCCTTTATTACTTTTTCCTATTTATCTATCTTCTTTTGAATTGATTTGTATGATGTGATTTTAATCTCCTTTGTTGCATAATTAGCTGTAACTCTGGCAGCTCTGGTGGCATAGTGCCTAAGGCACTTGACTGCTAACCAGAAGGCTGGCGGTTTAAATCCACCATCCACTCCTCGGAAGGAAGGCTGGACAACCTACTTCCATTATGATACCATCTCAGAAACCCAAGGAGGGTTTGCTATGAGTCAGATCCCACTAGAAGGCAGCGAGTTTGGTTTTTGGTTTTTTCCTTTGTTATTTTAGTAGTTACTTTAAGGTTTATAAGGAGCTCTGGTGGTGTAGTGGGTAAGGCATTTGGCTGCTAGCCAGAAGGTAGTGGTTCAAACCCACCATCAGCTGCTCCATGGGAGGAAGATCAACTTCTGTAAAGATGTACAGCCTTGGAAACCCAATGGGGTTGGTATGAGTCAGAAACTTGATGGCAATAGGTTAAGGTTTACAGTTTAAATCTTTAGCTTATCCAAATGTCCTTCAAGTGGTATTATACCACTTCATGTATAAGTATAGTATAAGAACTTTACAACAATTTACTTTCATTTATCCTCCCAACCTTTATGCTGTTTTTGTCATGTGTTACTTATTTACATTATAAACTCAAAATTAAGTTGTCAGATTCAGTAAGTAAAAATAAGGACACCCAATGAAGTCTGAATTCCAGATAAATGATGAATAACTTTTTAAAAGTGGGTCCCATGCAATATTTAGACATATTTTTTTAAAAGTGTTCATTGTTCATCTGAAATTTAAATTTAACTGGACATCCTATATTGTATCCGCCAACATACTCACAATGTACGTTATTATTTTTATTTAAACACTTATCTTTTGAAGAAACTTATTTATAATTTTTAAATCTTTTATATTTACACATGCAGTTACCATTTCTGTGTTCCTCCTTCTTTTCTCTACATCCATATTCTACTTGGTATCTTCTTCCATCTATTGGGAAGCCTTCTTTTAGCATCTATTGTAGTATGTATGGGTCTGACTGTGATTTTTTTTAGCTTTTATATATCTGTAAAAGTCTTTATTTCACCTTCATTTTTTTGAAAGATATCTTAGCTTGGTATAGAATTCCAGACTGATATTCTTCTTTCAATACTTTAATAATTTAATACTTTGGGAGCTCTGGTAGCATAGTGCCTAACGCACTTGACTGCTAACCAGAAGGCTGGTGGTTCAAACCCACCAGCCACTCCTCGGAAGGAAGATGGGGCAATCTACTTCCATAGTGATA
>NW_006921590.1:33526091-33538061 GCF_000298275.1 Orycteropus afer afer
CAAGGAGGGGTCGCTATGAGTCGGGTCCGACTCGACGGCACATAACAACAACAACAACAACAACAACTCTGTTCAGGAGCTCTGATGGCACTGTGCCTAAGGCATTTGACCGCTAACCAGAAGGCTAGAGGTTCAAACCTACCAGCCACTCCTTGGAAGGAAGACTGGGCAATCTACTTCCATGGTGATACTGCCTCAGAAACCCAAGGAGGGGTCACTATGAGTCAGATTTGACTTGACAGCAGTGGGTGAGAAATCTGTTCAAATCTCTAGATCAGTAGGTAATATAACAGATAGAGGAACATGTTAAACACCACTGTGAGAATGCAATCAGCAAAATGCAGAATGTAGGAAACTCCACAAGAAGAACAATCTATTTTTTCAACATATAAAAGGAGAAAAGAAAAAGGTTTAAGAGATATTAATCAAACACAATGTGAGGATCTTGTTTGGATCCTTATTTGACTAAATATAAACTATATAAAACATTTTTGAGAAAATTGGAAAATCTGAACACTGGCTAGAATGTAAGAAGCTGTTAATTTTTAAAGGTTGTAATGATCTTGTGGTTACATGCATATATATTTTTAAATAAAGCTTATCATTTAGTGATACATACTGAAATATCTGAAGGTGAAACAATATGCTATTGCTTTTCGTTTGCTTCAAAAGGAGGTGGTGGTACAGATGGAACAAATTGGCCACAAGATGATAATGGATGAAGCTGAATAATTCATATGTGGTAGTTCATTATTCTATTCTCTCTACTTTTGCCACAATCTCTCTAATTTTTCCATAATTAAAAAAATCAGGTGTTCTTTTGACTGCTAACCAGAAGGCTGGTGGTTCAAACTCACCAGTCACTCCTTGGAAGGAAGACTGGGCAATCTACTTCCATAGAGATACTGCCTCGGAAACCCAAGGAGGGGTTGCTATGAGCTGGATTTGACTCAGTGGCAGGGAGTTTAGTTTTGGTTTTGGTTTCTCTCTAGCCCTGGCAGAAGTGTGTTCAAGGCTAGATATTTATTTATATTTAAAATTTTCTCCCTTATTAGACCATGAGGCTCTTGAGAGCAAGGATTATGTCTTATTTATTTTGCATTATTTATATTTCCACCATTTAGCAAAGACACTGGGATGCAATGCTCAATAAAGGGAGACAAACTGGCAACTTTCCAATCCCAATTCACCAAGGTGCTCATGATAAGAGAAGCTGACTACATCATATTAAATCAGATCTCCATTCAAGTGTTGTGTCCTTTATAAATTCAAGTCGTACTGTGTATAAATGTGTGGCAAAGGCACCTAACCAATCCTAATGTGAAAACTCAGGCAATAAAATTGTCAGGACAAACTAGGAATCCAGGTTGGCAGGGTCAGCAATATTGAAATTGTTTCATGGTTTCACTATGAACTTCCAGGATGGTTGCACTGTGGCCTTTACAAAGACATTCTGTCCTCCTCTGCCCTTCTCACAGGATTGCTCAGCATCTTAAATAAGATACCATCCTGCCTGTGAAGGGCTTTTGTAAAGCTGAAAAGAAGTATGATGGTCTCTTTCCAAGGTATCAAAGCTCTTTGCAGAGCACATTACTTTACTACTGGAAGAAGTAGCCTTGGGAGAAATTGTTCAGTAGGCAAAGCCTACTGAAAACACACACACACACACACACACACACACGCCGCACCAACTGTTGTGGTACAGTGGTTAAGCACTCAGCTGTTAACCAAAAGGTAGCATTTGAACTCACCAGCCCACTTCATGGGAGAAAGATGTGGCAGTCTGATTTCATAAATAATACACCCTTGTAAAACCTATGGGGCAGTTCTATTCTGTCATATAGAATTTCTATGAATCAAAAGACTTGACAGCAATGGGTGCAATAGGTGTATGCCTGGTGTTGTGCTAGGTGCTGGTGTCATAATGTTAGGGGACAGCCCAGATGTCCAGGATCTATCCTCACAACCTACCTGTTGTTGTTAGGTGCTGTGGAGTCACCCTCAACTCACCACGGTCTTAAGTACTAATGAACTCTGACCAGTCCTACCCCATTCCCATGATCAACTGCAGATAGGACTGTTGTGATCCACAGGGTTTTCACTGGCTGCTTTTCAGAAGTAGATACCAGGCCTTTCTTTCTAGCCATTCTTACTCTGGAAATTCTGTTAAAACCTAGTCCACCTAATCCTTAGTCTGACTACTTTTAACTCTTTCCATACTCCCCATACCCTACTCCTAGGTGTTCCTTACTCATGCTTTTCACTCTTTCCTGACTTATTATTTATATGGTTATATATTTAATGATTTTCTTAATTAACAATTTTCCAAATACACTCATGCATACTTGGGGTTACTAATTCTGGGAAAATTTTCATTCTCAAAACGTGCTCTTGAAGAGGGCATGATTATGGGCAAGTAGCCTTTGGGCTTCTGTGGCAATCAGGAGATTTTGGGAGGCTCTTCCCAGGCTGCGTTCTCTCCGTTATTGGTAAAGTTTTTATGCTGTTTTGTTTTAAACCAGACCATTAAGAAAACCACAAAAACAAACCCGTTGCCTTCGAGTTGATTCTGACTTTTGGCGACCCCAGACTATTTTATACGGTGTTAAATTTGTACGGTGGTAATAAGGGTGTACGTCTCAGAATAATTTATTAAGATGCACACTTGTTTTATATGGCTTTCTGTAAATGTCCTACACTTAACAACAACAGTTCAAAATAAATGGTATTCTTTTTTCAAAACTCACACAAGTTGTTGGGCTGAGAGAAATAGCGCGCAGGTGCGAGCTGCTGGAAGAGCGGCTGGGAGCGGACCCGAGTGTCCAGTCAGAGGCGAGGGCCGCCAGTCTACCGCCTCCGGTCTCAAAGGGGCCAACCATCCGGCCAGGCCTCCTTGTGGAGGACAAAACAAGATAACGATAACAGTAACAACCTCAAAAACAACAATATTAACATAATATAATAATAAATTGGAGCAAGAGACCCACATCCACCAAAAAGCAATACCCACTATAAATCGCTTCCCCGCGGGGCCGCCAAGGCGGGATTACAGCTGCTGCAACTGCGGCGGCCCTCACGATGCCCCTGGCGATCCCCTTCCGGGCTCCGACCGGTGTGGGGGCGGAGCCTGGCGGGCGAGGCGAGGCGAGGAGCTGAGCGCTCGGCAGAGGGTGGGCAGGAGGAGGAGGCCAGCCCGCGGCTGGGCGGGGCGCGTTTGGGCCTCGGCTCCTCACGCGCCGCACTCGCAGCTCCAGAGCCCGCGTCGCGGCAAGTCCTGGCGGCGAGTCCCGCCCGCCAGTCAAGGCAGCAGCAGGAGGAGGAGCCGTGGGCGCCGAGGTAGGCTCGGGGACACCCGCGGCGGGGCCTGGAGCCCTTGGCGCCCCCGGCCCGGCCCCAGAGGGTGGTGAGGCCGGGGGGCGGTGCGCAGCGGGCGGGGCCGCGGCCTGGGGGCGGGGACCGGCCTGGTCCGAGGGTCTAGTGACCGCGCGGGGCTGGCGAAGCGGGCGGAGCCGTGGAAATCGGGATTCGAGGCGGTGCGGGCGCCTCGGCAAGCCCAACTTGCTCCCGGAGCACGATCGCCCGGGAGGTGTGGAAAACCGCCTGCCCCGGGGGCGCCCAGGCTGGAAGGAAGGCGGGGGTCGGCCTGGGCCCTCCCACTTTTCGGGGCTCCTAGGCTAGTTCGCCTGGACAGTCCCCGGGAACTTGTTAACATGAAAGCTTGGCAGAGAAACAAATGCCAGCGTTTTGGAAGAACTGAGAGTCACGTCGTTAAGCGCTGAGGCTTTATTTTCCTTCCCCGCCCCTTGCCCAGCCTTGGCCCGACTTGGCCAAAGAAGGATGTGTCACCAGCTTAGGGCCGCGGGCGGAGTTCCCGGCCCGGCTGGGAATGGAAGTACCTGAAACAAAGGTAAACGGGCCGCCTCGGTGGGTCTCACTCCAGCGCCTACCCGGCCGCCGCCTCATAGAGATTTCCCCTGGGGGACCTCTCGATGGAAACCAGCTGGCTGGGCTTCGAGTTGATGTTGCATCTGAACTCGGTTGTGTTCACATTATTCCCAGTCCTCTAACTCTCTGGTAAACCATAAGGAAATTTTATCCAGTCTTGGTCAGTAAAGTGTAGGAGAAAATAAATTGCTGTTTGTAGATTATAAGGTATTTTCTGATTAGGAAATGATCCGAAAACACAAAATAAGCATTTTTAACATGTGAGCAATTAGTGATTTTTACTGCCTTCCAAAATCTGAGGCAATGTACCGCCTTACATCTTCATTTATGTGCAAAAGATTCCCAAAACCTTTGGTGCCAGGTATTTTTCTTTGTTCTTCATTAGTCTCAGGCCTCAGTTTCTTGTAAACAGCACCCAGCGCTGAGACCCTAGGAATTGCCATACTAGGTCAAAGCCGTGAACATCCACCTCAGTGACAGCAGACGTGTTGTATGTAGTAAAGCAGTTTTCTTTCTTGGCAACATCATGAAAAATTATCTCAATTTCTTTCAGTAGTATCCATGACTTAATTGAAAACCTTTTTAAAATCTATAGACAGCTCCTAATTTAGTCATAAAATTTATTCACATTTATTGCATCCAAATGGCACTCTTATTATCTGGTATAAGCACTTACAGCATAAAGCACTTACGGAAAAACACTGGAAATCTTTTACTATCTGAGAGTTCAGGAAACAGGTAAAAAGTTTTGTAGAAATGGAAACCTTTGGAGATGTCTACCAGGGCCAACCTGATGACTGTTAGCCTTTGAGTTCAGAAATAACTTGATCTACCAACAGCCTGAAAATTAAGCAGTTAATGAATTATTTGTATTAAAAAATATTTGCGTATTTAAAAATCGGTTTAACATTCTAGGAAGTGAAGGGGCTATCTGACTTTTTATCTTGGTCTGAATTAATTTGGCCTTAATGTTTAGCTGAAATCAGCTGCCCTGAGAGAATAGAAGTTTTGTTTCAGCAATGAGGGAATAAAGGAGATGAGTAATTTTGGAGTATGGGGTGCTTGAGGGAGGCACCTCTGCAGGCCACAACTGCTTTTAACTCTTCAGAGGCTCCTTCTTGTATGGCATAGTACACATTGATCTGGCGTCTGCCACTTTTCATCACACAGCTAAAGTTTTATTTTGTCTCAAGATTTTCTTACTCTGTCCCTAAAACCTTACTGCCAGAAGAGTATTGTTTACCCTCTCCATTTGGGTATCTTTGTTGTTAGTTGTTGTTCAGTGGACTCTAACTTCTTGTGACATTATATATAACAATAAAATGTTACCAACGCCTGGGCCATCTTCATGTCTTTTATATGTTTGAGCCCACTGTTGAGGCTGTTGTGTCCATCTCATTGAGGGTTTTCCTCATTTTTTTGCTCATCATCTACTTTACCAGAAATCTAGCCATTGATTTTTACCAAAAATCTAGCAATTGGTCTTTCCTGATGACATGTCCAAAGTAAGCAAAACGATGTTTCACCATCCTTGCTTCTAAGGAGCATTCCGGTTGTATCTCTTTCTAAGACAGATTTGTTTATTGTTCTTGCAGTCCATGGTATATTCAGTGCTCTTTGCCAACACCACAATTCACATTCATGTTTTCTTTTTTCATTGTCTAGCTTTTGCCTGCAGATGGGACTATTGAAAACACTATGGATTAGATCAAGTACACTTTAGTCATCAAAATGACATCTTTTATTTTTAGAACTTTAAAGAGATCTTTTGTAGTGGATTTTCCCAATAGAATATGTTTGTTGATTTCTAGACTGCTGCTTCTAGGGGCATCGATTATTGATCCAAGTAGAATGAAATTATTGACAACTTCCATTTTTTTTTTTCTATTTATCATGATGTTGTTTATTGGTCCAGTTGTGAGGATTGTTTTCTTTTTTTTTTTTAGGATTGTTTTCTTTACATTCAGGTGTAATCCATATTGAAGGCTTTGATCTTTTCCCTTCATCAGTAAGTGCTTCAAGTTGTCTTCATTTTTGGCAGACAAGTTTGTGTCATCTGCGTATCACAGGTTGTTAATGAGTCTTTCTTTACTCCTGATGCTACGTTCTTCTTCGTATACTTTAGCTTCTCAGATTATTTGGTCAGGACATAGATTAAGTTAATTGATACTCAAACCAACTGAAACCCATTGCTGTTGAGTCAATTCTGACTCTGGTGACCATATAGGTCAGAGTAGAACTGCCTCATAGTGTTTCCAAGGTTGTAATATTTACAGGAGCAGAGTACTATACCTTTCTCCAGTGAAGGGGGCTTGTGAATTCAAATTGTTGACCTTTCAGTTCGCAGGTGAGCGCTTTAACCACTGCACCACCAGGACTCCTAAGATACTATTAAATTCTATAAATCATGGTTTCTTAACCATGGTACTATTGACATTTTGGACCTGAAAATTCTTTGTTGTGGGGGGCTGTCCTGTGTGCTGTAGCTTGTTTAGCGGCATTCCTAGCTTCTGTTCACTAGATGCTGGTTGCACACACACCCCCCTGCATTTGTGACAATCAAAAATGTCTCCAGATATTGCCAGATGTCTCCAAGGAGAGGCAAAATCAATCCCAGTTGAAAACTTGTAAATAAACTGCTTTAACATCAGTGACACTGTATTGTCCTCATTTGCATATGTGTTGATTTTCTCTACAATGCTAAACTTGAGGGCTGGAACCATCATTTATTTAGCAAATAAAATTTGAGGGTCTACTTTGCTAGCTAGACACTAGGTTAAGTCTGGAATACACAAGAAATACAATGGCAAAAGCAACTGATAAGATCTCAACACTTTTGGACCTTATAGCTTAAAGAGGGTTACAGACATATTCATGTATAATTATACAGTTAAACCAAACACCCAGTGCCATCCATTTGAGTCCAACTCATAGTGACCCCCATTGGGTTTCCAAGGCTGTAAATCTTTACAGAAGTAAAGTCATGTTCCATCTGCAAAGCAGCTGGGAGGTTTGAACTACTGATCTTCTGGTCAGTGGCCAAATGTCTTACCCACTATACTACCAGAGCTCCTTAATTATTCAGTTACTGCATTATAATTTTTAAATTCTGGAAGGAGAACTACGGTGTGCTCTTAGTACATAAAACTTGGGTCCTGGCCTAGTTTGGAAACTAGACAGTTTCCTTGGGGAAGTGACCTCAGACACATCTCTCTGGTCCTTGGCCTCTTGGCCTGGCCTCTGCCCTCCTGGGGCAAATGTTAAAGAGCTCTTTTAGCTCTGCCAGTAGGTACACTTAGGTGCACCCCATGGGAGCTCTGGTAGTGTAGTGCCTAAGGCACTTGACTGCTAACCAGAAGGCTGACGGTTCAAACCCACCAGCCACTCCTTGGAAGGAAGGTTGGGCAATCTACTTCCGTAGTGATACCACCTCAGAAACCCAAGGATGGGTCGCTATGAGTTCGGTCTGACTCGACAGCACATAACAACAACAACAACAGGTGCACCCCACTCTGCCACCAAGCCTCCTGCCCAAGGGCACTCGACTTCCTCACTCCATAGGCCAGGTAAGCCCAATGCTTTATCTCCTGCCTCTTTGTTCCACTGCTGGGGCATCCCTCTGCCAGGGTGTCCCTCTACCATGCTTGTCTCTGCTGGGCATCTCTGCCAAGGAAGTCCAGTACAGGGATCTCAGGTCCAAGGACACACTATTTTGTCTCCAGCTCCTCTCTCTTGATGGTAGTGAGATTCAAAACACCAGATTTAGTTAGGAGCATAGTAGGTAAGATTGATGTGAATGGGAGAAATAAGTCCCTAGGTTGACTCCCACCTTTTGGCTTGCCCCAACTAAGTGAGTGGTGGAATTGTTGCCTGAGATAGAGAAAACTGGAAGGATAAGTAGTTTTTTTAAAATTGTGATTTGGGTGAAAGTTTACAGAGCAAATTCACTTTCCATACAACGGTTCATATACACTTTGTCTCATGACATCGACTACAATTTACCACAATGTAACAGCTCCCCTCCCACTTCCTTCCCATAGTTACCTCTTTCCTGTGCCCTTCTCTCCATGCACTCCTGCTCCCTGAGCTACCTCCCTGTGCGTACACAGCCCTACTACCCTGATTGTTCTCTCCAAGGAGTATTTCTACCTAGTGTAAATGTTCAGCTCATATGGCTGTCTTTTGTTTGGCTGGAAGCCACAGGAGTGAGTTCAATTCCAGACCTGAAGGGCAGCTAGGGGCCGTAGTCTCAGTGGTTCCATCAGGCTCTATGAGACCAGCAAACCTGGTCCCTTTTTTTTTTTTTTTCAAATGATTTTGAGTTTTGTTCCACATTGTTCTCCCACTCTCTGCAGAGTCTTCTACATAGATTCCCCCTCTGAGTGGTTGACAGTGGTAGCCAGGCACTATCTAATTTTTCTGGTCTCATGGTTGTATAGGCTGAGGATCATTTGGTGTACCAGTCACTTGGATTAATTGTTTCCATGCATCTTTGGTTTTCTTCATTCTTCTTTGCTCTGGACGAGAAGAGACCCATCATTGCATTTAGATGGCCACTTGCAAGCTTTTAAGTCCTAGAGTCACTACTCACCAAAATAGGATGTGGAACAATGTTTTTGTGTAGTATGTTATGCCAATTGAGCTTGATGTCCCCTGGGACTATGGTCCTGAGTCCACTTGCTCCCTTCTGGGTAGCTGGCTGTGCCCAAGAAGTGACTACAACCTTGTCCCTGGTCAACTCAACTATATACCTGGGAATTCTTACAGAACACAGCAATACACTTGTAGAAACATTGTCTGCCAACCCTATACATGGTCCTGGGCATACTCCTCCCTTCCTAGACATACCTACTAGTTCATCCTGTCCACCCATCTATCCACCCATATATCCATGCTTGCCTTCACTTTGAAGGATATTGTTGTTGTTGTTGTTATGTGCCATCGAGTCAGACCCGACTCATAACGACCCCTCCTTGGGTTTCCGAGGCAGTATCACTATGGAAGTAGATTGCCCCATCTTCTTTCCGAGGAGTGGCTGGTGGGTTTGAACCACCAGCCTTCTGATTAGCATTCAAGTGCCTTAGAAGGATAAGTAGTTTTAAAGTGGGTTTAAATCGCAGATCACTTTGGGGCTATTGCAACTTTCAAGTAGAGCTGTCACATAAAGATTTGGCTACTGGAATCCAGAGCCCAGAAGAGAGGGCTGAACTGAAGGCACACATTTTTAGGTGTTAATTGAAGAGTGTGGATGAAATAACCCATGATAGATTGCAAACCAGCATCCCACAGTGGATTCTGGTTCACAGATGTGTTTTGTTTTGTCTATATGGTGTTTTTTGATGTTGTAGTTTAATGTTGAATTGTTGTTGTTATTATGTGCGGTCGAGTCAGACCTGACTCATAGCAACCCTTTCTTGAATTAGTTTCCAATATTTTAAAGTCCAAAGATTTCTCATGAACATCCAGATTTAGGGCTTCTCTTGAAAAATCAGAAGATGTGACATTAGTGCACTGCTTTTCCCATAAGGCAACGATTGATTGGAACTAAGTCACAGCTGACCCTAGCTGCTTTCTAATTCACCACAGACCTCATTACTCCCTAAAAATTTCACCTGGATTTCTTTGCTCATTTGCTTCTCTGACTCTGTAGGTATTTGAATGTATAACTCCAGGTCTAGGAAGAGAGTATAGAATAGTGATTCTCATCTTGGCTGCACATTAGAATCATTGGATGATTAAAAATAGTGATTGAGGGGCTTACCTTAGTACTTTTTGTTCGCTTGATCTGAATTGTAGTCTGGAAGTTTCTTGACTGATTCCACCGAGCAGTGGAAGTTAAGAACTACTGATGGAGAGTAAGAACAAAAGAGCACTCACGCCTCTCATCTCAAGATACTCTTCTCTAAGGGTAGCCCCTGCCAGAGAGGTATAGTGGAATGGCAACTTGCCTGCTATTTAGGTATGCAAACTTAACTGTACTCTAAGGGTGTATTTAATTAGATGAGAGAAAACAGGGTTTAATTTATATGTAAACTTACCATTTGTTGTTCATTACTGCACAAGGTTATATACACAAAAAGAACAGGTTTGCCACGGTTAAGCATTCTGCTGCTGACTGAAAGCTTGGCAGTTGAACCCACTAGCAGCTCGGCAGGAAAAAATGTGTGGCAGTCTGTTCCTATAAAGATTTCAGCCTAAGAAACCATGTGGGGCAGTTCTACTCTGTCATTTAGGGTCACTATGAGTCAGAATCAATGTAATGGCACACCACAACAACATACTTAAAGGGATTTTCAAGGGTAATTTAAACTGTATTTGATTTTTACCTTATGTGCTTATTTTAAAATTTAATTCCAGTTTAAGACGAGGGAAGAGAGTGTTTCAAAAAGAGAGGAATAATCAAGTAAAGATGCAGACTGAAAATGACATTTTGAATTTAGCAAGATGGCATCTTTGACATCCATAAGAACCCTTGTAGATTGGAAGGGGCAGAAGCCAGACTAAAGTAGGAGGAAAGTAAGGAAATACAGATGGTGAATTTGGAAAACACTTTTGAGAAATTTGGCCAAAAAAGGGAATAATAAAGGAGATATAGGTGTCTTATGTGTCTGTGTGATAGGTGCTCAGCCTGTGTTGGTCACCCAGTTGCTTCACTTAATTTCAGGGAGGTAGCCTAGTAGTGCCTTATTGCCAGCCCATCTTGGAGGGACCTTGCTTGTATTTGTTTTGGAGATCTTGTACTTTATCACTGAGAAGGTATTTTTCCAGGGCCCTTGAGACCCCTGAAGGAGCTGACTCAGATATTGGTGATTAGACCCTAGGTCTCTTTCTTACCTGGAAAGCCATACAGCTTCTAAAGGGCAGCAGTGATCTGGGCTGCAGTGACCCTAACATCATCCTGCCATTGAACTAATGAACAAAGACCAGATGGTTGGCATGTTGAAAATGGAATAGTTGGCTATGTCAAGGAATGTGTATTTAACTGTCAGATTCCCAGGAGTAGTTTTTGCAGCTGTATTTTTCCAATGAACTTGATAGTATCTCTTGGTTTACCAGTTGCAGGCATGTAAGCTTCCTCATACTCTGAAATCTTTATCATTGATAGTGTTGAAATGTATGGATATAAATTGGAAGTATGGACTTCATTGACCTCGGAAAGGATAAGGAATCTGTGGAGCACTGAGCAAATTTTTGTTTCCAGAAGGTCATGTGAAGGCTGATCTGCTTTGAAGAATTCAGGTTAGAGTGACGAGGGTGGGTTGTCATACAGATTGCCACAACCAGTCTATATTTTATCTACCTCTGTGTCGTAGACAACCTTACCCTTGCAGAGGAAGAGGTCATGTTTTTGAGAGTTGTAGACTACTAGCAGAACACTGAAATAAGGGTTGGAAAATGCCCAGAATTATTTCTGTACTCTTGCAAAGAGTATATTGTGAGATAATAGCCTTCATAGCTGCCATATGTTTACCAGTTAGGTGGATAAATGGTTAAGATCTCTATAAAGGATGAGTGGGTTGGGTTTGTTTTTTGTGATATGAATTGCAGACCTTGGTCCAGTATTGTTTATATTGAAAGTCCATGATAAGAAAATATTTTGTTTAGAAAATTTTTTGTGTTTAGGCAGGTGTGGGACTTCCTCATCACAAATATAGTTAAGCATTACATCTGGATAGCAGTAGATGGAGGGAAAGGTGGTCCAAATTTCCTTTGGTGTGTGAAAGAGATAAGATGGCTTAGTGGGCAGAGGATTTAGGCCTGAATCTGTCAAATGTGAGCTTTGTGATTTTTTTCTTTTTGTTTTTTTTTTTTTTTTTTTTTTTTTTTTTTTTTTTTTTTTTTTTTGTGGAGATCTTTTACTTTATTTTTTATTTTTATTTTTTAATTTTACTTTGATTTGGGTGAAGATTTACAAAGTAAATTCACTTTTCATACAGCAGTTCACATAATATACTTTGTCTCATGTCATTGACCAAAATTTACAATGCAACAGCCCCCTCCCACTTCCTCCCCATAGTTACCTCT
>NW_006921590.1:33545731-33554581 GCF_000298275.1 Orycteropus afer afer
ATTCTGTATCCTTCCCTTCAAGGCTCAGGGGTCCAAGATTATCATCTGTGTCTGTGTTAATTGGTTTCCCTTTTCTTTGTTGAAGAGGGTCTTTGCAATCCTTCTGCCTAGTCCACCATCTTGCCGGAAGCTGAATTTTTTCTTTTTAATTGAGGTAAAATTCACATAACATAAAATTAGCCATTTTAACCATTTAAAAGTGACTTCCAGAACATTCACAGTATTGTGTAACCATCACCACTGTGTAATTCCAGCTTTCAGCACCCCTAAAGGTCCCTCATATTTTGATGATGTTGTCAGAAGAGACTAGTCCCTAGAGAAGGGTATCATTCTAGGTAAAGTAGAGGGTCAGTGAAAAAGGGGAAGACCCTCAATGAGATGGATTGACACA
Organism: Orycteropus afer afer; assembly: GCF_000298275.1. Lineage (NCBI taxonomy): Eukaryota > Metazoa > Chordata > Mammalia > Tubulidentata > Orycteropodidae > Orycteropus > Orycteropus afer. Next base: position 33,546,123 of record NW_006921590.1, read on the forward strand.
GTGGCTGCAATGATGGGCTCAAGCATGGCATCAATTGTGAGGATGGCACAGGAGTGCGCAATGTTTCATTATGTTGCATGTGGGGTCGCTGTGGGTAGAAACCAACTCAATGACACCTATCAACAACAACAACAATAAAGGAAACCCCACGTCTTAAGCAGTCTGTGGTGCAGCAAATTACTTAAATATGGTCCTTTAGAGCATAATCTTTGTGCCTCCCACTGGATGCCTGAGTGGAACTATGCAAAATGTGAGGTGCTTAAGGCCCACAAAGGGGATTGAATAGCTTCCTAATAATGTAAATCAGGTGCATGGCACCCTTGTGGGGTGGGACCGTGTAAATAAGGTGTACGGAACCCTAACATGGGGATTGGTCAGTTTTTCCATCCTGCTAGGCTTAAAATGAACCATTCTAGAGACATAAATGGAGGGATCTCACTACCACCCAGAAGGAAGAGCCAGAAGTAGAATGCATCCTTTGGAGATTCCAGTACTGAACCTCCTCAACTCAGGAGACAGAACTGTAACACTTTGCTTAGTTGGCGAGAGACAAGAAGAAGCAGTGGCAGAGAAACAACAGCAGCAGAACCAGGAGACCTGTCAGGAGACAACACAGTGGGCTTCCAGACACATGAAGCAAGAAAGCTGAGTAGCACTGGGCTGAGGCTTACTGGCAGAGTGGGGTGCTTCTGGGTACTTAACAGTAGAGCTAAAAGAGCTTTGTAACTCTTGCCTAAGTGGGACAGAGGCCAAGGAGCCACCGGGCCAAGAGGCTGAGGGCCAGAGAAAGGCATGCCTGTGGGCACTGCTGAAAAGAGGCTGTCCTGATTGAAGAACTGTATCCTGAGTCATTTCTGATCCTGAATTATAACCTGTTATTTACCTCATAAACCCAATTATCATTAGTATTGTCTGTGAGTTCTGTGTGGCCATTACAATGAATTATAGAGTGCAGTAGCAAAGTAGAAAGTACCATGGGAAGGATGGTTGGTGTCAGAATTGATAAGAAGGTAGGAGGCTGGAGGCATGTCTGACCTCTGCCACATAGGAATCAAACTTGGGTTGTTGATCTTGATCCTCTTCCCTCCGTGTGAAGTCGAAGGAGGTAAGAGGCCTCCACTATGCCATCTTTATATAATTACTCCTCGTTGTCTTCCCACCTCTGGCAACCACTAATCTGCTTTCTTTCTCTATGGATTTGTCTATTCTATACGTTTCCTATAAATGAATCATACAATATGTGGCTTTTTTTGTCTGATTTCTTTTATTTAGCATAATGTCTTCAAGGTTCATCCACATTGTAGCCTGTATTGGTACTTCATTCTTTTTTAAAACTGAGTAGTATTCCTGTATATGGATATTTTGTTTATCTATTCATCAGTTGATGGGCATTGGATTGTTTCTATCTTTTGGCGATTATAAATAGTGCTGGTAAGAATATCTGTGTACAAGATTTGTTTTTATTGTGGTGAATATATATCTATATATACACACACACATAAAAAAAATTAGCATGTACAAGTGTTTGTTTGAATACTTCTTTTCACTTCTTTTGGGTATATACCTAGTAGTGGAATTGCTGGGTTATAATTGTAATTCTGAAGGAGTCCTTGTAGTGCATTGCAGTTACATACTCGTGGTTCAAACCCACATAGAAGACCTGAGGGAGAAAACACCTGGTGATCTGCTCCTGTAAAGATTATAATCTGGAAAACCCTATGTGGCCGTTCTACTCTGTCGCATGAGGTTGCTGTGAATCAGAATTGCTTGATGGCACCTAGCAACAACAACATGTTTAACTTCTTTTATATTCTTATAAGCAGTGTAGGAGGGCTGTAATTTCTTTACATCCTCACCAACACTTACATTTTGAGGAGTTTTATTTGTTTGTTCGTTTGTTCTCTTCTAGCTATTTTAGTGAGTATGAAGTAGTATCTTACTATAGTTTTGATTTGCATCTCCCTAATGACACCTGAGGAGCTCTGGTAGTGTAGTGCCTAAGGCACTTGACTAATAACCAGAAGGCTGGCGTTTCAAACCCACCAGCCACTCCTCAGAAGGAAGGTTGGGCAATCTACTTCTGTAGTGATACTGCCTCAGAAACCCAAGGAGGGGTCGTTATGAGTCGGGTCCAACTTAACCTCACATAATAACAACAATGACAGCTGAAGGAACCCTGGTGGTACAGTGGTTAAGTGCTCAACTGTGAACTGAAAGGTGGGCAGTTCGAACCCACCAGCTGCTCCACAGGAGAAAGATGTGGAAGTCTGAGTCTGTAAGAATTATAGCCCAGGAAACCCTATTGGGGCAGTTCTGCTCTGCCCTATAAGGTTGCTATGAGTCAGAATTGACTCAACTGCACCTAACGAAAACAATGACAAATTATGTCAAATGTCGTTTTGTGTGCTTATTGGCCATTCGTATATCTTTTTTGAAGAAATATCTGTTCAAGTCTTTTGCCCATTTAAAAAAAAAAATTTTAATTGGTTTGCTGTGTTTTGAGGTCCAGTCTTAAGAGTTCTTTATGTTTTCTGGATACTAGACCCTGTCATTGTTAGGTGCCATTGAATTGGCTCCAACTCATAGCCAACCTGTATACAACAGAACAAAACGCTGCCCAGTCATGTGCCATCCTCGTAATCCTTGTTGTGCTTGAACCCATCATTGCAGCCACTCTGTCAGTCTATCTCTGTGAGAATCTTCTCCTTTTCCCCTGTCCGTTTACATATGTGCTCATGGCTCAAGCATGATACCCTTCTCCAGAAATGATACCTTTTGACAGCATGACCAAAGTAGGTGAGATGAATGAAGTATGGCCATTCTCATTTCTAAAGAACATTCAGCTGTACCTCTTCCAGGACAGACTGGTTCGTTCTTCTGGCAGTCCATGGTATTTTCTGTATTCTTCAGCAACACCAGAATTCAAGGGCGTCAACTCTTCTTTGGTCTTCCTTATTCATTGTCCAGCTTTCACATGCATATAAGGTGATTGAAAACACTGTGGCTTGAGTTGGGTGCACTTTAGTCTTCAAAGTGACATCTTTGCTTCTTAACACTTTAAAGAGGCCTTTTGCAGCAGATTTGCTTAGTGCAATATGACGTCTGATTTCTTGACTGCTGTTTCCATTGGTGTTGACCGTGGATCCAAGTAAAATGAAATTCCTGACAACTTCAGTCTTTTCTCCACTTTCATGATGTTGCTTTTTGGTCCAGTTGTAAGGATTTTTATTTTCTTTATGTTGAGGTGTAATCAGTGGTGAAGACTATAGTCTTTGATCTTTATCAGTAAGTCCTTCACGTCATCTTCACTTTCAGCAAGCAAGGTTGTGTCCTATGCATATCATAGGTTGTTAATGAGCCTTCCTCCAATCCTTATGCCACATTCTTCTTTATATAGCCTAGCTTTTCAGATTATTTGCTCAGCATTCAGATTGAATAAGGATGGTGAAAGGATACAACCCTGATGCACACCCTTCCTGATGTTAAGCCATGCAATATCCCTTTGTTCTGTTCAAATGACTGTCTCTTGGTCTATGTACAGGTTCCTCATGTGCACAATTAAGTCTTACAGAATTTCCACTTTTTGCAATGTTACCCATAATTTGATATGATCACATAGTAAAATGCCTTCGTATAGTCAATAAAACACAAGTAAAACTCTTGCTGGTATTCTTTGCTTTCAGTCAAGATTCCAACCTTTGTTATGATAATCCTTTGTTTCATGCCCTCTTCTGAATCCACCTTGAATTTTTTGAAGTTCCTGTCAATATACTGCTGCAACCATTTTTGAATTATCTTCAGCAAAATTTCATTTGCATACGATATTAATGATACTGTTAGACAATTTCCACATTCTGTTGGATCACCTTTCTTTGGAATGGGCACAAATATCAATCTCTTCTAGTCGTTTGGCCAGGTAGCTATCTTCCATATTTCTTAGGATAAATGAGAAATGCTTCCAGCACTGCATACATTTCTTGAAACATCTCAGTGGATATTCTCTGGATTCCTGAAGCCTTCCTTGTTTTTCACCAGTTCTTTCAGTGCAGCTTCGACTTTCTCCTTCAGTACCATTGGTTCTTGATCATATGCTACTTCCTGAAATGATTGAACATAGACCAATTCGTTTTGGTACTGTAACTCTGTATATTCCATCCATTTTCTTTTGATGCTTCCTGCATCATTTAATATTTTGCCCATAGACTCCTTCAGTATTGCAACTCGAAGTTTGAATTTTTTTCATTTCTTTCAGTCTGAGAAATGCCAAGCATGTTCTTTCCTTTTGGTTTTCCAACTCTAGGTCTTTTCTGCCTTTCGTTATAATACTTCATCTTCTTGAGCTGCCCTTGGAAATCTTCTGTTCATCTTACTCTGTCATTTCTTCCATTTGCCTCTGGTGGCATAGTGCCTAAGGCATTTGACTGGTAACCAGAAGGCTGGTGGTTCAAACCCACCAGGCACTTCTTGGAAGGAAGGTTGGATGATCTACTTCCATAGTGATACGGCCTCGGAAACCCAAGGAAGGGTTGGTATGGGTTGGATCTGACTCAACGGCAGTGCATTTGATTTTTGGTTTAGGTACTCTCCATTCAAGAGCAAGTTTCAGAGTCTCTTGTGACATCCATTTTGGCCCTTTTTCATGACATTTTCCTTTCTTCATGGACGATGTTCCTGATGGCATCCCATAACTTGTGTGGTCTTCAGTTGCTGGTGTTCAGTGCATCAAATCACTTCTTCAGATGGTCTCTAAATACAGGTGAGATATAATCAAGGTCCTGTTTTGGCTCTTGTGGATTTGTTTTAATTTTCCTCAGCTTTAGCTTGAACTTGCATATGAGCAATTGATTGTGTATTCCACAATCAGCTCCTCACCTTATTTTGGCTGAAGATACTGAGCTTTTCCAGTGCCTCTTTCCAGAGATGTTCTTGATCTGATTCCTGTGTATTCTATCTGGTAAGGTCCACATGTATAGCTACTGTTTATGTTGTTGAAAAAAGGTATTTGCAATGAATAAGTTTTTGGTCATGCAGAATTCTATCATGCAATATCTAGCATCATTTTCATCACTGAGGCCATATTTTCCAACTACTGATGATGATTCCTTGTTTCCAACTTTCACATTTCAGTCACCAATAGTAATCAATACATCTTGATTGCATGTTTGGTCAATTTCAGACTACAGAAATTGATAAAAATCTTTAATTTCTTCATCTTTGACTTCAGTGGTTGGTGGGTAAATTTGAATAATAGTAGTATTAACTGCTTTCCTTGTAGGTGTGTGGATATTATCCTATCATTGACAGCATTGTACTTCAGGTTAGATCTTGAAATGTTCTTTTCAAGGATGAATGCACAATCATTTCTCTTCAACTTGTCATTCTTGGTATCGTAGACCGTATGATTGTCAGGTTCAGAATATCCAACACCAGTCCATTTCAGCTTACTAATGCCTAGGATATCCATTCCATTTCATTTTTGACAACTTCCAATTTTCCTAGGTTTATACTTCATACATCCCACCTTCCAATTATTCATAGATGTTTGCAGCTATTTCAGATATATGATTTATATATTTTCTCTCATTCTGTGAGTTGTCTTTATTTTTTAATAGTGCCATTTCATGTACAAAAGTTTTTCATTTTGAGGAGATCCATCTTATCTTTTTTGTTCCTGTTGTTGCTCGTGCTTCTAATGTCTTATGTAAAACTTCATTGTCAAATCCAAGGTCAGGTAGATTTACTGCTATCTTTTCTTCTGAGTATTTTATAGTTTTAGCTCTTAAATTAGACCTTTTATCCATTTTGCATTAATTTTTGTACACGGTGTGAGGTAAGGGTCCAACTTCATTCTTTTGAATGTGAATATCCTGTTGTCTCAGTACCATTTGTTGAAAGAGCTATGTGATTTTATGCAAGTGTCTGACCCTCAGTTTTTTCATTTGTAAAATGAAAATGGTAACACTTGTCTCACAAAGTTATTATAAGGTTAAATAAGAAAAGATGTATGTATAATCTTTTTGGAAAATATAAATCACTAAACAAATACTAGTGATTTTAGTTAGTTTGCCACATATGCTTTAATTTGTACAAGGTCTCTATAGGTTTCTTTCAGGGACCACCAAAAGTCTTCCATCCAAGTATATTTTCTTATAGGGCATGTACATGTCAACTTATGTTGCTATTACTCTCAAATTTAGGAATACTGGTTTTGGGTGTGTAGGGAGCTCTGGTAGCCTAGTGCCTAAGGCATTTGCTAACCAGAAGGCTGGTGGTTCAAATCCACCAGCCACTCCTCAAGAGGAATATTGGGCAATCTACTTCTGTAGAGATACCAACTTGGAAACCCAAAGAGGGGTCACTATGAGTCAAATTGACTTGATGGCAGTGAGGTTGGTTGGTTGGTTTGTTTGTTTAGGTGTTCAAGGGCATTAAAAATGTTCAGGGCATCTTTTCCTTTTGGACCAAGAATTCTCAAATTTTATTTTTAAACTTCTAGACTGCTTCCTGATTCATGGCTAGTGACCTCACTTACTTCAGTCATCAAATATTTATTGAGTTTCCACTGAGTGCCACGTTGTACTTGAGTACTGGAGATACAGTGTTTTGCGATACAAGACCAAACTGTCTTATGTCTCGGTATCCCCTCTAAATATCTGTTTCTCTCTATAGTTATCTAACTCACTGACGCCAGTTCCTTTTCCACCATTCTCTCTCTTTTTTTTTTTCAATATTCAATAACTTTATTTTGCAGTTATTTTTTTTTAATTTTTATTTTTATTGTGATTTGGGTGAAAATTTACAGAGCAAATACACTTTCCATTCAGCAGATCACATACACTTTGTCTTATGACATTGACCACTATTTAGCACAATGCAACATCTCCTCTCCCATTTCCTGCCAATAGGTACCGCTTCCTTGTGACCATGCACTCCTACCCCCTGAGCTGTCTCCCTGTGCCTGAGCAGCCCTTATTTCTCTCTTACTTGTTCTCTCCCAGGAGTGTATCTACCTCAGATAAATGCTCAACTAGTATGCCTGTCTACTGCTTGGCTGGAAGCTACAGGTGTGTGTTCAATTCCAGACCTGAAGGACAGCTAGGGGCCATAGTCACAGTGGTTCCACCAGGCTCCATTGGGCCAGTAAATGCCACCATTCTCTCTTGAACCCACACTAATTAGGCTTTTACCCCCACTAAAACACTCTTGTCAAAGTTACTAGTAACTTCCACATTGCTAAATCCAGTGAGTCAGTTCTCAGTTTTCCTCTTACTTGACCTTTTAGCAGGATTCCACACAGATGATCATTCCCTCTTCTTTGAAATGCTTTCTTCACTTAGCTTCCAGAACACTCCATTCTCTGAATTTCCTCCCACCTTTCTGTAAGTTCTTTCTCAGTCCTTACGCTGGTTCCTCATCATCTTCCTGACCTCTAAAGTTAGAAGGCTGCAAGGCTTAGTCCTCAAACCTATGTTCTTATCTACCTTATTTCCTTGACAGTTCATCCAGTCTCATGGTTTTAGATACCATCTATATCCTAACAGCTACCAAATTTGTAACTCCAAGTTAGACGTCTCCTCTGAATCCCATACACACATCACAGTACCTACTTGATATCTCTACTTGGATATCTAACCCTTCCCCACACACACACAAAACCAAACTCACTACCGTCTAGTCGATTCGATTCATAGCAATCCTTCCTTGGGTTTCCATGGCGGTATCTCTATGGAAGTAGATTGCCCAGTCTTCCTTCTGAGGAGTGCCTGGTGGGTTTGAACCTCCAGCCTTCTGGTTAGCAGTCAAATGCCTTAGGCACTACACCACCAGAGCTCCTTGGATATCTAACAGATATCTCAAAACCAAATCTTCTTTTCCAAAACTTACTCTTCCCATGTCCTACTCTGTCTCCATATATAGAAGCTCCAGTAGCAAAAGCCAGAAATCTTTGAGTTATCCTTGACTCTCTTTATCTTTCACCCCATATTCAGTCTATCAATAAATCCTATTGGTTCTGCCTTCAAAATGTATCTTGAATCAAGTCCCTTGCCCCACTGCTTTTACCTTGTCTAAGCCACCATTATATCTCACCTGGATTATTGCAGTAGCTTTATTCTGGTTATCTAATGCCACTGTGACCAGAATATACATCACAAATGGGATGGCCTTACCAAGCAGGAGTTTATTCTTTTTTTTTTAGGATTTGGGTGAAGATTTACAGAGTAAATTCACTTTTCATACAGCAGTTCACATATACTTGTCTCAGGTCATTGACCAAAATTTACAATGCAGCAGCTCCCATCCCACTTCCTCCCCATAGTTACCTCCTTCCAGTGTCCATCCCTTCATACTCTTCTGCACCCTGAGCTATCTCCCTGTGCGTAAGCAGCCCTTCCTTCTCCCATGATTGTTCTCTCCAGGGCGTGTGTCTACTTGAGGTAAATGTTTAACTCACATGCCTG
>NW_006921590.1:33562532-33567931 GCF_000298275.1 Orycteropus afer afer
GCGCAGTCCCTGGCTGGCAGGGTGATTTTTAGGTTCATTCTTAGGTCCTACCACCAGTCGGGTATCTCTGAGCCGCCTGTACTGTCAGGGTCACTCCGTTCGCTGTCAGACTGCAGCTCCGTAGGTCTCCTTTTTCTGGTATTTTCATGCAAATTCTTCTGCTATTTGGGGTTTAGTCCAATTCTGCATCCTTTCCTTCAAGGCTCAGGGGTCGAAGATTATCTTCTGTGTCTGTGTTAACTGGTTTCCCTTTTCTTTGTTGAAGAGGGTCTGTGCAATCCTTCTGCCTAGTCCACCATCTTGCCCTGCTCCACCTATTCTTAACAATTTGGAGGCTTTAAGTCCAAGTTCAAAGTGCCAGGCTCTAGGGGCTGGGTGAAAGCCCCTCAACCTTAGGGTTCCAGCTCCGCCTTCTGCTCCCAGCCCAGTGGAGCTAGAGGCATTTCTTCACTCAGACAGCTGCTGGCTGCTGAGGCTAAGAAGCCCCAAGTTTGACAAGTAAAAATGCACAGTCCCGATATTACCAAACCACATGGCCGGCCATGAATTCAAGTCCATTGTAAGTCCGAAGATCAGCAGAGCATGGCAGGCTGCTGAAAAATGACATGGCTTCATGCAGGGTTCAAGGTGCCATAAGCTAGAGACCATTCCTAAGGCTCTCCTTATATACAGGAAGCAGACCACTTACCCAAAGGCAGCTCTACTGAGCTGCTCATGGTAGATTCTAGCATGAAGTTGATTGCCAGTCTCATCATGGGGAATAACTACCACCAGCTGCCCAGCCACTCAACCAGGCCAAGCCAAGCTGACACACAAACATAACTACCACAAGCTTCCTAATTGTTTTCCTTGTTTCTGCTCTTGCTCCTACAACCCATTTGGGACCCTGTTAAAAGTAAATTCTCTGCCCCGAGGCTTTACAATTACCTACAAGGCCCTACCTTATCTCAATCTTCCTTTACCTCTCTCACTTCATCTCTTACTACTCTCCTCTATGCTTACTTTGTCCCAGACACAAATGCTACCTTGTTTTCCTTCCAGCAAGTCACCTGTGTTCCTGCTTCAGGGCCTTGTTTCTCAGTATCTACAAAGCTAACTCACTCACCTCCCCCAAATCTTTGCTGAAGTGTCACTTTCCCCAGTCTCCTTTCTCTCCCTTCCCTTCAAACTCTGTTTCCCAGAGCTCTGTGTATTCTCCTTTGCTTCAAGACAGCACTAAGGCTATCCCTCTTTCCTCTGTTTATTATTCTTTATGCTTTTGTTTGAACAGAGTCCCTCTAGTTTCAAAAAATAATAATAATAATAAAGTTTTTTAAAATACTTCTCTGTGAGATTAGAAATAAAAAGCAGAGATTAGTGGATATGAATGGAAACATCGTTAAAGGTTTAGAAGTCATAGGAAAGACACACTTATCCCTTTCATTGTGTGGATCATGAATTTACACTCTATTTTACAGTCTGGGCAATGGAGCCGTGGGGGTACTACTGTTGTGAGTACACACGAACACAGGTCTCTACCAGTGCTGAGTTCCACTTCAGGCACTGTGGCTCAGCATTTTGTCTTCTGCCAACATGATATATTTTGGACTCTTGATACTCTTCTGCCAGGTCTGCTTGGGACCCCTTTCCCATGGTGAACCCTTTTCAGAGAGTGAAGCCCCTCTCTGTGCTAGCATCACTGTCAGAATCCCTGTAAGGGCTCCATACAAGGGAGAGAGTATGTTAATTCTACTCCAAAATGTCCCAGACTCTGAAAAAGAGCACAGATCACATCCAGTGACAGTCTTTCTGGAAAGTAAGATCAGATGCTTCATCTTGGTCAGTGTTTCTCAGCCTCTGTCTATAAATCCATCGGACCTCATGAGGACCTTCTGCTGGCTTCTTGTTAAAGACTGGAATAACAACTCTTTTGATTTGTTGTTTTAAGAGACAAGACAATTTCTAATGAATATTTAAATAAGCATGTATTATATAAATACATTCTGCTTACCTCTGCTCTTATGGAGCTTATTTCCTTGATGACAAACAAGTAGGTACATAATATAATTTCAGATAATTGTGCTATGAAGAAAATGCTGCTGTTAACTGCTGTTGAGTTGGCCCCCAACTCCTGGCAATCCCATGCCAAGGGAACAAAATGCTGCTGGGTCTTGTGCCATCCTCATAGTTGGTTGCAGATTGGACCATTATGATCCATAGGGTTTTTACTAGCTGATTATTGGAAGTAGATTGCTAAGCCTTTCTTGTAGTCCACTTAGGCTGGAAGCTCTGCTGAAACCTAGTCAGCATCATGGCAACATACAAGCCTCCACTGACAGAGAGGTGGTGGTGCACATGAGGTGCATTTGCCAAGAACTGAACCTTGGTCTCCCGCGTGGAAGGTGAGAATTCTACCATTGAACCACCAGTGCCTCATATGAAGAAAATAAAGTGGGGCTTTTCCCCTAAAATAATTGGTCAACGTTCAACCATTTTAGAAGGTAGCATATGATCAAGAGCCAACATTATTGAAGGAAGAAGTCTAAGCTGCGCTAAAAGCAGTGTTGAAAACAAGGCTCCAGAGGCTGAGATATTTCAACAAACAAATGCAACACTGTAAGCTCTCACTTATTTATATGAAGAAATTTGGAAGCTGTCTGGCTAACTAACTAGAAGAGGTCCGTACTTGTCCCCATTCCAAAGAAAGGTTATCCAACAGAATGCAGAAATTATGAAATGTTTTCATTAATATCACATACAAGTAAAGTTTTGCTGAAAATAATTCAAAGCTAGTTGCAGCAGTACATAAACATGGAACTGCCGGAAATTGAAGCTGGATTCAGAAGAGGATGTGGAATGAAGGGTTATTGTTGGTAATGTTCTGATAGGACCTTGGCTGAAAGCAGAGAATACCAGAAAGGCATTTTCATGTGTTTTATTGACTATGCAGAGGCTTTCAACTGTGTGGATTATAGCAAATGATGGATAGCATTACAAAGAATGGGAATTCCATAACACTGCATTGTGCTCATGAGGAACCTGTACATAGACCTGTAGGTAGTCATTCATACAGAACAAGGGGGTACCAAGTGGTTTAAAATCAGGAAAGGTGTGTGTCAGGGTTGTATCCTTTCACTATACTTATTCAATCTGTATGCAAGGCAAATAATCCAAGAAGCTGGACTATATGAAGAGGAGTAGGACATCAGGATTGGGGGAAGACTCAGTAACAACTTGTGATATACAGATGACATAACCTTGCTTGCTGAAGGTGAAGAGGACTTGAAGAACTTATTGTTGAAAATCAAAGCCTACAGCCTTCGGTATGGATTACACTGCAAAATAATGAAAACAAAAATCCTCACAACTGGACCAGTAAGCAACATCATGATAGATGGAGAAAAGATTGAAAGTGTCGGGGATTTCATCCGCAGTCAATAACCACAGAAGCAGCAGTCAAGAAAAAAAAGCAAAGATGTCACTTTGAAGACTAAGGTGCTCCTGACCCAAGCCATACTACTTTTAGACACCTCATATGGCTGTGAAAGCTGGGCAATGAATAAGAAAGACTGAAGAAGAATCGATGCATTTTGAATGATAGTGTTGGCAAATAATATGGACGGTACCATGGACTGCCAGAAGAATGAATAAATCTATCTTGGAAAAAGTACAGCCAGAATGCTCTTAGAAGTGAGGAGGATGAGATTTCATCTCTTGTACTGTGGTCATGTTATCAAAAGGGACCAATCCCTGGAGAAGGACATCATGCTTAGTAAAGTAGAGGGTCAGCAGGAAAAAAAAAAAAGACCCTCAGTGAAATGGACTGATACAATGGCTGCAACAATGGACTTAAGCATAGCAATGTTGTGAGGATGGTGTAAAACTAGATGGTATTTCTGTTATACGTAGGGTTGCAATGCATCACAACTACTCAATGGCACCTAACTATAACAACATTCCCCTAATTATAAACACTTGGGTTGTTTCCAATTTTTCGCTATTTTAAATAGTACTGCAGTGCACATCCTTGTACTTTTACAAATGAATGTTCTTATTGCATGGATTCTGAAAGATGAAATTACTAGGTCATATAATCATTCATAATTGTTTTATATACTGCCAAATTCATCCCCCAAATGACTGTATGCATATTCCAAACGAAAAACCAAACTCATTGCCACTGAGTCGATCCAACTCTATGGACCCTGTATGACAAAATAGAACTGTTGGGGCAGTTCCCATAGGGTTTCCAAGGCTGTAATCTTTATGGAAGCAGCCTGCCACATCTTTCTCCTGCAGAGCAGCTAGTGGGTACAAACCACTGATCTCTTAGTTAATAACCAAGTACTTAACTATTGTGCCACCAGGGCTTCTTATACTAATGTTACATAAAATATATGATATCTAATGTATTTTAAAGCAGTAATAATGTCTGTTTTTTCCAGTAAATATATTTTCATTGCTTTTTAATTACATTGTTGTTGTTGTTGTTGTTATGTGCCGTCGAGTTGGACCCGACTCATAGCGACCCCTCCTTGGGTTTCCGAGGCAGTATCACTACGGAAGTAGATTGCCCAACCTTCCTTCTGAGGAGTGGCTGGTGGGTTTGAACCGCCAGCCTTCTGGTTAGCAGTCAAGTGCCTTAGGCACTATGCTACCAGAGCTATTAAGTACATTCTTTTGTATGTAAAAAAAAAAATAACATATAATAAGGCTAAAAGTCTTTGCACCCTCACTAATTTTCAAATTTTTGCCTTTCTTAACAATTTTGGTGATATCTCTTTGTTTTCATTTTTGTGCATTTCCCTGAAGTTGAATATCTTTTTCCACTTTTTTTTTTTTTTTAACTATTTTTATTTCATTTTCTGTATATTGAGTTGTATATCAGCAATGACTAGCTACCTCCTATGATCCATTGTTCCTTCATATTTAGTAAAGGACCCCAAGTTTTAGCCTGGCACATTGCTGTCCATCAGGAAGCTACATTCCTTGGCCTTGTTGGAGCTAAGCATAACTATGTGAGTAAGTTTTAGCTAATAATATGTAAACAGAAGGATTGAATGTGACTTTCAGAAGTCTCCTGAATGGAAGAAGACTCTTCATCCTTCTCCCATCCTATTTATTGGAACACAGACTTACTGAATGGAGGTCTGTCAGCCATCCTAGACTATAAGGGTCGTAATGGCCCATCAGTGAGCCAGGAAGCCTGGGTCTCTTGAGGATTTGGTGGAGCCTTCACATCAGCCCATAAGAAAGTAACTGATTCCTGTCTTTTTAAAGCATTCTTGTTTTTTCTATTTTATGCAGTCTAAAGCATAATAATAATAATAAGGGAGCTCTGGTAGCATAGTGGCTAAGACACTTGCCTGCTAACCAGATGGCTGGCAGTTCAAACCCACCAGCCACTCCTTGGAAGGAAG
>NW_006921590.1:33571719-33593681 GCF_000298275.1 Orycteropus afer afer
TATCCTTCTCTTCAAGGCTCAGGGGTCCAAGATTCTCTTCTGTGTCTGTGTTAATTGGTTTCCCTTTTCTTTGTTGAAGAGGGTCTGTGCAGTCCTTCTGCCTAGTCTGCCATCTTGCCGGAACTCCACATTTTCTCATATTTTTATGTGTTTTTTTAAAAGTTGAGGTTTTAATCTATCTGAAATTTATTTTTTGTCAATAGTGTAAGGGAAGAACCTTGTTCAATTGGCTATACATTTGGAATAGTAATTTTTGTATTAAGTGGTATGTCAGGTTATCAATTACTAGATTCTCATATGTGCATTGGTTGGTTTTATATTCTGTTTAGTTCCATTGATCTTTGTTTCTGTGTCATTAATACACTTTTAATTATTATAGCTTTGTGATATACTGTAATTTTTGGTAAGGTAGAGTCTTTATTCTTTTTTGAAAGTTCAATATTAAGTGACTATAGCACAATATTTGTAACACATATGTAAGAGATAAAGTATAACAGTACAGTGAACACTTGTTTTTCACTGCTTAGCTTAAGGGAAAAACTATACCATTCCCTTTGTCTTTGTTCCCCTACTCCAAAGTTGTCTTGACTTCCTGTGTATTTTTTCTTTTGTGTGAAATTTTAGAATTAACTCATAAATTGATCTTAGAAACAGTTCATATAATTGAAGGCAATAATAGTTTTTGTACTAATAACTTCTTATTTGAAAGTAACATACAAATAATTATTTAATTTTTTTCCCATTTAAAAGCAACAGTTTGAGTGGTAAAGTATGAGCATCCAGTGGTTTGGGGATACTGGTTGAATGAAGTCTTGACCTCCAGTCATTGGCAGTTTATTGTGAGCTTTGGTGAATTTCAACCATTACAGTTTTAAATTGTTGTTGTTCTTAGTTCTATATTGCTTAATTTGTACCCGTAGTAGAATGTGGATTAAAGATGGAACATGTGTGAAACACATGTCAAAATACCATAAATTAATGAGAAGCATAAAAAATGATAATTTTGCACAATTATTTCAAGATGCTCTTCATGAAATATGTAAGTTGCATGCATCTGATCAACATTCTTATAAAGCATCAAGATGTCTCTAATACTTAAAAAACAAAATAATTAAAGGAAGCTGGATGAAGAGTATAAGGGAACTCTCTGTACTTAACTTTGCAACTCTTGTGTAAATGTAAAATTATTTCAAAGTAAAAATGTTTTTAAAAATCATTATGTAAATAGAAACATAAGCAAGGCATGACTTATGTTTAGAGTTATACATGTATTCATATATGCATATAATTGGCACTTGCTATTTCCTGTTCTTTAGGCCATTCCTGTTGTTAGGTGCTGTTGAGTCTTCTCCAACTCAAATCAACATTATGCACAACAGAACAAAACGCTGCGTGGTACAGTGCCAGCCTCACGATTTTGATATACCTGAGCCCATCGTTGCAGCCACGGTATCCATCCATCTTGTTGAGGGCCTCCCTTTTTCATTGACCCTCCACTTTATCAATTATGATATCCTTTTCCAGTGAATGGTTCCTTCTGATGAACATTACCAAAGTAGGTGACACAAAGTCTGGCCATTCTTGCTTCCTAGGAGCATTCTGTCCGTACTTCTTCCAGGATAGATTTGTTAGTTCTTTTAGCAGTCCGTGGTATTCTCAGTATTCTTTGCCAACAGCACAACTCAAAAGCATCAACTCTTCTTTGGTCTTCTTTGTTCATCGTTCAGCTCTCATGTGTAAGAGGCAATTGAAAATACAGTGGCTTGGGTTAGACGCACCTTAGTCTTCAAGGAGATGTCTTTGCTCTGCAGCACCTGAAGGAGGTCTTTTGCAACAGATTTGCCCAATGCAAAACATCGTCTGATGCCTTGACTATTGCTTCCATTGGTGTTGATTGTAGAACCAAGTAATATAACATCAGTCTTTGACAACATCAGTCTTTTCTCCATTTATCGTGATGCTGCATATAGGTCCAGTTGTGAGAATTTTTGTTTTCTTTGTACTGAGGTGTAATCCATACTGCATACTGTAGCCTTTATTCTTTATCAGTAAGTGCTTCAAATTATCCTCACTTCCAGCAAGCAGAGTTGTGTCATCTGCATATCGCAGGTTGTTAATGAGTCTTCCTCCAATCCTGATGCCATGTTCTTCCTCATATAATCCAGCTTCTCAGATTATTTGCTCAGCATACAAATTGAGTAAGTAGGGTGAAAGGATACAACTCTGACACACTCCCTTCCTGATTTTAAACCATGCAGTATCTCCTTGTTCTGTTGGAACAACAGCCTCCTGATCTATGTACAGGTTTCTCATGAGTACAATTAAGTGTTGTGTAATTCCCATTCTTCTCAATGTTATCCAAAATTTGTTATGATCCACACAGTCGAATGCTTTTGCATAGTCAGTAAAAGATAAGTAAACATCTTTCTGGTGTTCTTTGCTTTCAGCCAAGTTCCATCTGACATCAGCAATGATATCCCTTATTCTACATCCTCTTCTGAATCCAGGTTGCATTTCTGGCAGTTCTCTGTCAAACTACTCCAGCCGTTTTGAATTATCTTCAGTAAGATTTTCCTTGTGTGTGATATTAATGATATTGTTTGATAATTTCCACATTCTGTGGGATCACCTTTCTTTGGAATGCATACAAATATGGATCTCTTCCAGTAAGTTAGCCATGGAGCTGTCTTCCAAATCTCTTGGCATAACCGAGTGAGTGTCTCTAGCACAGCATCCATTTATTGAAACATCTCAGTGGGTATTCTGTCAATTCCTGGAGCTTTGTTCTTCGCCAGTTTTTTCAGTGCAGCTTCAGCTTCTTCCTTCAATACCTTTGGTTCTTGATCATATGCCACCTTCTGAAATGGATGAACATCAACTAATTCTTTTTGATACAGTGACTCTGTGTATTCCTTCCATCTTCTTTTGATGTTTCCTGCACCATTCACTATATTGCCCATAGAGTCTTTCAATATTGCAACTTGAGGCTTGAATTTTTTCTTCAGTTCTTTCAGCTTAAGAAATGCCAAGCATGTACTTCCCTTTTGGTTTTCTAACTCTAGGTCTTTGCACATTTCATTATAATAATTGACTTTGTCTTCTCAAGCTGCTCTTTGAAATCTTCTTTTCAGCTTTTTTATCTTGTCATTTCTTTCATTTGCCTTAGCTACTCTCTGCTCAAGGGCAAGTTTCAGAGTCTCTTCTGACATTGTTTTTGGTCTTTTTTTCCTTTCCTGTCTTTTCAATGACCTCTTGCTTTCTTTATGGATGATGTTCTTGATGTTATCCCACAATTCTTCTGGTTTTCAGTCATTGGTGTTCAATGCATCAGATCTATTCTTTAGATGGTCTCTAAATTCAGAAGGGATATAGGCAAGGTCATATTTTGGCTCTCGTGGACTTGTTTTAATTGTCTTCAACTTCAACTTGAATGTGCATTGAGAGCAGTTGGTGGTCTGTTCCACAGTCAGTGCCTGACCTTTTTTTGGCTGAAGATATTGAGCTTCTCCATCACATCTTTCCACAGATGTAGTCTATCTGAGTCCTGTGTATTCCATCTGAAGTCCATGTATATAGCTACCATTTGTGTTGTTGAAAAAAGGTATTTGCAATGAATAAGTTGTTGGTCTTGCAAAATTCTCTAATGCAGTTTCCACCATTATTTCTATCACCTAGGCCATATTTTCCAACTACCGGTGATTCTTCTTTGTTTCTAACTTTTGCATTCCAATCACTAATGATAATTAATCACATTTTGATTGCATGTTCAGTCAATTTCAGACTGCAGAAGTTGGTAAAAAAAATCTTCAGTTTCCTCATGTTTGGCTTTGGTGATTGGTGCATAAATTTGAATAATAGTAGTATTGACTGATCTTCCTAGGGCACTCTAGATAAAATAATTTCAGATTGGTTCACTAAATACAAATAGCAAGGTAAAGATACCCTATTGAATCTTTTGAAAGACTGTTGGTTGTTGTTATCTGACATTGAGTCAACTTCAACTCAGGGCAACTTTATGTACAATATATTGAAATATAGCCTGGTTGTGTGTCATCCTCACAATCACTGTGACATGTTTGAATCCATTTCTATGGCTATTTTACTAATCCATCTTACAAATCAATCCACCTCCTTGCCTTGAGGAACGTGCTCTTTAGCACAGTCAACCATAGCAGACCAAAATGGCAAAGACCAAAAACAAAGTTCAGAAGGCAGGGCATTGCAGGAAGGGACAATGGAAACCAGGAATACAGGGAGGAAGTGAGAAGAATGCTGTTACATTGAAGGAATTCCAGTTAATATCATGAAACAAAATGTATATAAATTGTGGAATGTGAAATTAATGTACTCTGTAAACTTTCACTCAGATCACAATAAAATATTCAAAAAAATTACCAAAAATATGGAAAAACAAGCTACTGAGTTTATATCCTATGAGAATCTAGTAACCAAAATATGTATATAAAACTTTGACAACCTAACAACAGAAAGACAAATTACCCAGTCATATATTGGGCAAAGGATTTGAATAGACATTTCTCCAACGAGGACATTCAGATGGCCACCAAACACATAAAAAGATGCTCAGCATCATTAGCCATCAAAGAAATCCAAATCAAAACCACGGTGAGAACCGTTTCACTCCCTCCAGCCACTCCTTGGAAGGAAGACTGGGCAATCTATTTACATAGAGATACCGCCTCAAACCCAAGCAGGGGCTGCTATGAGTTGAATCGACTCGATGGCAGTGAGTTTTTTCTTTTTTAGGGGGGCGGTAGCTAAGATTAAAAAATAATAAATAACAAGAGAATGTGGGCAAATTAAAACCCTCATCTGTTGCTGGGGGTAATGCAAAATGGCACAGCTGTTTTGGAAAACAGTGTGGCAGTTCCTCAAAAAACTAAAAGTAGAACTGCCATATGATCCAGCAATTCCACTCCCAGGTATATCCAAAAGACATGAAAGCAAAAACTCAAAGATAGACTTGTACCATCATTAATTGCAGCACTATTCACAAGAGCTAAAAGGTGGAAACAACTTAAATGCCCATCGACAAATTAATGGAAAGTAAAATGTGGTACATACATACAATGGAATACTGCTCAGCCAGTAAGAGAAATGAAGTCTTGATACATGCTGCACTATAGATGGAGCTTGAGGACATTATGCTGAGTGAATTAAGTCAATCACAAAGGGACAAATATTGTATGACCTCACTTACATAAAAAGAGCAGGCAAATATATAGAGACCATACATTAGTGGTTACTAGTTTTGGTTTATTAGTGGTTACCAGATTTTAGTTTTTTTGGCTAGGGACAAGAGGAGGGAGAAAGTAGGGGTTATTGCTGATAGAGTGCTAAGTTTGGGTTTACAGTGATAAAAAAATCACATTGATTTAAGAGTAAGTTTGCAGAGCTGATTAATGTAATTGACGTCAACAAGTTGTACACATACAGAAAGTTGAATTGACAGAAGTTATGTGATTGACTTATTTGTAACAACACCAAAAACAAAAAAAGAGTGGCTGGTTTATGTACAACCAAAAACCTCATGGGATTTGGTTCCTTGTTTGGAGGTTTAGGGTCATGGTTTCATCAGACGTTCAAGTTAGTTGGCCTAATGTTGTGTTTAGTGCTTCTGTTCTGCCTCCTCATTCTTGTGTAGTGCCTGGGGTCTTGAGAGCTTGCAAGCCCCCATTCAGGGTACAGTAATTGGTCTCTATTTGCCTGGAACAACAGAGGAAGAAGGAGAGTCAGGAATAGGAGGAGAATTAGAATTTAAGGCTAATTGCCTCCATGAACAACTGCCACCTTTGTCATGAGACCCAAAGAACTGGAAGTTGCCTGGCTACCATTACTGAATGTGTTGATGAAAAATTCTATAGAAGACTCCGGATCAAAAGGGAGAAAATGCAGCCTTTCTAAAGAGCCATGAAGGCTGGATAAACCTCTGAAACTATTGTAGTTTTGTATCATTGTAGTTTTAATTTGTATTTCCCTAATGAACTAATGATGTTGAGCATCTTTTTGTTTGCTTATTGGCCATTGTATGTCTCCTTTGGTGAAATATTTATTCAAACCTTTTTTTTTTTTTTTTTTTAAAGAGCCCTAGTGGCAAAAAATGGTTAAGCCTTTGTTTGCTAACTGGAAGGTAGGCAGTTTGAACCCACCCAGCAGCTCCATGGGGAAAAGATCTGGTGAAGATTACAGCCAAGAAAACCTATGGGGCAGTTCTACGCTGTCACATGGAGTCACTGAATCAAAAATGAGTCTACAACACCTAAAGGAGCTCTGGTAGCATAGTGCCTAAGGCACTTGACTGCTAACCAGAAGGCTGGCGGTTCAAACCCACCAGCCACTCCTCGGAAGGAAGGTTGGGCAATCCTACTTCCGTAGTGATACTGCCTCGGAAACCCAAGGAGAGGTCACTATGAGTCAGGGCCGATTCGACGACATATAACAGCAATAACAACACCTAAAAACAACTTGCCTTCTTATTAACTTGTCAGAGTTCTTTATGTATTCTGGGTACATATTCTTTTTTTTAGATAAATGATTTGTAATACTTTTCCCCAGTCTGTGAGTTGTCTTTTCATTTTCCCAATAGTGTCTTCTAAAGCACAAACATTTTAAAATTGATGAAGTCCAGTTTATCACATTTTTTCTTATATGAATCGTGCTTTTGGTGTTGTATCTAAGAACTCTTTGTGCAACTCAAGGTCATAAAAATTTTCTGTTTTCTTCTAAAAGTTTATAGTTTTAGCTCTTGCTAATTCTTGAATGTTCCGTATTATTTTGTGTGTCATTCTTCAGTAGTGCTATGCTAATCTTACTTGTGTCATTCCCATTTTAATACATCCTGCCAAAGTGAGCACTGGTGAGTCATTTTTGAAAATCAAATAAATATTAGGGTTTTACACATAGTATACTTCATATAAATCTTATGGGTGAAGAAGGGATAACACTATAGATCCCACAAGTATTAAAAGACCAATAAGAACGTATTAAAAATTATTTTCTGCCCATATATTTTACAGTTTATATTAAGTGGGCTAATTACTTAAGCTACCAAAACTCTCCATGTTGTTGTTATGTGCTGTGGAGTCGGACCCGACTCATAGCGACCCCTCTTTGGGTTTCCGAGGCAGTATCACTACAGAAGTAGATTGCCCAACCTTCCTTCCAAGAAGAAGCTGGTGGGTTTGAACTGCCAGCCTTCTGGTTAGCAGTCATGTGCCTTAGGCTTTATGCTACCAGAGCTCTCCTAAACTCTCCATATATCACCATATATCATATTCACGAATTGGAAGAAACAAATAATCTGATGAGTCTCAAATGTAGTTTTAAAATTGAATCCATAGTTACAAACCTTCCAAGAAAGAGAATTGTAGGCCGAGATGGTTTCTCTGGAAAAGTCTACCAAACATTTTAAGGAAGAATACCAATTCTACTTAATGTCTTCTAGAAAACAAAAGAGGAGGGACCATTTCTAATTTTATTAGTCCGTTGTAACCTAATACCAGAATCAGGCAGAGACGTTACTAGAAAACTGGAGGCTAATATCCCTCATGAACATGATGTAAAGATTCTTAACAGTATATAGCAAATCAAATCCAGCAATATATAAAAAGGATAATACACCATTACCAAGTGGGGTTTATTGAAGAAATACAAGGTTTGTTCAATTTGAAAATTAATCTATATAATTCACCATATTAATAGACTAACAAAAACCATACAGTCACCTCAATAGATACAGAAAAAGCATTTGTCAGAATTTGACATGTATTCATGATTAGAAACTCAGAAAACTAAGAATAAAAAGGAACTTCCTTGACTTCATAAAGAGCATCTAGAAAAATCTCACCATTAACATTATATATGAGGAATCTCTGGGTGGCACAAACAGTTAAGTGCTGGGCTACTAACTGAAAGTAGTTCAGTTCAAACCCACTCAGTTCAAACCCACTCAGAGGCACCTCAGACAGAAAGCATGGCAGTCTGCTTGCAGAAGGTCACAGTCATGAAAACCCTACGGCGTGCAGGTTTACTCTAAATACACAAAGTTGCCATAACTTGGAATCAAATCTACTGCAACTAGCTTAAATTGGGCTATAGCAATAAACATTTGAAATTAGAAGTTTAAAAAACTAACATCCACAATAGCACCAAAAATAGTAGTAGTAGTTAGGTATAACTTTAACAAAATATCTGCAAGTTCTCTGTGCTGAAAACTACAAAACAGGAAAGAAAGAAAGAATATCTAAATGATTAGGAAAATATATTATGTTCACAAATTAGAACTCAGTATTTAAGATGTCAGTTCTCCCCAAATTCCTCTTTAGAGTCAAAGCAATCCCAATCAAAAGTTTAGTAGGATTTTTTTGTAACTGTCAACCAACCAGCTGATTCTAAAATTTATATGAAAAGGTAGAAGACCTAGAATAGCTAACACGATTTTGAAAAAGAATAAAGTGAAAGAATTATTCTTCCTCATATTAAGGTGTACTAAAAAACCAAACTGCCATCGAGTTGATTACAGTGACCCCTCCTTGTGTTTCCGAGGTGGAATCACTATGGAAGTAGATTGCCCAACCTTCCTTCCAAGGAGTGGTGGGTGGGTTTTAACTACCAGCCTTCTGGTTAGTAGTCAAATGCCTTAGGCACTATGCCACCAGAGCTCCAAAGACTTACTATATAGGTACAATTATGAAGATAGTATGATATTGACAAAGGATAGATACACAGATCAGTGGAACAGAATAGAGAATGCAAAATAGGCCCACACAAATATAGTCAACTGATTTTCTGATAAAAGTACAAAGTAAATTAATGGAGAAAGGATAGTCTTTCAACAATATTGCTGGAGCTGTTTGATGTCCATATGCAGAAAATAAACCTTAGCCCATACCTCACACCTTATACAAAAATTAACTCAGAATGGATCATAGACCTAAATGTACTGAACAAAAGTTGTGATCCATATCCTCCCTATTCACACCCATTATTTATGATGAGGGGTTTTGGCTACAGCTGAAATGAAAGAAAGACCAAGAGCGTGATGGAAGTAGAGTATTGTGAAAGCAAATGCTGAAAAAAAAAATAGAGGAAGAAAGAATATCAGTAAAGATATATATGTTTGCATGTCATAGAGATTGATTGGAGTAAAAAAATCTACTTAAAGATGTACAAGGTTGTTTGAAATAAAAATACAAATGGAACACATGAATTCATTTCAATTTTACTAAGTACAGCCAGCCATCATGGAAAGTGTGTATGTGTGTGTGTCTTTCTCCCTCTCTTTCTCCATATTATGTCTACTCTATTTTCCTAACATAATCCTATTCCGTGTTGCTTATTATGGATGCCCAAAAACAGTGATCTCAGCCATCAAGTCTATAGGACCTTCAGAGCGCTCAGCTAAGTGACAGTGTTTCAGTGCTTCAATTTCAAGTCCTCAGGACAGAAAATATGATTGGCCTACCCTGAGTCAGTATCCCAACCAAATTTAATCAGGGATTGGGAAGCATGTGGCACATAGGGTTGCCTCATCTAGCTTGTGGTCAAGGCAGATATTTCAGAAGAGGGCGTGAGTAGGAAGGAAATGGATGGCATCTCTTGTTCAGTACGTAAGATAGAAGATTTGTTTGAAAAGGAGTTGATTGCTGCCCTGAGCCCTGAGAAGAATAGAATGTATTACCCCTAGCCCCAAAAATGATGGTAAACATGTAACAGAAAAGGAAGATTAGGTCAGTTTACAATACTAACCGCTATCCAAAGTTGCCCTAGATAGTTTTGTTGCCCCAGAAGTATTTACAAACAATTTATACTCAATAGGAAAGGGGGAGACTGAGAAGTGAGATGAAACAGATGACTAAAACTTTAGGTTTATAACTGAAAATTTCCGTAAGCTTTGTAAAATTACAGTATTTGTCAAGGTCTGGACACCTTGGGCCAAAGTCTGTTTCCTTTAATGGCCAGCCACTGCCATGATGAAAGTCTGATTAGGCAGATGACAGACTAGACTGGCAGTCTACATTAAGTTCAGTTCAGCTAGCTTGGTAACCACTGACATTAAGATGTCTTACTCTTCCCACTACCTCCCCCACCTTAGTGGGGTTCAGTGTGTTTTGAGTCCTTCATCCATAGCACAGGTGAGTAGCACAGGACATCCATGAGGAAGAGCACCAAGATGTATAGTGTGTATGCTGAGTGACTGTGCCACCAGCAGAAGCAGCTCTTATTGCTCCAGTTATCAGGTTGACAGAATGTTCTGAGATGCTTAGAAAACCAAATGCCTATACAGGAATTCTTTTTTCATGATTTGGATATAGGCAACTAAGAAGTTTAGTGATCAGGATGATATGATATATTACTCCTTTACTTATGGCCCAGACATGTATTTGGTCAGTGGACTTTTATTAAAAAAAAATAATAATAGTAACTTGCCTAGCTATTATACCAAAACCAAATCCGCTGCCATTGAGTCAGTTCCAACTCATGGTGACCCTATAGGACAGAGTAGAACTGCCCATAAGGTTTCCAAGGCTATAAATCTTTATAAATGCTTTAACCAGTACACCACTAGAGCTCCTTTCTGCCTAGCTATTGTTGTTGTTGTTAAGTGCCGTCGCCAACTCAGTGACCCCTCCTTGGGTTTCCATGCTGGTATCACTATGAAAGTAGATTGCCCAACTTTCCTTCTGAGGAGTGGCTGGTGGGTTTGAACCGCCAGCCTTCTGGTTAGCAGTCAAGTGCCTTGTTGTTGTTGTTGTTGTTGTTGCCCTCCCCCATTCCCTTCCCTCTTCTTCCCCTCCCCCTTTCCCTTTCCCCTTCCCACTCCCTCTTCCATCTTGGACTTGTCAGCTCAGCTTGGAATACCACACCTATGACCAAAAAAGGAAAAGTAAGTCATGAGCAACCATACTTGTTCTATTACGGTTTATTCTCAACTCTTCTGAGACTTCTGGCTCTTAATCAATCTGCCTACCTGGTCTTGGCCTTTTGGTTTGGACCTCCATCATGTCTCCTCTTTGTCTTCTTAAAGTTGAACCGTATTCTTAGGCCTGCTTTCCCGTCTGATCTCACATACCTACACACACGTCTATCGTAATACTGAATGGGAACTTTCGTGCAGAAATTTCCCTGTTGAAATTGTGGCCCAAAAGCCCCGTTAGAGATGGTGGTCATCATACATGTGTCCTGTAAGTGGTTTTGTTTAATTAGCTAATTCTCTCTTTTTTGTTTTTAATTTTTACTGTGATTTGTGTGGAAGTTTACAGAGCAAATTCATTTTCCACACAGCAGTTCACATACACTTTGTCTCATGACATTGACTGCAACTTCCCACAATGCAACAGCTCTCTTCCCACTTCCTTCCCATAGTTACCTCTTTCCTGTGTCCTTCCCTCCCACGCACTCCTGCCCGCCCCCCCAGCTGTCTCCCTGTGCATACACAGCCCTCTATTCTCCCCTGATTGATCGCTCCAAGGAGTATATCTGTAATTAATTCTCTTGAGTCTTCACATTTTGCCTGAAATTCTCTGTGTTGTAGACCAACAGGAGTGCTTCTTTTGTTCTTCCAGTTGACAAGCACAGAGGTTAGCTGGATCAGGGAAAAAATCAATTACCTGTGATAAAACTTCACCCAAGATATGATCAAAAACCAAAAAACACAAACCTGTTACTGTCAAGCTGATTTCAATTCATGGCAAAACTGTGTGTTACAGAGTAGAACTTGAGCTCCAGAGGATTTTCTTGGCTGTAATCTTTACAGAAGCAGATTTCCAGGCCTTTCTTCTGCACTGCTGCTTGGTGGATTTGAACTGCCAACTTTTCAGTTAGTAGCCTAACATAAACCATTTGTACCATACAGGGATCTTAAGATGTGCTCAAGAGGTTCAGTAGGGCCAAGTAATAAGGTACCAAAGCTGTATCCAGGGCAGAAGCTAAGGAATGGGGAGACTCTAGGTTCTATTGTGAGAACTCTGAAGGGTCAATTCAAAGTAGTCTACATTTCTTTATGATGTGGAGATACTTCCATTGAACTTTTTCCCCATTCCTCTTCCCCAGTGGAATTTTGGGATACTCAAGCATGTGACAGTTCATTCATCAAACAAATACTGGATTTCTGTTTTATGCTGTACACTGGCTACATCTAGAAGATAGAAGGATGAGTAAATTGTAGTATAGAGTTGTACAATGTAGAAATTATCAAACAATATCATTAATACCACATACAAGTAAAATTTTGCTAATATAATTCAAAAGCAGCTGCAATGGTATATCAACAGAGAACTGTCAGAAATTAAAGCCAGATTCAAAAGGGGACGTGGAATGAGGGATACATTGCTGATCTCACATGGATCTTAGCTAAAAGCAGAAAATACCAGAAAGATATTTTATTTGTATTTTATTGCCTGTGCAAAGGCATTCGACTGTGTGGATCATAACATGATGAATAACATTTCAAAGAATAGTAACTCCAGAACACTTAATTGTGTTCATGTAGAACCTGTTTATGGACCAAGAAGTAGTCATTTAAATAAAACAGGAGGTAATGAGTGGTTTAAAATCAGGAAAGATGTGCATCAGTGTTGTATCCTTTCACATACTTTTTCAGGCTGTATGCTGAGCAAATAATCTGAGAACTGAACTGTATGAAGAAGAAAACAGCATCAGGATTAGGGTTGTTGTTGTTGTTGTTATGTGCCGTCAAGTCGGACCCGACTCATAGGGACCCCTCCTTGGGTTTCTGAGGCAGTATCACTATCCTCGGAAACCCAAGGAGGGGTCGCTATGAGTCGGGGCCGACTCAACGGCAAACAGCAACAACAACAACATCACTATGGAAGTAGATTGCCCCATCTTCCTTCCGAGGAGTGGCCCGTGGGTTTGAACCGCCAGCCTTCTGGTTAGCAATCAAGTACCTTGGGCACTAAGCTACCAGAGCTCTCCAGGATTGGGATAGGACTCATTAACAACCTGTGACATGCAGATGACACACCCATTGCTTGCAAAAGTGAAGAAGGCTTAAAGCACTTACTGAAGAAAACCAAAGACAGCAACCTTCAGTATGGATTACACCTTAACATTAAGAGAAAAAAAAATTCCTCATAACTGGACTAATAAGCAACATCATGCTAAATGGAGAAAAGATTGAAGTTGTCAAGGATTTTATTTTACTTTGATCCACAATCAATGCCCATGGAAGCAGAAGTCAAGAAATCAAATGACATATTGAATTGGCCACATCTGCTGCAAAAGACCTCTTTAAAGTGTTTTTTTAAAAAAAAAAAAAAAAAAAAAGCGAAGATATCACTTTGAGGACTGAGGTGCACCTGACCCAAGCCATGGTATTCTCAGTAGTTTCATATGCATGTGAGAGCCAGACAGTGGATAAGGAAGACCGAAGAAGAATTGATGCATTTAAATTGTGTTGGTGAAGAATATTGAATATACCTTGGACTGCTAGAACAAACAAATCTGTCTGAGAAGAAGTATAGCTAGAATGCTCCTTAGGGACCAGTCCCTGAAGGACAACATGCTTGGTAAAGTAAATGGTCAGCAAAAAGAAGAAAGAAAGACCCTCAATGAGATAGATTGACACAGTGACTGCAACAATGGGCTCAAGTATAGCAACGATTGTAAGGATGGCGTAATACTGGGCAGTTCTTTTGTCTGTAGGATTGCTATGACTCAGAACTGAGTTGATTGCACCTCATGATTACGGCAGTACTAGACAGCAGAGATCTAGAGTGTGGGGAAGTGAAAAGAAATCAACGGAGGAGAGTAAAAATGAGTGGCTAGAGAAAGGTAGGAGGAACCTTAGGGTAGACAGGAGTTGTGAGATAATTGTCAGTGAATCATATTTCTGTGTGTATTGCAAGAAAGACACTCTCTGTCCAAACTGTGTTCTCACAAATATTTATAGAGTGAACAGTCTTGAAAGACTAGATAGTACCTCCCTCTGGAACAGAGGGTTACTGCCCAGCATAATAAGGATAATGTTTTCCTCTGGAACAGGGGCAACCATGATTATCACTCGTTATAAAAGATTTGGGTTTCCTAAGATTAGGTTTGCTTTCAAATAACACAACCCACCTGACCCTCTTCCATTGCCCTGGGAAAACCTAGGCTTGGAGAACCAGTACCAAAAATATTGATTCTCTGGCAACTGCTACTGCAATAAGTAATAAACTCTCTTTCATCTCTGATGCAGAAGTCTCTTGTCTTCCACTAGTATTCATGAAACAATGACAGGCTAACTTCTTAGCTTACAAATGAGATGAAGTCTCAGGTTCTTCATAGTTTTTGACAAATAGCCCAGAAACCAAGTAAAGAAAGTGTTTCAAGGAGAAGAGTGTGATTAGCTCTGCTCCTGAATGTTAAATTAGGTTGAGTAGTGAGAAATTACAAATGTGGCCCTTACTGGTAACTAATAAGAGAGTAGTTTTGTAGAATGGTGGGAACAGATACATGACTGGCTTGAGTTCAAGCAAGAATGAGAAAAGAGAAAGAAACAACAGAATGTTGACAACTCTGTTAAGTTTTGCTGTAAAGTTTAAGTGAAATAAGTCAGTAGAGAAGAAAGTGGAGTCAAAGAGAGTTATTTGTAACATAAATAAAAGCATATTTTCTTGCATTAGAGAATGGTTCACAAGAGGGAGAAAATTTATGATACAAAAGAACTACTAAAGTACTTAGATAACTAGTAAACCAGTTGCTGTTGATTCCAACTCATGGCAAGCCCATGTGTGTCAGAATAAATTGTGCTCCATGGAAGGAGTTTTCAAAGGCTAATTTTTCTAGATTGCCAGGCCTTTCTTCTGAGGTACCTCTATGTGCCAAGTGTGTTAACCATTTGCTCCAGCTAGAGACTCCAAATCTAGTTCTTTCATAACAGTAGAGAAGGCAGAGTATATGGATACCACTGGAGGTAGTGAGTAGATACATGTAGGGTTGGGAGCTTGTGAAAGCCTTCTTCTGATTCACTTTTCTCAGTGAAATAGGAAGCAGTACACATCACTTGAAGTGTGGAGAGGAGATACTGAAAGTGTGATGAGATTAAAAACATGAAATAGCCATTGTTTTAGTTACTTCATGCTGCTCTAACAGAAATACCACAAATGGGATGGCCTTAGCAAACAGGGATTTATTCTCTTACAGTTTTGGAGGCTATAAGTCTGAGTTCAAAGTGCCAACCTCTAGGGGCTGGGTGAAAGCCCCTCAACCTTGGGCTTCAGCTCTGCCTCTTGCTCTGGGCCCACTGGAGCTAGAGACGTCTCTTCACTCAGGCAGCTGCAGGCTGCTGAGGCTAACAAGCCCAAGTTCGATAAATAAAATGGCACAGTCCCAGTATTACCAAACTACACAGCAGGCCACTAGTTCAAGTCCAAAGACAATCTTAAGATTGATGGGAAACGTGGCAAACTTGGCTACACGCAGGGTCCAAATGTGCCATAAAGCTGCAGACCATTCCCAAAGCTTCTCTTTATATACTGGAAGCTAGACCACATCCCTAAAGCAGCTACTTAGCTGGTCATGGCAGATTCCACCATGGAGCTGATTGCCAGTTTCATCGTGAGGAATAACTACAACCAGCTGCCCAGCCACTCAACCAGGCCCAGTCAAGTTGACACATTACCTTAACTACCCCAGCCATCCAGGAGATGAAATAACAGGAAATCTAGTGTGATTGCCAGCCAATATTAAAGGCCCACTTGAAGTTATGATAATTAATGTGAGCTCTGGTAGCATAGTGCCTAAGGCACTTGACTGCTAACCAGAAGGCTGGTGGTTCAAACCCACCAGCCACTCCTCGGAAGAAAGATGGGGCAATCTACTTCCGTAGTGATACTGCCTCAGAAACCCAAGGAGGAGTCGCTATGAGTCGGGTCTGGCTCGATGGCACATAACAACAACAAGCATTGTAATTTAGCCAGGCAAGGTTGCTGAAGTCAGAGAGAGGCAAAGAAATTGAGAATGTATGCAATGGAGAGGTTGTACTAACTGATAATGGAGTCTAAACCTCTGCTCCTCCTTATCTCCTGAAACCCTAACTTTTCCACTGTGCCCTGTGGGATTCATGAGTTGTCATCAGCAAAATTCCAATATTCTTAGCCTCTTCAATAATGCTTTCTTCAACTTTTTTTTTCAAACTGAAACTGGGCTCACCCTTGAGGAGGCTGCTTTCCCTGTAGTCCTCTTAGATGTTGACTCTTTCTCTTCTATACTTGTGGTGGTTAAGATTGTGTGTCAACTTGGCTGGGCCTGGTTGAGTAGCTGGGCAGCTGGATGTAGTATTTCCATGATGAGACTGGTAATCAGCTCGATGGTGGCATCTACTGTGGGCAGCTGAGTAGCAACCTTAGGGATGTGGTCTGTTTGTACAGAAGGAGAAGCTTATGGGAATGGTATCTAGCCTTCTGGCACGCTTGAACCCTGCTATAGTCAAGTGGTTTTTCAGCAGCCTGCCATGCATGCCCTACCGATCTTGGAACTTTTTCTGGATTTGAATTAGTGGCCTGCTGTGTTGTTTGGTAGTATCGGGACTATGCCTTTTTACCTGTCAGCCTTTGGTTTGTCAGCCTCAGCAGCCAGCAGCTGCCTGAGTGAAGAAAACCCTTCAGCTTCAGTGGGCTGGGAGCAAGAGGCAGAGCTGAAGCCCATGGTTGAGGGGCTTTCACCCAGCCCATAGAGCCTGGCACTTTGAACTCAGACTTAAAGCCTCCAAACTGTAAGAAAATAAGCTCCTGTTTGTTAAAGCCATCCCATTTGTGGTATTTTCTTGTCAGAGCGGACTAGGTAACCAAAACAATACTCCTTGTAACGTGAGGTCTAGTACCCTTCTTGTTCCCCATTGCTACTTCCAGACTATATTCCCTCCACCCTCCACCAAAATCCGTGTTTGAGTCACACATAATCAGACTCCACTACCCACTGCTTCCTTATTGCAGTCATTTAAGCCTCCTTAAGGTCATGATCTTTCATTCCTGAGTGAGTTTAGCTTCTGGCTCACTATCACTCCAACACTATTTCTGTAACAGTTCTTAATGATTTCAACATCCAAATAGATGATCCTTCTTATATCTTGGCCTCTTAGTTTCTTAATATTTTTTTTAACAATAGTCATCTTGTTGCTCTTGTTCTGCACCCTATCTCAGTGACTTTTCTTCTATGGTCATACCCTAAGCCAACATCTAAGAGTATGCTTTAATAACCACATATATTAAGAAACCCATTGCCATTGAGGGATTCCAACTTACAGTAACCCTATAGGACCAAGTAGAATTGTCCCATAGGGTTTCCGAGGCTGTAATGTTTATGGAAGGAGCTCTGGGAGCATAGTGCCTAAGGCACTTGACTGCTAACCAGAAGGCTGGCAGTTCAAACCCACCAGCCACTCCTAGGAAGGAAGATGAGGCAATCTGCTTCCATAGTGGTACTGCCTCAGAAACCCAAGGAGGGGTCGCTATGAGTCGAGTCCGACTCAACGGCACGTAACAACAACAACAACGTTTATGGAAGCAGACTGCCACATCTTTCTCTTGCAGAGAAGCTGGTTGGTTCAAACGGTCAACCTTTCAGTTAGCAGCTGAGTGTTTTTACCACTATGCCACCAGGGCTTGCCATATATGGAGGACCATAATTTACCCCAAAGAAATTTACCAGTGAATTCAGAGTAAGACTATACTCCTGTGGAGGCCAACGCTGAGAGGTTATGGGAATGGTCATGCATTGAGCATAAGACTACCCTCTTTATGCTGTCACCAACAGATTAAAAAAAACACATAGCAAGAGGGGAAGAAACATGCTTCCTCTTTAGCATCTCTTACCTTGGTAGAGGAGAGTCACAGAGGTATGCTACAGTCATGCCCTTCTTGTACTGAGTTCTGAAAGGAAACATTAATATTATGACACTAGCATTTTAATTTTTTTGTGATTTGGATAAAAGTTTACAGAGCAGAAAGGTCTTCCATTCAAGGTTCAGGCACATTTTGTTTTGTAACATTGACTGCAGTTCCTACAATTTAACAGCAGTTTTCCTGCTTCCCTTCCTGTGGTTAACATTACCCTTTGACCTTTTTTCATATCCATTCCTGTCTTCTGAGTTTTATCCCTGGGCAAATGCTGTACTTTTCATCTCTTATGTTGATTGTTTTAAGGCATGCCTACCTGCCTGGTGTTACTGTCTACCTCATAGTTCTGTCTTTTGTTTGGTTGAAACTTGAGTCATGGGAGTGAGTTCAGTTCCAGGCCTGAAGGGCAACAAAGAGTCATAGTCTTGGGGGTTCCACCAGTCTCTATCAGACCAGTAAACCAAAAAAATCAAATCCACTGCCGTTGAGTGGATTCTAACTGATAGCAACCCTATGGGACAGAGTAGAACTGAGCCATAGGGTTTCCAAGGCTGTAAGTCTTTACAGAAACAGACTGCCGCATTTTTCTCCCGTGAAGCAGCTAGTGGGTTCTAACTGCCAACCTTTTGATTAGCAGCTGACCTTAATCACTGCACCACCATGATTTTGAGTTTTATTCTATATTTTTCTCCCACTCTATCCAGGATCTCCTAATGTAATCCCTTTCAGAATGGTTGGCAGTGGTAGCTGGGCCCATCTAGTTTTTCAAGTCTCAGGGTTGTGGAGGATGAGGTTCCCATAGTCCCCTAGTCCCTTGGACTAATTGTTTCCAAGCATCTTTGATTTAATTCATTTTTCTTTACTCCAGATGAGAAGAGACTAGTTGTTGTACCTTAGATGACTGCTTGCAAGCATTTAAGACCCCAGTCACTATTAACTGAAGTAGGATGTAGAACAATGTCTTTGTTATGCCAGTTGACCTTGATGTCCCCAGCAACTGTGATTCTGAGCCTGCAGGTCCAGTGACTCACTACCTCAGAGTGGTTGGTTATGGCTAAGAAGTTTTCCTAACCTTACCCCGTTAGCTCTACTATACATATAAACATTTTTATGGCATGTACAAATACTTACGTAGAAATATCATCTACCAGAGCTGTACATGGTCATGAGTATAGTCCCGTTCGCCTACCCATACTTTGCCTATCTTCCCATGTATCCACTCAGATTAATGTTTATTACTGATAATGCAGTATTGTGTATGTAATAGTGTTTATCTTTCTTATCTAACTCTTGTGCACCTCTCTGTGTCTTCCTTTTCCTAAGCAATATTGTGCTGGTCACCAGCTTTTTGTATATTGCTTTCTCCATTACCCAGATTAATACACCTAGTTAGTAATTTTCCCTGCCTTCCTGGTAGCCATCAAAGAATGTTTCTTTCAATCTGTAAACCTTTCCTTGACTTTTTTAAATAGTAGGTTCGTGTAATGTTTGGCTTTTTGTGATTGACTTATTTCACTCAGCATAATGCCCTCCAAGTTCATCCACATTATGAGGTGGTTTGTGGAGTCTTCATTATTGTTTAATGTTACATAGTATTCCATTGTATGTATGTACTGTCGTTGGTTTACCCATTCATCCATTGGTGGTTACGTAGGTTGTTTCCACCTCTTTGCTATCATGAATAGTGCTGCAGTGAACATGGGTGTGTGCGGTATAGTAAATTACCTGGTATGGCTTTTCTAGCCATAAGTCTTTATAAACTCTGTGGTGGAATTTGCTGTGAGCAACTTGGGAGCTCCTGATTGTAAAAGTTATCCACCTGGGGTATTTCTGTTGGGTGAAACACAAAGCAATGTTCTGGGAGGTTCCTGCTCTCTCTCAGGTGCTTAGAATTCTGATGTTATGATTGGTTAGTTTGTCCACTCGGCCAGGCTCAAAGGGAGGCCTTCTAGAGGCAGAAGAAGTCTCTCTCTAACTGCTGGTTGAGGAAGACTTGCTGCTGAAAGAGACACGTGCTCCCGAAAGAGACATGTACTGCTGGGAAAGAGACACAAGAGACACACATTGCTGGATGAGACACGAAGGGACACTCACTGTTGGGAGAGAGACTGTGAGAGGCTGTTAGGAGAGAGACTGTGGGCTGGGAGAGACACTGAGCATTTTTCCTGAACTTGAATTGTAGCCTGGTGCTTCCCTAATAAACTCCATAATCTGTGAGTTCTGTGTGGCCACTGCAGTGAATTATCGAACCCAGGAGAGAAAAGGGCTGGAGGGAGGCAGCATGTCTGACCTTGCAGTAATAGGCCTTGGGCTACTGATGGGGATCCTGTCTTCCTCTTGTGGGGTTAGAGGAAGTCAGGAGATGTGGCCTTCTTGTCCTTTTTGCAGTGTGCATATATCTATTTATGTCCTGACTCTCACTTCTTTAGGATATATTCCCAGTAATGAGATTGCTGAATCAAATGGTATTTCTATTTCCAAATTTTTAAGAAAGTGTCATACTGATTTCCACAGAGGTTACAGCATTGAAATAAGTCCCTTGTTGGATATGTTGCTGTCAATATTTTTTCCCAATGTGTTTTCCCCCCAATGTGTACGTTCTCTTTTTACTCTTGAGGAGATGTCTTTTGATGCACATAAGAATTTAATTTTTAGGAGGTCCCAGTTATCTAGTTTATCTTAGGCTGTTTGTGCATTTTGGGTTATGTTTGATAGTCTGTTTATGCCATAAATCAGGGTCCCTTAGTTTGCCGTTACTTTTTCTTTGATGATCTTTCTACTTCGGGGTTTTGCATTTAGGTCTTTGGTCCATCTTGAGAGAGTTTTTGTATATAATGTGAGGTATGTATGGATCTTGTTTTATTTTTCTACAAATGGATGTCCCATTTTACCACCACAATTTGCTAAGGAGGCTGTCTTTTCCCCATTTAATGGATTCTGGTCCTTTGTCTAAGATGTGCTATCCACAGGTGGACAAATCCACTTCTGGGTTCCAAATCTGTTCCACTGGTCTACGTGTCTGTCGTACAAATACCAGGCTATTTTGACTGCCATGGCTGTGTAGTAGGTTTTGAGATCATGAGTGTGAGACCTCCTACTTAGTTCTTCTTCTTCAGTAGTGCCTTGCTTAGCCAAGGTATCTTTCCTTTCCATATAAAATTAGTGATTGGTTTTTCCATTTCCTTAAAAAATCTTGATGGACTCTGGATTGAGATTGCATTGTATCTATAGATTGATTTGGGTAATATTGACATTTTCACAATGTCCAATCTTCCTATCCATGAGCATGGTATATGCTTCTAACTGTGTAGGTCTCTTTTATATTCTTGTAGTAGTGTCTTATAGTTTTCTGTGTATAGGTCTTTTGTGTCTCTGGTAAGATTTATTCCTAAGTATCCTATCTTTTTTGTAGCTATTGTAAATGGTATTGTTTTCTTTATTTTCTTTTCAGAGATCTCTTTATTGATATAGGGGAATCTGGTTGGGTTTGTGTATGTGTGTGTATGTGTGTGTGATTTGGGTGAAAATTTACAGAGCAAATTGGTTTTCCATTCAATCCATACATGTTCTGTTTTGTGACGTTTACTGCAATTCTCGCACTGTAACAGCATTCTTCCCACTTCCTCCCTGTCCCTACCCTTCCCCTTTTTTTCTTCCTTTCCATCCCTGTCCACCTTCCTAGCTCAATCTCTGAGCAAATGCAGTCCTCTTGATCTCATATGCTTGAACGTTCTGATGAGTGCATACCCTCCTGATGTTACTATTCACCTTATAGGTCTGTCTTTTGTTTGGCTGCCAGTTGAGTCATGGGGGTTAGTTGAGTCACAGTTCCTAGATTGAAGGGTGTCTAAGGGCCATAGTTTAGAGGTTCCACCAGTCTTCATCAGACCAGTAAGCCTAGTCTTTTCTTATGATTTTGAGTTTTCTTCCCCATTTTTTCCCACTCTATCCAAGAGCTCTTATTATGATCCTCACAACTGGACCAATAAGCAACATCACGATAAATGGAGATAAGATTGAAGTTGTCAAAGATTTCATGTTACTTGGTTCCACAGTGCAATGGAAGCTTCCAATGGAAGCTGTTGTTATTGTTGTTATGTG
>NW_006921590.1:33593951-33604419 GCF_000298275.1 Orycteropus afer afer
ATATGCATGTGAAAGCTGGACAATGAATAAGGAAGACTGAAGAAGAGTTGATGCTTTTAAGTTGTGGTGTTGGCAAAGAATACTGAAAGTACCATGGACTGCCAGAAGAATGAACAAATCTGCCCTGGAAGAAATGCAGCCACAATGCTCCTTGGAAGCAAGAATGGCCAGGCTTCGTCTCACCTACTTTGGTCATGTTGTGAGAAAGGACCATTCCCTGGAAAAGGATATCATGCTTGGTAAAGTGGGGGGTCAGAGAAAAAGGGGAAGACCTTCAACAAGATGAATAGACACAGTGGCTGCAGTGATGGGCTCAAGTATAGCAAGGATTGTGAGGCTGGTGCAAGACTGGGCATTGTTTCATTTTGTTGTACATAGGGTCACTATGAGTCAGATAGTGTAGTGCCTAAGGCACTTGACTGCTAATCAGAAGGCTGGTGGTTCAAACCCACCAGCTACTCCTCGGAAGGAAGATGGGGCAATCTGCTTATGTAGTGATACCGCCTCGGAAACTCAAGGAGGGGTCACTGTGAGTCGGGTCCGACTCAATGGCACAGAACAACAACAACAACATGAGTCAGAACCAACTTGGCAGCACCTGACAACAACAACAACAACCCAGGACCTCTTATTGTGATCCCTTTCAAAGTGATCAGCAGTGGTAGGTAAGCATCTGCTTCTTCTGGTCAGGGTTGTAGAAGCTGGAGTTCATGTGCTCTGTTAGTCCTTTGGACTAATTGTTTTCTGCATCTTTGATTTTCTTCGCTCCAGATGGAGAGGCTAGTTGCACCTTAGATAGCCATTCACAAGCTTTTAAGACCCCATTGACTGATTTTTGTATGTTGATCTTGTACCCTGCCACTTTTCTGAATCTTTCAGTTAGTTCCAGCAATTTTCTTGCTGTGTCTCTGGTATTTTCTATGTATAGGATCATATCACCTGCAAATAAGTAAGCATAGTTTTACTTTTTTCTTACCGGTTTAAATGCCTTTTATTTCCTTTCTTGCCTTATTGCCCTTGCTAGGACTTCCAATACAGTGTTGAGTAGGAGTGGTGATAGAGGACATCCTTGTCTGGTTCCCGTTCATTAGAGGAATACTTTTCAGTCTCTCTCCATTGAGAATGTTGGCCATTGTTTTTTGTGTATATGCACTTAATCATGTTGAGGGATTACCTTCTACTCCTATTTTGCTGAGAATTGTTATCAGGAATGAGTGTTGGATTTTATCAAATGCCTTTTTTGCATGAATTGATATGATCATGTGGTTCTTTTCATTTGCCTGATTTATGTAGTAGATTACATCCGTTGTTTTTCTAATGTTGCAACCATCCTTGTATATCTGGTATGAATCCCACTTGGTCATGATGTATTATTTTTTTGATATAGTGTTGAAGTCTGTTGGCTAGGAATTTGTGGAGAATTTTTGTTT
This sequence comes from Orycteropus afer afer, assembly GCF_000298275.1. Taxonomy (NCBI): domain Eukaryota; kingdom Metazoa; phylum Chordata; class Mammalia; order Tubulidentata; family Orycteropodidae; genus Orycteropus; species Orycteropus afer. The sequence goes on from NW_006921590.1 coordinate 33,595,382, forward strand.
CTATGTTCATGAGGGATATTGGCCTATAATTTTCTTTTTTAGTGGCGTCTCTGTCTGGCTTTGGTATCAAGGTTATGCTCGCTTCATAAAATGAATTTGGGAGTGAGTATTTCATCCTTTTCTGTGTTCTGGAATAGGTTGAATAGTTTTGGTGTAAGCTCTTCTCTGAATATTTAGTATAGTTTTCCAGTGAAGCTGTCTGGCCAAGACTTTTTTTGTTGGAATTTTTTTAATGACTTGTTCAATTTCTTCTTTTGTTACGGGCCTGATCAAATTTTCTACCTCAGTCTGTGTTTGTTTATGTAAATAATGTGTTTCTAGAAATTTATCCATGTCTTCTAGTTTTTTAATTTGTTAGAGTACAGTTCATGATAGTACTCTAGTATTCTTTTCAGTTGATTCTGTTGTGATGTTGCCCATTTTATTTCTTATTTGTGTAATTTGCATCTTGTCTTTCTTTTCCTTAGTTAAGTTTGCCAGTGGTTTGTCAATTTCGTTCATCTTTTCCAAGAACCAACTTCTAGTCTTGTTGATTCTTCTGATTTTTGGTTCTAATCTTTATTGTTTCCTTTCTTCTGGAGACTGTAGGCTTTTTTTTTTTGTTGCTCTTTTTCTGATGCTTGCAGTATTGGGTTAAGGTATTGATTTAAGCTCTTTTTTCTTTCATGATGTTTGCATTTATTGCTGTAAATTGATCTCTGAGTACTGCTTTCACAGTGTCTCAAAGGTTTTGGTATGTCATGTTTTCATTCTTGTTTACTTCTAGGAATTTTTTTTATTTCACATTTTATTTCTTCTGTTACCAAATTGCTTTTGAGCAGAATGTTACTCAATTTCCATGTATTTTTTTTTCCCCCTGAAATTCCTATTGCTGATTTCTAATTTTACTCCATTGAGATCTGAGAAGATGTTTCTGGATTTTTGGTATTTTTAAACTGATTGAGGCTTGCTTCTTTGTGGCCTAACAAAATCTGTCTATTCTGGAGAATATCTTTGTGCACTGGAAAAGAATGTGTATTGCATTTTTGTTGGGTGGAGTATTCTGTATGTCTATGAGGTCAAGTTGGTTGATTGTTATTGAGATCTTCTGTATCTTTGTTGAATTTCCTTCTAGTTGTTCTGTCCTTTGTCAAAAGTGGTGTGTTAAAGCCTCCTGCTACCATCATGTTGTTGTTTTTGTTATGTGCCATCGAGTCGGACCCGACTCATAGCAACCCCTTCTTGGGTTTCCAAGTCAGTATCACTACGGAAGTAGATTGCCCCATCTTCCTTCTGAGGAGTGGCTGGTGGGTTTGAACCTCCATCCTTCTGGTTAGCAGTCAAATGCCTTAGGCACTACACTACTAGAGCGCCTATCTACTACTAGAGCTACTATCGTAGAACTGTGTATTTCTCCTTTCAATTTAGTTGATGTTTGCTTCATATATTTTGCGGCTTTCATTGAGTGAATAGATATTTATTACAGTTATGCCCTCTTGCTGTTGTTGATGTTGTTAGGTGCCATTGAATCAGTTCCAACTCATAGTGACCCTTTGTACAACAGAACAAAACAATGCCCGGTCTTACGCTAGCTTCACAATCCTCGCTATACCTGAGCCCATCATTGCAGCCACTGTATCAATCCATCTTGTTGAAGGTCTTCCCCTTTTTCTCTGACCCTCCACTTTACCAAGCGTGATTATCCTTCTCCAGGGAATGGTCCCTTCTGACAACATGAGCAAAGTAGATGAGACGAAGTCTGGCCATTCTCACTTCCAAGGAACATTCCAGCTGCACTTCTTGCAGGACAGATTTGTTCATTCTTCTGGCAGCACATGGTACTTTCAATATTCTTTGCCAACACCACAACTCAAAATCATCAATTCTTTTTCAGTCTTCCTTACTCATTGTCCAGCTTTCACAGGCATGTAAGGCTATTGACAATACCATGGCTCGGGTTAGCCTCACCTTAGTCTTCAAAGAGACATATTTGCTTTTGAACACTTTAAAGAGGTCTTTTACAGCAGATTTGCCCAGTGCAATATGTAATCTCATGTCTTAACTTCTGCTTCCGTTGGTGTTGATTGTGGAGCCAAGTAATATGAAATCTTTGACAACTTCAATCTTTTTTCCATTTATTGTGATGCTGCTTATAGGTTCAGTTGTGAGAATTTTTGTTTTCTTCATGTTGAGGTGTAATCTATACTGCAGACTGTAGTCTTTAATCTTCATCAATAAGTGCTAAAAGTCATCTTCACTTTCAACAAGCAAGATTGTGTCATCTGCATAGTGCAGGTGTTAATGAGTCTCCCTCCAATCCTGGTACCATGTGCTTCTACACATAGTCCAGTTTCTCAGATTATTTGCTTAACATACAGATTGAATAACTATGATGAAAGGATACAACCCTCATACATATCCTTCCTGATTTTAAACCATTCAGTATCCCTTTGTTCCTTTCAATTGACAGACTCCTGGGCTGTGTACAGGTTCCTCATGAGCCCAACTAAGTGTTCTGGAATTCCCATTCTTCTCAATGTTATCCATAATTTGTTATGATCCACACAGTCGAATGCTTTTGCATAATCAGTTAAACACAAGTAAACATCTTTCTGGTATTCTTTGCTTTCAGCCAAGATCCATCTGACATCAGCAGTGATACGCCCTCTTGCTAGATTGACCTTTTCAACCATTATATAAAGTCCTTCTTTGTCCCTTATGCTGGTTTTTGCCTTGAAGTCAATTTTATCAGAAATGAATATTGCTACTCCTGTTCTTGTTTGGTTGCCATTTGTATGATATATTACTTTCTATCCTTTGATTTGTAATTTGTTTTTATCTTTATGTCTAAGTTTAGTCTCTTCTAGGCAGCAGCATATTGATGAGCCCTGTTATCTATTCTGCCATTGTCTTTCTCTTGATTGGTGCATTTAGTTCATTCACATTCAGTATAATTAATGATAGATAGGAGTTTACTGCTGTCGTTCTTTTGTGTTTTTTATTGTGGTGTTGATGATTTCTTTGTTTTGAATATTTTTCTGTGTTGAGTTCATTCTTTTATCAGATTTTCTTTCCATTTTCCTCATCGTTGTTGATTTTGTGTTTACTAAGCCCTTGTGGTTTTCTTCTTTTGGTTAGAAGACTTATTAATAGTGCCTAAGGCATTTGACTGCTCACCAGAAGGCTGGAAGTTCAAACCCACAGGTCACTCCTTGGAAGGAAGATTGGGCAATCTACTTCTGTAGTGATGCTGCCTTGGAAACCCAAGGAGGGGTCACTGTGAGGCAGATGCAACTCGACAGCAGTGAGTTTCGGGTTTTTTTTTGGTTACCCTGTAGTTAGTTTCTGTCATCCCAAGTTTGAAACAGTCTATTCAATATTTATAATGACTTCCTCTCCATTTGGAAGTTCTGTAATCATACCATTTATTCCCTCTTTTTGCTTTGTAGTTGTTTACAGATTCATGCCTCTTATTCTGTGTGTTCAGTGTGGAAAGCTTATTTTAATTTTGATAATTCTTTCTCTGTGGTGGTTTTTGAGTGATGTTGTCGTGTGTCTTTCTTAATCTTAGGTTGTTGTCTTCCATTGTTGGTTTTCTGTCCAAAGGACTCCCTTTAGCATTTCCTGTAAGGTCAGTCTGGTTTTTAGAAATGCCCTTAATTTCTGTTATCTGGAAATGTCCTAGTTCCACCATCATGCTTGAAGGACAGTTTTGCTGGATATATTAATTCTTATTTGACAATCTTTTTATTTCAGGGTTTTATGTACATAATCCCCATTGCCTTCTTGCCTGCGTGGTTTCTGCTGAGAAACGAGAACATAGTCTTACTGGTTACCCTTTGTAGGTAAAATTTTGCTTTTCCTGACAGCTCTCAGGATTCTTTCCCTGACTTTATTTTTGGGAAGTTTGATTATGATATGTCTTGGTGGCTTTCTTTTGGGTTCTATTCTGTATGGGGTTTATTGAGCTCCTTGAATAGATACCTTTTCATCTTTCATGATATTAGGGAGGTTTTCTGCTAGCAAATCTTTGGTAGTTTTCTCTGTAGGGTTTTTTTTTTTTTTTTTGTCCTCCTCCTAAAATTCTGGAAGTCCAATTACACATAGATTATTTCTCTTGATAATATTCTATATAATTCTCAGACTTTCTTCATTTTCTTTCTTTCTTATTTTTCCTCATGCAAACTGGCATCAAGGGATTTGTCTTCTAGTTAGCTAATCCATTCTTCAGTTGCTTCAATTCTGCTCTTTTGTCCTTCCAATGTGTTATCTGTCTCCATAATTTTAGTATTAATCTGTGTTTTTCATTGTGTGTGTTTGATTTTTTTCATTTTCTGTGCATTTTGTATTTTTTGCTCTTATATTGTCTTCTTGAATTCTTCTAGGGTATTGTCTGTCTTTTCCTTGCTTCTATTAATGGTTTCCTTAAGCTCTTGGAAGGTCTTACATGTATAACTTTTTAATTCCTTATCAGGTGGTTTTATTACCTGTTCCTCCTTGGAGAGTTTCCTAGTTCTTTGTTTCAGTCACTTGTTTGTGCTATCTTGTCCTGTTTATTTGTTTGAATTGATGTTGTTTTTTATCTCCAAGACATTTTGGAGTTAATCTTTTCATTTGTTGATTTTGTGTTGTTTATTTTCACCTTTTATTTATTTTATTTTTGGCTTTGTTTTGATGAGGCAGGTGCTTCTTTGATAGCTTTCCAGCACTGGGACACTCCCCACCTATCTCCACGTGAGTTGATAAACTGGTAGGAATGTAGATGTGGATCTCTGTTGGTCATGAAGAGAAGCTACAAATGTTTGGTAGGTGTCATTGATCCAGTGCTACAGGAACTGATGGTGGTGCTCGCCCATTATGTGAGTGGTAGGTATAGGAGGTATGGCAGACTGGCAGGGAATTAGTATTCACCTTGTGTTGGATGGGGCAGGAAAAAAAGAAAAAGACAATTATAAAAAGTGGAGTGTGGATGAGAAGACAGTTTAGTGAAAATAAAAGAAGAAGAGGGAGACATAAACAAAAAGGAACAAAATGTGGATAAAAGAAAAAAAACAAAGGAACAAAGTAAATTGTCAAAAGGGGAAGGGGACCGATGTAGTTAAGGTCAGCCAGCAGTGGTGGCAGCAGGCAGCTGTGGCATGATCCGTGGGAGCATGTGTCCACAAAGGTGTTATGAATCAGGTGTATGTGAGTGTCTCCCATAGTGGAGGCTACAGTGCCCTGAATCTTATGTTCAGTGGAAGCAAGACCTGTTAATGACAGGCACAAGGATGCAGAGCTGCAGACACTGGTTCTGTCTGCTTGGGGCACATTGCTGTGGGTGGCTGGGCTGCTGAGGAGGCTGTCGAGGAACCAGGCTGGTTGGGGTTGCTCCTCACCACCAGGTTGATGGTGGTGGGAAGAGGGAAGTTGTGTTTGGTAGAGGGGAAGATGCACTTTCCAAGCTGCAATTCACTGGCCTGGGCCCAGTGCCCTTCTAGGCATGTGCAGTTGACTATCCCACTCCTGCCCAGACTCAGTCAAGTGAGGGAGGCCACCCGGTATCCAGTGTTCCAACTGCCACCCACAGGCCTTCTCCTTTGTATGGACCCTCAAGCCAAACATCTGTTGTTTGTTAGTGTAAGTTGTTTCATCCCCCTTCTCTAACTCCTTCCTCACTCTGCACTTGCTCGAATGTACCACGGGCAGTCTTTTTTATTTTAATTATTTATTTTTTATTGTGACTTGGGTGAAAATTTACAGAGCAAATTCACTTTCCATACAGCAGTTCACATACACTTTGTCTTATGACATTGACCACAATTTACTGCAATGCAACATCTCCCCTCATACTTCCTCCCGATAGTTACCTCTTCCCTGTGTCCATCCCTCCATGCACTCCTGCCCCCTGAGCTGTCTCCCTGTGCATAAGCAGCCCTTCTTTCTCTCAAGATTGTTCTCTCCAAGGAGTGTATCTACCTCAGGTACATGTTCAACTCATGCCTGTCTATTATTTGTCTGGGAGCTACAGGCATGGGTTCAGTTCCAGACCTGAAGGGCAGCTAGGGGCCATAGTCTTCAGTGGTTCCGCCAGGCTCTATTAGACCAGCAAACCTGGTCCCCCCGTTTTTTTTTTCTCCAAATGATTTTGAATTTTGTTCCCCATTGTTTTCCCTCTCTATCCAGGATCTCCTACATAGATCCCCCTCTGAGTGGTTGACAGTAGTAGCTGGGCACCATCTAGTTCTTCTGGTCTCATAATCCTATAGGCTGCAGATTGGATGGTGTACCAGTTGCTAGGACTAATTGTTGCCATGAATTTTGGTTTTCTTCATTCTTCTTTGCTCTGGATGAGGAGAAACCCATCGTTGCATCTAGATGTCAGCTTGCAAGCTTTTAAGATCCCATTTGCTACTCGTCAAAGTAAGAGGTGGAACAATGTTTTGTGTAGTATGTTATGCCAATTGAGCTTGATGTCCCCTGCAACTATGGTCCCGAGCCCACAGGTTCAACTACTCAGTCCCTCTTGGTAGCTGGCTGTGACTAAGCAGTGACTACAACCTTGCCCCTTGTCAGCTCTACTATACACCTGGGAATTCATATCATACCCATAAACTTATAGGACCATTGTCTGCCAACCCAGAACCTGTTCTTGAGTACACTCCCCGCTTCATAGACATACCTAATAGTTCAGCCTGTCCGTCCATCTGTCCACCCATATACCCATGTTTGCCTTCACTGACAACGCCATGCTATATGTACAAAAGGATTCATCTTTGTTGTCTGTACCTCCCACGTACCTCTCTATGTCTTTCTCTTCCTCAGTGCCACTATATTGATCACTCACATTGGTACATTGACCACAGGCAGTCTTGCCTGTTTTTCTGCGCTTTCCTCTCCCAGATCCAGCACATATTCTGCTCACCTTGACTCCCTCCAGATCTGTCCATACTGTGTCTCTCTCCCAGTGTGGATTCTGTGAAGTTGGTCATTTCTTGCCTGCGTATGATGCCTTCTGTGTCTTAAAATGGCTGAGCTTCATCAGGCCCCAGCTTCTCTCTGTCCAGTCACTGTCATCATTCCATCTCCCTCTCCAGTCAACGCTCAGTCTAATTCTTTGTCCTGTGATTTGATGCTCAGAGTTTTAGGGTCAGGATTTGTATATGTTTCACTTGGGTTTTCCAGGTCTCTATTGTAGAGGGATTGGGTGTAGTGTGTTACAAGGAAGCCTTTTTGTCGACATCTCCTGATGCCGTCGTTTTCAAACTGTTTACATATGCTAAACATTATGCTGAAATTTAAATGCATTATGTAATTCAATTCTTATGTCAACATTGAGGTTAATGTTATTGTTATTTCACAGATAAGGAAACTGAGACTGAGAGAAGTTGAAGAACTTATTCATATTACATACTTAGAAAATGAAATGATTATGATTTGAGCCTAGGTTTCTCTCACATAAAAGCCCACCTGGCTCATATCATGTCTAGATTAAAGGCAGAGGAGCTGGAGTAGTTAGTTTCTGAATTCCTGCCATAATCCCAGATTTCTCAACTTCTAGGGAAGCAATTGCCATAAAATCGTAGTAAAAGAAAAGAGGGAGGGAAGGAAGGAAGAAAACATAAAATCTGAAGAACATCGAGTCATTGCAGTAATCTGGATATAAAGAACAAAAAAGTGTTTGTGTTTAAAAAAAAAAAAAAACAGCCAGTTTTGTTTTTCAGAAAGCTTGAAAACCAATAAATTATTAATGATAAAACTGGGTGTCATGATACATAAAGTAGCCTCATAAAAGAAAATCATAATAGATAGAGTTAATGGAGTAAAATTCAAAGGTAGACTATTAAAAACAAGTTAATAAAGTTAAATGCTATCTAACTAGACTTCAGACAATAAATATGTTACCAAACTTTATAAATATAATTAAGACAATGTGCTTGTTCAACAATAAAACTGACTGGGATGTAATGACATTCTATCCAGAAATAGAAATATATACAGAACATGTCATAAGGCCAAGCATGAAACTTTTATTGAACAAGTGACCTGTGAGATTAAATCAACAGGAGGGAGACAGAAAGTGCAGAGGGCTCTAAATGTGAAATATCTGCAAATATCAGGGCAAGAGAAAAAAAGAAAGAGACTTAATAGAAGAGCGAAACGTGAGATTTAATTTGGAGAAAACAAATATAAAAGCAAACATTCAGAGCACTAATTCACTGAACAAAAGAAACTTAGAAATAATTTCCATTTATTCATAAAATATTTGTTAAGCATTTATAGCACTGCTAAGTCTCTCAGGAAGGAAGATGATGGGATGCACATGGCAATGTGACTGGATCACGGAAGTAGAAGCAAAGATGGGTCCAAAAGCCATTACAGTTAAATGGAAAAGCGATTTACTTTGGAAACTTTCACTCAAATCACAATAAAAAGAAAAAGGGGAAAGAAAAAAAAGGGGGGGGGCTGTACTTTTTTGTTGATGTTGTTATATGTCATCCATTTGGTTCAACTTACAGTGAGTGACCTTACATACAACAAAATGAAACACTGCTGTTTTGTGCCATACTTAAGATCGTTGCTATGTTTGAGCCCATTGTTGCAGCCACTATGTCAGTCCATCTTGTTGATGGTCGTCTTCTTTTTGCTGACCTTCTACTTTACCAAGCATGATGTCCTTCCAGGGACTAGTTACTCCTGATAACATGCCCAAAGTATATGAGGTAAAGTCTCACCATCCTCACTTCTGAGGAGCATTCTGGTTGTACTTCTTCTGGCAGTCCGTGGTATGTTCAATACTCTTCACTAACACCATAAGTCAGCCGCAGGGACCCAGATAAGGGTGGTACGAGAGGTTTCCAGCAGGGAGACAAACTTGTCTGTCGGTTTGTCTTACTGTGGTGACGTGTTGATGTGAGTTTTGAGGCTGAGCCACTGGTGTTTCAAACCCAGCGGGATGCACATGGTACACAGGTATCAGCCCAGCTTACAGACTGAGACAGACTAGGAAGAAGGAAGAAGCCATCCACTTCTCAAAGAATTGGCCAGGGAAAACCTTATGAATAGCAAAGAAACACTGT
>NW_006921590.1:33607334-33617458 GCF_000298275.1 Orycteropus afer afer
GGGCAGTGTTTCGTTCTGCTGTGCGTGGTGTCACTATGAGTCAGAAACGACTCGACAGCACCTGACAACAACAACAACAACAATTTTACAATTGCATTATCCATATTTTAAGTGCTCAATAACCATGTATAAATAGTGGCTACCTACTGAAAGACACAGATACAAAAGTTTTTCATTAGTGAAGAAAGTTGCATTGGACAGTCCTGCTCTGCATCTTTGAGTGTCCAAGGTTCGTTCAGTCTTTGGATGTCTCTACTTTGTATGTTCCCTCCCTTAGTGATTTCATCTAGTGTCATGGCTTTAAATATGACTTCCAAATTCCTGTCAGTCCAGATCTGTCCCTAAACTTAAGACTTGATTCTCCAACTGCCTTCTGGACAGCTCTACCTGAGTTTCTAATAGACATCTCAAAACTAATGTGTCCAAAACTGAATTACTGACCTTTTTTTGCTGCCACCACCTCCTCCCTCAGTGACAAATCTATTTTTCCTATAGTCTTCTCAGTCTCAATTAATGTTAATTCTCTTTTTCCACTTGTTCCAGCCAAGGGGTGGGGGAGCCCTTAAATTCATCCTTAATCTCCCTCTCTTTCACAAAACCAACATATCTGTCCCATTGCCTCTACTTTAAAAATACAGCTAGAATCTGACCACTTCTCACCCTTCCCATACTGCCCTACACCAGTAGTATCTTTTTTTGCCTGGAGTACTACAGTAATCCCTAAACTGGTCTCTCTGTCCTCTGTTTTCATCCTAGCAAGCAGAATGATCTTGTTAAAAAGTCAGTCTGATCATGTTATTTCTCTGCTCAGAATTCTTCACTAGCTTCTCATCTCACTCAGTAAAAGCCAAAAATTTTGGTATCACCTGTAAGAGTCTAAATGATTCCTATACCCACACACTCCCTTGTCCTTCATCCCTGCCGCAATACCTCTCTTCCTTACTGCTACTGTTTATGTTCTTATTCCACTCCAGCCACACTGGGCTTCTCAGACTTCCTAAAATGTTTGAGACATGCTTATACCGTAGAGCCTTTGTGTTTGTTGTTACTTCTGTCTTTTTCTATGCCTCCTCAACACACACAAACTTTTTCTCCCAAGATACTGTTTGAAAAGATCAGACTAGTTGTCTTATGTTGTTGTTGTTGTTATTTGCCATCGAGTCGGCTAGTTGTCTTATAGAATGATCCATATTGTAAATATCTTTGTTTACTTGTACTGTTTAACTTATTTCTCTATTCTCTGTATTTTCTGTAATAGGTCATTTGATTTAAAAGCTTGACTAGGTTTAAGTTAAATATTTTTAACAAGAAAACTCCATAGTTGTAGAACTATGTTTTTTCAATAAATTTTTTTTTTAACATTCATTATATAAAACAGATAAAAGCAGAGCTATTCTGGTTGTATTGGGAAAGTCCTAATATTGGCAGCTTCCAAGGAAACTCTGACAGGCAGTTTGTAAACCTAGACAGCTCGTCCAGAGAGTTGAGGAAAACTGAGGCCCAGAGAGGATACTTGAAATCTTAAGGCCACTTACCTTCTCATAATAAAGGCTCAGTGCACTTTCTGTTATAGCACAATTCACACAACTCCATTGCTTCCTTGGAAGGCTAAATAATTAGATCGGTACTTGATGTTTCTCTGGCAACCCACCCACTGATTTTAGTTGTCTTTTCCTTGATATTCTATCTGTTCTGCAGATGTGAAGATTTGAAATTACTTCATTTTTTGTGTGTGTCTTGAATTGCAGTCTTTCTGTTTCCCTTTTGGAAATTCCTCTTCATCCACAAGAATTCCAGATTCAGACATTATTCATCTTATGTCTGGAACACTAAAATCTCATGGGCTTCCATGTATGTCTTAACCTCTTTCCACCTTTGGAATATTCAAAATGCTGCCACAGCTAAGGTCAGTTTTATGGTTTCTTTGCTGTTTATTTCCTTTCCCTACATTCCTTATTATACACTTAATGTTTCTCAGAAAATTGAATAAGTAAATATGGTATATCCACACAATGTATATAAAATGTATGATGTAGATTTTTTATTTTCATGGAAAGGTGTTTATCTATAGTAAATGGAAAAAGCAGGTAATATATTACGATTTAATCTCATTTGTGTGTGTGTGTGTGTGTGCATAAACTCCTCATGTCTGTATGTGTATGTTTATACCTGAAAAGGACTGTAACAAAAATGTTCCCATTGATGCATCTGTAGGTGTGATGTTTGTTTTCCGTTTTACATTTCTTTTTCTTTTTCTTTGCACCAAGCATGTTTTATTTAAGTCATTACTTTTATCAAGATTAAAACTGTTTTGTTTTTATTTTTTTTAAAAGTGTTCATCTTTGTTTTCTGTACCTCCCATGTACCACTCTATGTCTTTCTCATCCTCAGTGCCACCATATTGATCACTCACATTTGGTACATTGCCCTTCTCTTCACCCAAATCAATATTTATCTCTATCTATCTAACAGTGTTCCCTCCCCTCCCCTCCCACCCCTGGTAACCAACAAAGAAAATTTCCTTCCATAGATAAACCTTTCCTTGACTTTTACAATAATAGACTAATACAATATTTGTCCTTTTGTGATTGCCTTATTTCACTCAGCATATTGTCTTCCAAGTTCATCCACGTTATGCAGATTCTACATTAATTTTTAGCATTGCATAGTATTCCATTGTGTGTATGTACTTGTTTTTATTTTTGAAAGCCACAACTTTGGTTTAATTAAAAAATTGCTTTACAGACAAATCTAAGCCTACTGCCATCTGCACCATCTTTTGAGATTTTTCCCTGCTTTTCTCTTTTTGTCCCATTCAAGTAAATTTCCCTAGACCTCATGCTTGTATTTGTTTTACTCCAGGTTCCTGGTAATCTAGATTTGCCTACTTGCTTCTGAAGAGCCTCTAGGCTCACTTCTGTCTATGTGAGCTGGACAGGATGAGGGTGTGGAGGGACTCACTGTCAGTGAGTCAATTCTAACTCATAGTTTCCCCTATTGGATTTCCAAGGCTGTAAATCTTTACAGAAGTAGACTGCTTCATCTTCTGTGGAGCAGCCGGTGGGTTCAAACTGCCAGCCCTTGGGTTAGCAGCCAGTGCCTTAACCACTATACCACCAGAGCTCCTGGGCAGGGTATGAAAGGAGGGTTAAAAATTATGTTCTACAAGGAACTGCTAATAAAATGTGATCTCCATCAGGGTCCATGAGTACCTCAGTGCATACTGTCCCTGTTCAGTGTTGTTGTTATGTGCCGTCGAGTGGTATCCGACTCATAGCGACCCCTCTTTGGGTTTCCAAGGCAGTGTCAATACGGAAGTAGATTACCCCATCTTCCTTCCGAGGAGAGGCTGGTGGGTTTGAACCGCCAGCCTTCTGTTTAGCAGTCAAGTGCCTTAGGCACTATGCTACCAGAGCTCCTGTCCCTGTTCAGTAGATTAACCTATTCTTTTTTTGTCTTATTCCTTTTATCCCATAAGTTCCTGTAAGACAGGAGCATTGCTTGTTTTCTATAATTCCTTGAACATTTTGTGTAGTTAATATACATTAATGAGTAAAGTCTTTTTTAAAAACATGCCTGCGATTTCCTTAATAAAAATGAATGATAAGATCTCTTGTCTACTTTGGCCAAAATTTCTGCTTGTATAGCAATGTAGAAAAGCACAGGATTTAAAGATAACAAGACTTACAGTCAGAACCAGCTCATAGTTTTGTGATCATAGGCCAGACACTTAAGCTTCTGAGCTACCTTAGTTTATATAGCCTCACTGATTTTTTTCCAGACTTTGCAGTGACCTTCCATCTGGTCTACCTCGTTTCAATCTTGCTTCCCCAAGTCTGTGTCTTCTGCAGAGTGGTATACTTAGAGGGTAAATCTAAGCTTATCACCCCCTGACTGGAACCCCTCAGGGGCTCTCTGATGCTGTGTTGCCTTTTCTGTTCTAGCTCCAGGAAGCCTCTCTTTAAATTTGACACTTGAATAGTACCAAACTCCTTCTGGTTGTTGTTGCTAACTGCATGGAATCATTTCTGAGTAATGGAGACCCCATGTGTGCACAGTAGAACTGCTCCATAGGGTTTTCAAAGCTGTGACCTTTTGGAAGCAGGTTACCAAGCCTATCTTCTGAGGCACCTCTGGGTTGGTATGAACCACCAACCTTTAAAACCAAACCAAACCTACTGTCATTGAGTTGATTCTGACTCAAAGCAACCCCCACCAGGTTTCCAAGGCTGTAAATCTTTACAAAAGTAGATGCCTCATTTTCCTCCTGTGGGGCAGCTGGTGTGTTTGAACTATCTATCTTTTGATTAGCAGCACAATGCCCTAACCACAGTGCCAACTTTTAGCTCTGTACAAATCCCATACTGCCTCTTGCTTTGTCCACACAGTATCCTTCTGCCCACAAAGCATTTTCCCTTCCTGTGGGCAACTGTTTGTGCGCTATTCCAGAACGAAGCTTGGCAGTCAGTCCCCCTCTCCAGCATGCCTTCCTTGACCTAAAGGTTAGGTATCTTCTTTCTCTACCCACTCAGATGGTTAACTGCTTGAGGCAGAAACTATAGAATTTGTTTTCATTTCCTCTCTTAAAGAGTTCCTGTAATGGCAAACTAATGTTTGTTAACCTGTATCATAAAGTGTATGTGTTCTTTTAAACTGTCCAAATCATTTTTACCTGTAGAATGTGATCTAAATTTCATATGAGTGCCTCCAAGAAAAAAAAAAAAAAAAAAAAGAGAGAGACCTCAAAAGAAAAAATTATAAGAAGTAACTTAAAAATACCACTGACAGAGAATTTTAATGAAATGATAAAAGTTCAAACCTCAAATTTTTCTTTTAGAACCAGTTCCTAGGGAAGTCACTAGGTTTACAAATTACATGCATCAAAAATTAATGTTGTTATTGTTGTTATGTGCCATCGAGTCAGACCCAACTCATAGCGACCCCTCCTTGGTTTCTGAGACAGTATTACTACGGAAGTAGATTGCCCAACCTTCCTTCCAAGGAGTGGCTGGTGGGTTTGAACACCAGCCTTCTGGTTAGCAGTCAAGTGCCTTAGGCACTACACTACCAGAACTCCAATCTCATCATGCTTCATGCATCAAATAATACAAACTAGTTCCCAGGTAAAATGTTGTTTTTTCCTAGTTTGAGCCAAGAAAAAACTGATTTTGCTTGTCTCATGTACCCTAAACTCCAGAAACATCTTTCATCCTGTTTTTCCAGAAGAGAAGACAAAATCCCAGTGAGGGAAGTAATTTAACCAAGTTACTGAGCTGGTCAGTGCAGAGGCAGAAGCTGGGAATATAGCTCCTGACTGCCCACCTGGTGCTTTTCCACTTCAGCCACATTTCCTGTTTCTCCACCGGAGTAACAATAAAAGTAAGTTTGTAAGCACTTCCTAATTCCCATGTGCTCAAATTAGGCCTGCTGTTGAGATGTTCTTATTTTACTTTTAGTCTCATTGAGACAGCCTTACACCTAAAGTGGTAATTATTCTTCTAGACTTAAGTGTACAGTTTCTTTTATAATTAGAAAATGTTCCCTTATGAAAGATTTTCTAATTCATTTTCTTAACTATTTTTGAAGTGAATACAACCATGAAATATCCCAGGTCTCCTTTCCTTTTCTTTCTTTCTTTCTTTTTTTAATCTCATATGTAGTTCTATGATATATGTTTCTCTGTCATCTAAACTATTCTCTTGGAAGCAGTTTCCATACTGACTCATCCACCAAAGATTGCCTGTGTTTTCTAGGCAACCTAATAATTTTATTATTTCTAAATGACTCATTACTTCTGAATCATCACACCTTGTGTACTCTGTTAACAAAAAAGTTTTCAAGACATTTTTATACAGTGTCTTCCATTTCTTATTATCCAGATGTGCTATCTAAGTGACATGGATAGTTAACCGATTCTCTCTTACTTCTCTGACTGTGTTGATCATTTTCTTCTTGAACCCTTTCATCAGCTGCAATAAGCAATGGAAGTTCTTTACCTCATTCTCTCTGTTCCAGATGTTTCCTGAAATGGAACAAATAAGTAGCAACATTAAAAAATTTGTGTAACACCATTCTCTATTTTCCATTATTACATTTATGTTACTTAAAGTTTTTAACTTACCAAATTTCTCCATAAAATTAGGGAGTGAGACCTATAAAAGGAAAGTATAGCTGTAATGTTTGTTGGTCCATAAAATGCTTGGAATTCAGCATGTAGGAAGAGTGAAACACTCCTCCCTTGACTTTTGTGACATATTTGGCTCATTCTTCTCCTGTCTTTGAAAATTCATTCTCTGTCTCCTTCCTTGCATCCTTCTCCTCACCCCCTACATGCTGCCTTCCTTAGGGTCTTGCTTTAACCCTTGTCTTTCCCTGTGCCTTCTCAGCCTCATCTACTCCTGTAGCTTTAAAACTTTTATCTCGTGCCTACTGCCAAATCTTTCTCTTCAGCCCCTATTTCTGCACTACACAGTATATCCAGCTGCATGGGGAATATCTTCTGAATATAAGCAGACACTGGGTTCTGAACCAGATCCCTTCCTAACTGTGTCTTTAAGAATTTGTAGGTCAGTTGGAACAGGTATGTACAGTTCTTAACTAGCCTTACCTTAGTGCAGGAAAAGGCTCTAAGCCTTTTCAGTGATTTAAAAGCTACACATGGAGCAAGTGAAGGTGATTGTGATGAAGAATTTGTTGCAAGAACAGGATGGTTCACTTGTTTCACAGTGAAGGCAAATTTACATAAACATAAAATGGATTTTGAGCCTAACGGCACTGCCCTGCTTAAAGATGGTGGTGCCCCACTCAAAGATGGCAGTTAACTGAGCTGCTTTGAATGTGTATAGCTTTCCACAATCCTGTCAGTACTCCATAATCCAGTCTTATGCATCAGGCTCCTGAAAGGGCTCACTACACCTCTTCCACGTCTCCCATTCCAAGGCTTATTAGACTTATAAATTTTTCTGTTCCAGTTACCATGACGAATCACCCAAATTGTAAAAATTCAGGTCTGTTCTTGTTCTGATTCATCAACCAGCTCAAATCAGTTAGAAACCCTGCTTAAAGGGCAAGTAGGAGTTGTCAATAAGTCAGATGTTTGTAACCTAGAACTGCCTGTAATTTATTTTGTCAAAATTAAAACTTTCTACTCTTCAAAGGGAGCTCTGGTGGCATAGTGCCCAAGGCATTTGACTGCTAACCAGAAGGCTGGCGGTTCAAACCCCCTAGCCACTCCTCGGAAAGAAGGTTGGGCAATCTACTTCTGTAGTGATACTACCTCAGAAACCCAAGGAGGGGTCGCTATGAGTCGGGTCCGACTCGACAGCACATAACGACAACACAACAACTCTTCAAAAGCTACATTAAGAAAATGAACAGAGACTCTCCTTGTCCAGAGCAAAGAAGAATGAAGAAAACCAAAGATTCATGGAAACAATTAGTCCAAGTGACTGGTACACCATGCGATCCTCAGCCTATATGACTATGAGACCAGAAGAACTAGATGGTGCCCGGCTACCACTGTCAACCACTTGGAGGGGGATCTATGGAGGAGATCCTGGATAGAGAGGGAGAACAATGTGGAACAAAACTCAAAATCATTTGGAACAAAAAAAGGGACCAGGTTTGCTGGTCTCATAGAGCCTGATGGAACCACTGAGATTATGGCCCCTAGCTGCCTGTCAGGTCTGGAATTGAACCCACTCCTGTGGCTTCCAGCCAAACAAAAGACAGGCATATGAGTTGAACATTTACCTGAGCTAGATACACTCCTTGGAGAGAACAATCATGGGAGAATAGAAGGGCTATGTATGCCCAGGGAGACATCTCAGGGGGCAGGAGTGCATGGAGGGAAGGATACAAGGAAGAGGTAACTATGGGGAAGAAGTGGGAGGGGAGCTGTTGCACTGCGGTAAATTGTAGTCAATGTCATGAGAGAAAATGTATGTGAACTGCTGTATGGAAAGTGAATTTACTCTGTAAACTTTCACCCAAATCACAATTTAAGGAAAAAAAAAAGTTTGATAGACACACACACACAAAGAAAATGGGCAGAGAAGCTACAGACCAGGAGATAGTGTCTTTATTAAAAATATATAGCAAAGTTGTAGAACTTGAGAACAAGGACAACCCAAAAGATTTTTAAAATTTCACAAAAGAAGGTATACAAATTGTCAGCTGTTGTGTGCTGTCAAGTCAATTTTGACTCATAATGCTCAACATCATTAGTTGTTGTTGTTGTTGTTATGTGCCGTCAAGTCAGACCCAACTCATAGCAACCCCTCCTTGGGTTTCCAAGACAGTGTCACTATAGAAGTAGATTGCCCCATCTTCCTTCCGAGGAGTAGCTTTTGGATTTGAACCGCCAGCCTTCTGGTTAGCAGTCAAGTGCCTTAGGCACTGTGCTACCAGAGCTCCTTCATTAGTCATTAGGGAAATGCAAATTAAAGCCACAGCAAGATACTACTCCACACCCACGAAACCCATTTGCTATTGAGTCACCTCCAACTCACGTGTCAGAGTAGAACTGTGCTCCATGGGGTTTGCAATGGTTTATTTTTTCAGAAATAGGCTACCAGGCCTTTTTCCTGAGTCACCTGAGGGTGGATTCAAACCTCCAACCTTTCACTTAGCAGCTAAGCATGTTAACCATTTGCACCATCCAGGCATTTTGCTAGAATGGCTAAATTTAAAGAAATTGACAAGTATCCCCAAGGATATAGAGCCACAGAGCTCTCAAGTGTCGAACCATTTTGGAAGACAATCTGGCAGTTTCTTATAAAGTAAAACATGCACTTACCATGACTCAGTAATTCTGTTGCTTATTACCCAGAAAATTGAACACATACCCACAAAAAGACTTTCACTTGAATATTTATAGTACTTTTCATTTATAATATCCCAAACTAGAAACAACCCAGAAGTCCACCAACTGGTAAATAGAAAAAACAAATTTTGGTATGTTCATATAGTGGAATTCCTACTCATATAAAAAGGAAGACACTACTGATAAATGCAATAATGTAGGTGAATTGCAAAACCATTGTGCTAAGTGAGAGAAGCCAGACAGAAAAGTGCCTTTACTATATGAATACGTATACGTTCATAAGAAGTTGTAGAACTAACAAAACTAATCCAGAGTGACAGGAACCCAATTGCCTGACATTGAAGTGGGCAATTGATTGGGAAGGGATACAGGGATAATTTTGGGGTGATGGAAATGGTCTCTTTTTTAGGTTGTTGGTTGCATGGGTCTTGTCAAATCTCTTTGAACTGTACACTTAATACATTGTAAAAATAATTTTATTGTGGTATAATATATATAACAAAAACTTTGCCATTTTAACCATTTTTAAGTGTAGAATTCAGTGACATTACTTACATTCTCCATGCTATACATCCATCACTATCTGTTTCCAAGAGATTATTATCACTTCAAAAAGAAACTTAGTACCTCTTAAGCAAAAACTCTATCTTCCCCTCCCACCAGTAACCCCTGGTAACCACCAATAAACTTTCTTCTCTATGACTTTGCCTGTCCCAGGTATTTCATATAAATAAGGCCATACAGGGTTTGTGCTTTTTTTGTCTGATTTCTTTCACTTAGCCTAATGTTGTCAAGGTTCATCCAATTTGTAGCATGCATCAGAACTAAATTTCTTTTTATGGCTGAATAATATTTCATTGTATGTGTATATATATATATATATTACATACCATATTTTGGTTATCCAGTTAACTGTTGATGGGCACTTGGGTTGTTCCTACCCACCCCTTGGCTATTGTGAATAGTGCTGCACTAAACAATGGTGTACAAGTATCTGTTTCAGTCCTCGATTTAAGTTCTTTTGGGTATATACTTAGGAATGTACTTCCTGGGTCATATGGTAATTCTATGTTTAACTTTTTGAGTGCAAAAAGGGCAAGGAGGCCACATGTTCTGACCTTCTCTAATCCCACAATAGGAAGACAGAATCACCATCAATAGCCCAGTGCCTATTCCCGCCAGGCCAGACATGCTGCCTCCCTCCAGCCCTTTTTCCAACCATTCCTCCCAAAGCACCCACCACCTCTCTCCTGGGTTCGATAATTCACTGCAGTGGCCACACAGAACTCACAGATTATGG
>NW_006921590.1:33617738-33639623 GCF_000298275.1 Orycteropus afer afer
AAATGGGAACCTCCCAGAACATAGTTTTGTGCCACTCCCAACAGAAATACCCCAGGTGGACAACTTTAGCAATCAGGAGCTCCTCAGTTGCTCATAGCAAATCCCACCTTGGAGTTTACAAAGACTTATGGGTAGAAAAGTCACACTAAGTGATTTACAACACTGCATTGAGGAAACACCAAACTACTTTCCAAAGCAGCTATATACCATTTTGCACTCCCACCTACAGTAGATGTGAGTTCCAATTTGAAACATCCCTTCCAGCGCTTGTCATTTTCAGTTTTTCTCATAATCACCATTTTATTACATATTACCCAGAAAAATGAACACATATCCACAAAAAGACTTTTACTTGAATATTTATAGTACTTTCCGTTTATAATACCCCAAACTAGAAACAACCCAGAAGTCCACCAACTGGTAAATAGAAACAAATTTTGGTATGTTCATATAGTGGAATGTGAAGTGGTACATCATTGTTTCTGGTGGCATAGTGCCTAAGACACTTGACTGCTAACCAGAAGGCTGACGGTTCAAACCCATCAGCCACTCCTTGGAAGGAAGATTCGGCAATCTACTTCCATAGCAATACCACCTTGGAGACCCAAGGAGGGGTCACTATGAGTCAAATCGACTTGATGGCAGTATGTTTGGTTTGGTTTGGTTTAATGACAGAAATGTTGAGCATCTTTTCATATGATTATTGACCATTCATATATCTTCTTTGAGGAAATGTCTATTCATTTCCTTTGTCTGTTTTTTAATTGGGTTGTCTTTTTGTCATTGAATTGTAGGAGTTCTTTATATATTCTGGATATTAAACCTTTGTCAGATAGATGGGTACCGAATATTTTCTCCCATTCTGTAAACCATTTCTTCACTTTCTTGATAAAATCCTTTGATACACAAAAGTTTTTAACGTTGAAGAATTACAATTTATCCATTTTGTCTTTTAGTACCCATGCTTTTGGTATCACATCTAAGAGTCTTTCTCAGAAACAAGGTAACAAGAAACAACCCCATGTAGAGCCCTGGTAGCATAGTGTCTAAGACACTTGGCTGATAACCAGAAGGCTGACAGTTCAAACCCATCAACCACTCCTTGGAAGGAAGGTTTAGTAACCTACTTCCGTAGTAATACCGCCTCGGAAACCCAAGGAGGGTTCGTTATGGGTCAGGTCCAACTCGATGGCAAATAACAACAACAAACCCCCTGTACATCAGAAAAAAACACAACCCAGTTCTGCACCATCCCCATGACAGGCTGTGGATTTCTCTGGCTCATTTTTGGAAGTAGTTGTCCAGACCTTTCTTCCTAGTCCATCTTAGGCTAGAAGCTCCATTGAAATCTGTTCAGCATCATAACACAGGCAAGCCACCACTGGTAGACAGCGAGTGTCTATACATGAGGTGCATTGGCCAGGAATCACACCCTGGTCTGGCATGGAAACTGAGAGTTCTACCACTGCACCACCATTGGCCCAAAGAAAAATTACTGTGTAGTAAAAAAAAACAAACTACTGATAGAAATAATACAACAGATGAGCCTCAAAATCATTATGCTTAATGTAAAAAGCCAGATACAAAAGAGTACATATATGAGTCAAGTTATTTGAAATTCAGTGATTGCCTGAGCCTAGGGGCTGTGGGGGATGTAGGGGAGGTCTGGTGGCATCGTGCCTAAGGCATTTGACTGCTAACCAGAAGGCTGGCGGTTCAAACCTACCAGCCACTCCTTGGAAGGAAGATTGGGCAATCTACTTCCATAGTGATACTGCCTCAAAAACCCAAGGAGGGGTTGCTATGAGTTGGATCTGTCTTGACGGCAGTGAGTTTGGTTTTTGGGGGGCTATGGGAAGGAGCCCTGGTGTTGCAGTGGTTAAAGTGCTCAGCTGCCAACTGAAAAGCCAGCTGTTTGAACCTATCAGTCGTTCTGCAGGAGAAAGATGTGGCAATCTGCTTCCATGAAGATTTACAGCCTTGGAAACCGTCTAGGCAGTTCTGCTCTGTCCTATAGGGTCACTGTGAGTCAGAGTTAACCCCACAGCAGTGAGTTCAGCGCTATGGAAGATATCCACCCTTAAATGTTTTAAAGGGTGATTGGACATGTTGTGTTATCAATGGTAGCAGTAAATTCACAGTATATACAACCATATATATTAATCAAATTGTGTGCTTTGAATATGTACATGTATACTATACCTTAATAACACTGATTATAAATTTTTTTTAATTTAAATTTTAAAACAAGGTACTGAAACTTTACCCCTGTGTCTTCTAAGAGTTTTATGGTTTCAGTTCTTCTATATAAGTTATTGATCCATTTTGGAGTTAATGTTAATATATGATGTGAGGTAGGGGTCCAATTTCATTCTTTTGCATGTGGAGGTCCAGTTGTCCTAACACCATTTGTTGAAGAAACAGTTCTTTCCCTATTAAATATTTTGGCAAAAATCAGTTGACACCAGATACGTGAATCTGTCTGGACTCTAAATTCTATTCCATTGGCCTATAAACCACAGTTTGCTTATGTAGCTTTATATTATGTTATAAAATCAAAATAGGAGTCCTCTTAACCTTTTTCATTTTTTAAGATTGTTTTGGCTGTTTGATGACCCTTGCAATTCCATATAAACCTGAAGATCAGTTTTTCATTTCTACAAAAAAGGCTGTTGCACTTTTTATAGAGATCGTGTTGAATCTGGAGGTTATGTTGGTTAATATTGACATCTTTCAAGAGTTAACAATTGTAAGCCTTCCAGTCCATGAACACAAGATATCTTTCCATTTATTTAGATTTTAATTTCTTTCATAGTTTTAATTGTTAAATTTATTAAAAATTTATTCCCAGATATACTATTTCTTTAGATGTTATTGTAAATGGAATTATTTAAATTTCCTTTTCAGATTGTTGCTGATGTATAGAAACACAACTGATTTTTGTGTGTTGATCTTGTACCCTGCAACTCACATTATCTGTGAATACAGATAGTTTTACGTCTTCCTTCCTGATATAGATGCCTTTTATTTCTTTTTCTTGCTTAATTTCTCTGGCTAGAACTTCCAGTACAGTGTTTAATAGTAGTGGTGAAACATGTATTTTATTGTGTCTGAATTATATGTTAGTGAAGTTCTTAAAATATAAGTGAGGCTCTAATAAGCTGAGAGGAAGCTCTGTTTGTGGGCAGGATGTGTCAGTTAATGGGCCACACTGTATGGTGATCAGGTGGCTACATGGAATTTCTATTTCTCCTGAAAAGGATTCTTAATCCTTTTAATTCTTCAATCTTTTTAATTCTTTAATCTGTAGAGGAGACTGAGAGCTGGAGGTAATAAACGTGGTTTTTGGTAACCTGGACCTGGGCAGGGGAAAAGAAGGTAGTGGACTCATTATTCAATATGTAGGCTTTTGACTCAACTTTCCTCTAATTTCAATCCTTTACCTCCCTTTATCGCTAATGCTTTTGGAGTTGGTGCTTTCTGGTTCATTCATCAAATTAATTTCTTGTATTCAGCAGGGTGAAGATGGGGTGATTTTCTGACTTCGTTGGGGCAGCAAAGAGGTCTAACTCCTTTACTAACTTTCAAACAATCCCCCTATGTTCAGTCTTCTTCCTACCCCATGTTCTGTGATACCTGGTGCCTCTAAAGCAGGCCTTTGTTCGGTTGTGCAGGGCGATGGTGCGCTTTCCATCAGCATTCCTCCTTCCCTCCTTCCTCTACTCTGCTAAATCATTTACCATGTCCTCTTCATGTTTCTATCTTTATTTCCAGTGATTTGGAGTTCTAGGATGGAGTCTATATTCCTGTTGCTTGTTCTTATTCTTTGGAGGGAACTTAAAAGGAGAAGGGGCAGAAAACCTCTTTTCCCTGCCACCATAAAACTGTAAAACACTTACTGGACATTTTCAACTTCAGTAATACCAAACTCCTTATAATTCTCTAAACACACAAGCCTTTTTCAAATCTATGTGCCTTTGTAGAATTCCTTTTTGCTTACTAGGTACAGTCCAATTCCCTCTCCATGTGGTAAGCCTCTCATCTTTCAAAATTCAGGTCATCTTCCTCCTAACTTTTGTCTGCTACCTCTCTACCTTTGTTTCACATAACTTCAACTTCATCAGGAATTGCCGTATAGCAGTTTACTATGGAGGAATGCCAGGAAATCCACTGGAAAATAGTTTTTAGAGTAGAAGTAGATAAGTAGAAGTGATAATAAATGTTCAATAAATAGTTATTGAGTGAATTCTGAAGTTATATATGAATCACTTGACCAGAAACTGGGAAAACAGGCTCCAGCCCTTTGCAGGCATGAGGGAAGCAGGAGAGAGAAAAGGTTCAAGGAAGTGCAGCTGGCAACGTGCAATAAGACCTGAGGTAGAATAAATACACTTAAAAATAATTCCCTGTAATTTCCCAGGAAATCTTTTATATTCTGCTCTCTACCCCTGATAAAATACATGTTTAGACTGATTGAAAAAATTTGCCATATATCATCAAGTCTTAAGATTATAAAATACTCATTACTTCATTTGCCATTAAAAAAGAAACAAAACATTGACCTATGGTACATTGCTTTCTTATCATTTAGAATTTTTTTTTATTATTCAAAGAGCTCTTTTGTTATGATGACAGATATTTTTAATTTTGTATCATTCTTGAGCATACATTACAAAAAGAAAATATAGGTGAGAAAATTAGTTTAAATATTCCTAAAATTTCTTCAATTCAGATTCTGACTCTTCAAAATCACAATTTAGAGTAATTTTCATGTTTTCCCACAGAAAATTATCTTCTATGCTTTTAAGAATATTTGGTGATGAAGCATTTCTTAAAAGAGTGCCCTGTTATGGTTTGTTGGGGGCGTTGGTTTGGGCAAGTCATTCTGCATGTTTTTATGTTGTTGCTTTCTTGATCTTATTTGAAAGTGTCCATCGGTGACAACCATGTCATATTTCTGCCTGGCCAATAGCAATTTTAAGATGCTGCCAACTGTAAGACGTATTACCATTTTCAGTGATACTAAAATTAAAAAAAAAAAAATTGTTTTAGAGTTGAAAAATACTGTAGCTCAGTAATTAATATGATTCTGGCACTTGGAACTTTTCCTTGTTCCCTTTATTATATTAAGGCTTCTATTTTTTCTATTTATAACTTAACTTTATTTTTTAAAATAGTTCCATTTTTGTGAAAATTTTCAGGGTTTTCTTTTTTCTACTTTGAATTTTGTTTGTCTTTATTTGCTGAAAGTTAGCAGAGGCAGTTTTATCTTTGTCAACCTTTGAAAGAGGTCTGATGAAAAATTAGGCCTTTCACATCTTAGGTGATTTAATGAAGCCTCTACTAATATCCAGTAAAATATTCACTGGGTGACTGAACAATTAGGGTCAAAGTTTTTTGCACAGATAGATACCATCCTAGTAGGACATCTATAGTAAACTGCTAAAGCACTCTTTTCTTCTTTCCTCCTACCTGTTCAACATCGTTTAATCTGTGAACATATTACCTCATACTTCTCCTATAAGTGCTTATTTCACATACTCTTGAATCTCTTGCCTCAGCTCTTTTTGTCTTCTGAGCTTCCCATAAAGGTCTGGCTCAAGCCAGCCATTCACCATCAGTACAGCTACTCATTCACATCAGGCCTGCTGAGTGTTTCAGGTTCTATCCTTACTTTGTTGTTAGTCCAGTCCCTCATTTTTATTAGCAACTGTTTTAGATTTTCACTATCTTCCCAAGTTCCTTACCACCTCTTCTTTCCCCCAAACTTTGATAGTTTTGCCCTCAACTCCACTGAGAAAACTGAAGGTATAATTGAAAACCTCTGCCTTCATCTGTAAACATACCCCATTGGTGTCTTTTTTCCTGTCTTACTGGCAGAAGTATCCATCTTCCTGTTTGAGGTTAAGTTCTTAACCAGGACTTGGACTACTAGCTCCTACCTCCTTAGGGCCACCACTGGATCTTTCTCCTCAATGTGTGCACAAACTCAAATATCTCCCATCCTTTTCTTAAAAAAAAAAAAAAAAAGCTACTGCCACATTGTCTTGTAGCTATTATTTTATAGCTCTCCTTTCCTTTTCAAGAGTCCCTGGGTGGCACACACTTAAGCTCTTGACTGCTAACTGTTCAAATCCCCCACAGAGGTGCTTTCAGAGGCAGCCCTGGCAGTCTGCTTCTGAAAGATCACAGCCACTGAAAACCCTCTGGAGCACAGTTCTACTCTAAAACATGAGGTCTCCATGAATCAGAATCCACTCAACAGCAGCTGGGTTTTGTTTGTTTGTTTGTTTCCTTAACAAACAAACAAATGGAAAGTCTAGTCTATTTATACCACTGCTTTGACACTTATTTACTGAAATTGCACTTGCTGTGGTTACCAGTGTCATTCATATTGACAAATCCAGTTTATAGCTTTTGCTTTTCTTGGACCTCTCTGCATATCCTACGCAGGTGACCTCTACTTTGAAAGTCTCTCCTTCAGCCTCCATGAAACTGCTGTCTCTTGGTTTTCTTGTTACTTTCCTGACTAGTCCATTTTAGGCACAATCTAAGAATACTGTCCGTATGTTTAACCCAGAAATGTCAGTGTTCTTCAACTCTGTCTTCAGTTCTCCTCACTTTATGTTAAAAAAAAAAAGAAAAAACTCACTGCCATCGAGTCGGATCCAACTCATAGTGACCCCTCCTTGGGTTTCCGAGGCAGTATCTGTACAGTGCGTCAGGGTTGTGTCCTTTCCCCATACTTACTCAATCTGTATGCTGAGCAAATAATCCAAGAAGATGGACTATATGAAGAAGAACGTGGCATCAAGTTTAAGGAAGAATTATTAACAACCTGTGATACGCTGATGACACAACTTTGCTTGCTGAAAGTTAGGATGACTTGAACCACTTACTGATGAAGATTGAAGATTACAGTCTGCAGTATGGATTACATCTCAATATAAAGGAAACAAAAAAGTCCTCACAACTGGACCTACAAGCAGCATAATGATAAATGGATAAAAGATTGAAGTTGTTAAAGAGTTTACATTGCTTGGTTCTATAGATGCCAATGGAAGCAGCAGTCGGGATACTAGACAACATAAAGGACTGGGCAGGTTGGCTGCAAAAGACCTCTTTCAAGTGCTGAGGAGCAAAGATGTCTCCTTGAGGACTAGGGTGTGCCTGACACAAGCCATGATATTTTCAGTCACCTTATAAGCATGTGAGAGCTGGACAGTGAACAAGGAAGACCGAAGAAGAGTTGATGCTTTTGAGTTGTGGTGCTGGTAAAGAATACTGAAAGTACTGTGGACTGCTAAAAGAGCTAACAAATCTGTCCTGGAGGAAGTACAGCCGAAATGCTCCTTGGAAGCAAGACTGGCCAGACTTCGTCTCACCTACTTTGGTCATGTTATCAGAAGAGACCATTCCCTGGAGAAAGATGTCATGCTTGGTAAGGTGGAGGGTCGATGAAAGAGAGGAAGGCCCTCAACGAGATGGATTGATACAGTGGCTGTGACGATGGGCTCAAGTATAGCAGGGATCACAGAGCTGGCGTGGGACTGGGTGGTGTTTCATTCTGCTGTGTATAAGGTCGCTATGAGTCGAAAACAACTCAGTGACACCTAACAGCAATAACAACAATCTATACAGAAGTAGATTGCCCAATCTTCTTTCCAGGGAGTGGCTGGTGGGTTTGAACCTCCAGCCTTCTAGTTAGCAGTCAAATGCCTTAGGCGCTACACTACCAGACCTCCTTCACTTTATATACTCACCCTAAATAACATCTCAAAGCTGCATCCCCACCCAGATCTTTCTTCTGATCTCCAGATTTTTGTATTCAAATTTCATCCAGTCATCACCACTTAGATGTTCCACATGTACCTTCTCAAATAACATATTCAGAATAAAACTCTATCTTTACTATGACTACCCGCGCAAACAAAACAACACAAAATAAAAAAGTTGTTTCTCCTGTCTTAGGGAATAGCAATAGGAGTCTTCCCAATACCCTAGCCAGAAACCCTAGATTCTTCCCTCTCATTTCCCCCTCCTCTTCTGTGGATTCTTCTTCCCTGGCTGTTCAATCCATTCCTTCCTCTTTGTTACTCCTGCTATCAATTTGGTTTATGTTCTTACTGCTTCTTGCCTACGTAATTTTGATGCCTCCAGTCTGGTCCCTCTTTTTCTAGCCTCATTGGCTGCTAGAATGATCTTTCTAAAACATAAATCTCATCATGTTACTCACCACTCTAAAAGTCTTTGCTTTTCCTGTAGTTTTCTGAACAAAGTTCAGAGTCCTTAGTTTAGCATACAAGGTAGTTCATGGTGCAGTCCCTGCTATTTTCTGGTTTCCTCTTCTTCTGCTTGTCTGTACACTTGCCCCAGGGAAACCAGCTGGAGCTGCTTGTGGTTCTGAACTCAGTATGCCATGTTATCCCTTTGAACCTTCACATATGTGTTTTCCTCTGCCTGAAGTATTTTACACTTTTTGTCCAACTGAATTCTCATTGATCAATCAAAACTAGGTATATACATCCCTTATTTTGAGAGTCCTTTGAGAGATGTTTCCTCTCAGAATAGCAGAGGGCATAAAGAAAGGCATTTCATAAATGGACGATGACAAAACAAGTAGTATTTAATGGAAAAGATGTTCAGGCTCACAAACATCAAGGAAATATAGATTAAACCAATGCTTTTTTCATTTTTCATCTATCAAATTAGCAAAAATTTAAAGCATGGTATCACTCTAGAACCTGGGGCAGTGAGCCCTCTCCTGCATTGATATTGGAAGTATATTGTTGTTGGTTGCCATCAAGTCAGTCCTCAACTCATGGTGATCCTTTGTACAATGAAACAAAACACTGCCTGATCATCCCCATGATTGGTTATAGATTGGACCACTGTGATTCAGAGGGTTTTGCTTGATTAATGTATGAAATCTAGCAATAATAGCCAACATTCATTGAGCAATTTCTGTGTTTTAGACATTGTTCTAAGCATTTCACATACGTTAAAGTAGTCTTTGTGAGATAGGTATTCTTTTTTCTTTTTTAATAGACTTTATTTTTTAGAGTAGTCTTAGAAAAGCTGTGGAAAAAAGTATAGAGTTCCTCTATACCCCTGGCCCCCCAACACCCAGTTTTTCCCATCTTGCATGTGTGTAGCACATTTGTCACAATTTATGAACCAATATTAATTCATTAGTACTGACTTAAATCCATAGTTTACATTCGGGCTTTCTTTTTGTATTGTATAGTCCTATGACGTTTTTAAAAATAATTTGCTTTATTTGCTGTGGTTGTTGTTGAGAATATACACAGCAAAACATGTACCAGTTCAACAGTTTCTACATGTACAACCCAGTGACATGGATTACATTCTTTGAGTTGTGTAACCATTCTCACCCTCCTTTTTCTGAGTTATTTCTCTCCCATTAACATAAACTCATTGCCCTATAAGATTTTTATCTAATCTTTTGAGTTACTGTTGTCAATTTGATCCCACATAACCAAAACCAAACCAAACTCACTGCCATCGAGTTGATTCTGATTCATAGTGACCACCATTGGGTTTCCGAGGTGATAAATCTTTATGGCCGTAGATTGCCCCATCTTTCTTCTGTGGAGTGGCTGGTGGGTTTGAACCACCAGCCTTCTGGTTAGCAGTCAGTGCCTTAGGCACTGCATCACCAGAGCTTTTTTGATCCCATATAGATATATCTCAAAAGAGCATAATGCTTAAGGCACACATTCTTTAGTGTTTAAGCTAAACTGTTGTTTGGTTTTAAGAAGACGTCAGGGGGATATTTTTGTTTTAAGGTTTAAAGATTATCTTAGGGCTTGGAGGCTGCTTTCTGCTTGGGTGTGGCTCTGTATTAAGGCTGAAGCCTGAGGTAGGCAGGCCTGGGCCTTGGACGCTGCTTTTTCACTTGGGTTTGGCTCTATATTAAGGCAGGGTCCTGAGGTAGGCAGGTGCAGAGGGGTTAGGAACAACTAAGGGAGACTCGATGGCAAATAACAACAACAAAAAAAAGGGAAGACAAACTTGTCTGTCAGTTTGTCGTCCTGTGGTGGCTTACATGTTTCTGTGAGCCTGGGGCCTATATGCCACCATGTTGTAAAATGCCAACAGGGTTACCCATGGTGGAGAGGTTTCAGCAGAGCTTCTGGGCTTAGACAGACTCGGGAGAAGGAAGAGGCCATCCACTTCTCAGGGAATTGGCCAGTGAAAACCTTATGAATAGCAGTAAAACACTATCTGATATATTACTGGAAAACTTTACAAACAGAACAGCCCGGAAACATTGACTGACAAAGTGCCAGAAGATGAACCCATCAGGTCAGAAGGCACTAAAAATTTGACTGGGGAAGAGCTGACTCCGAAGTAGACACAACCTTAATGATATGGATAGAGTAAAGCTTCTGGGACCTCCATTGGCTGATGTGGCACGACTCAAAATGAGCAGAAACAGATGCAAACATTCATTAATAATTGGAATATGGAATGTACAAAGTATGAATCTAGGAAAATTGGAAGTTGTCAAAATGAAATGGAACACATAAAGATTGATATCCTAGGCATTAGTGAGCTGAAATAGACTGGTTTTGGCCATTTTGAATCAGACAACCATATGGTCTACTATGCCGGTAATGACAAATTGAATAGAAATGGTGTGGCATTCATTGTCACAAAGACTGTTTCAAGATCTGTCCTGAAGTACAGTGTTGTCAGTGATAGGATAATATCCATATGCGTACAAGGAAGACCAGTTAATACTACTATATCCAAATTTACCCACCAACCACCAACGCCAAAGATGAGGATATTGAAGATTTCTACCAACTTCTGCAGTCTGAAATTGATCGAACCTGCAATCACAATCTGTTGATTATCACTGGTGACTGGAATGCAAAAGTTGGAAACAAAGAAGAGTTACCAGTAGTTGGAAAATACGGCCTTGGAGATAGAAATAATGCTGGAGATTGCATGGTAAAATTTTGCAAGACCAATGACCTATTCATTGCAAATACCTTTTTTTAACAACACAAACGGTGGCTATACATGTAGACTTCACCAGATGGAATACACAGGAATCAGATTGACTACATCTGTGGCAAGAGGCATTGGAGAAGTTCAATATCTTTGGCCAAAACAAGGCCAGGAGCTGATTGTGGAACAGACCACCAACTGCTCTTATGCACATTCAAGTTGAAGTTGAAGACAATTAAAACAAGTCCATGAGAGCCAAAATATGGCCTTGATAATATCCCTCCTTAATTGATAGACCATTTAAAGAATAGATTTGATACATTGGACACCAATGATCAAAAACCAGAGGAACTGTGGGATGACGTCAGGAGCATCATCCATGAAGAAAGGAAGAAGTCATTAAAAAGATAAAAAAGGAAGACCAAAATGGATGTCAGAAGAGACTCTGAAACCTGCCCTTGAGTGGAGAGTAGCTAAAGCAAATGGAAGAAATGACAAGATAACAGAGCTAAACAGAAGATTTCAAAGAGTACCTTGAACAGACAAAGCTAGTTACTGTAATGAATTGTACAAAGATTTGGAGTTAGAGAACCAAAAGGCAAGAACACGCTTGGCATTTCTTGAGCTGAAAGAACTGAGGAAAAAAATTAAGCCTCGAGTTGCAATATTGAAAGATCCTGTGGGCAAAATATTGAATGATTCAGGGAACATCAAAAGAAGATGGAAGGAATACACAGAGTCACTGTACTAAAAATAATTGGTTGATGTTCATCCCTTTCAGGAGGTGGCATATGATCAAGAACCAATGGTGCTAAAGGAGGAAGTCAAAGCTGCAGTGAAGGAACTAGCAAAGAACAAAGCTCCTAGAATTGACAGAATACCCATTGAGATGTTTCAACAAACAGATGCCCCACTAGAGGCGCTCACTTGGTTATGCCAAGAGATTTGGAAGATAGGTACCTGACCAACTGACTGGAAGACATCCATATTTGTACCCATTCCAAAGAAAGGTGATTCCACAGAATGTGGAAATTATCGAACAATACCATTAATATCAAATGCAAGTAAAATCTTGCTGAAGATAATTCAAAAATGGTTGCAGCAGTATATTGACAGAGGGCTTCCAGAAATGCAAGGTGGATTCAGAAGAGAACATAGAATGAAGGATATCATTGCTGATGTCAGATGGATCTTAGATGAAAGTAAAGAATACCAAAAAGATGTTTACTTATGTTTTATTGACTATGCCAAAGCATTCGATTGTATGGATCATAACAAATTTTGGATAACATTGAGAAGAATGGGAATTCCAGAACACTTGATTGTACTCATGAGGAACCTGTACATAGACCAGGAGGCTGTCATTCGAACAGAACAAGGGGATACTGCATGGTTCAAAATCAGGAAGGGAGTGCGTCAGGGTTGTATCCTTTCACCATACTTATTCAATTTGTATGCTGAGCATATAATCCGAGAAGCTGGATTATATGAAGAAGAACGTGGCGTGAGGATTGGAGGAAGAGTCATTAACAACCTGTGACATGCAGATGACACAGCTTTGCTTGCTGAAAGTAAGGATGACTTGAAGCACTTATTGATGAAGATTAAAGACTACAGTCTATGGTATGGATTTCACCTCATTTAAAGAATCCAAAAATCCTCACAACTGGTCCAATAAACAGCTTCACGGTGGATGGAGAAGTGATTGAAGTTGTCAAGGATTTCATATTACTTGGCTCTACAATCAATACCAATGAAAGCAGCAGTCAAGACATCAGACAACGTATTGCATTTGGCAAATCTTCTGCAAAAGACCTCTTTCAAGTGATGAAGAGCAAAGAGGTATCCTTGAAGACTAAGGTGCTCCTAACCCAAGCCATGGCATTTTCAATCACCTCTAATGCATGTGAGAGCTGGACGATGAATAAGGAAGACCGAAGAAGAGTTGATGCTTTTGAGTTGTGGTTTTGGAGAAGAATGCTAAGAGTACCATGGACTGCTAAAAGGACTAACAAATCTGTTGTGGAGGAGGTGCAGCCAGAATGCTCCTTGGAAGCGAGATTGGCCAAACTTCGTTTCATCTACTTTGGTCATGTTGTCAGAGGGAACCATTCCCTGAAGAAGGATATCATGCTTGGTGAAGTGGAGGGTCTGGTAGCGTAGTGTCTAAGGCACTTGACTGCTAACCAGAAG
This sequence comes from Orycteropus afer afer, assembly GCF_000298275.1. Lineage (NCBI taxonomy): Eukaryota > Metazoa > Chordata > Mammalia > Tubulidentata > Orycteropodidae > Orycteropus > Orycteropus afer. Next base: position 33,630,912 of record NW_006921590.1, read on the forward strand.
GCTGGCGGTTCAAACACACCAGCCACTCCTCAGAAGGAAGGTCGGGCACTCTACTTCCATAGTGATACTGCCTCAGAAACCCAAGGAGGGGTTGCTTTGAGTCGGATCCGACTCAACAGCACATAACAACAACAAAGTGGAGGGTCAGCGAAGAAGGGGAAGGCCCTCAACGAGATGAATAGACACAGTAGCTGTGGTGATGGGCTGAGGTATAGCAAGGACTGTGAAGCTGGCACAAGACCGGGCAGTGTTTCGTTCTGCTGTGCATAGGGTTACTATGAGTTGGAGACAACTCGACGGCACCTAGCAACAACAACAAAAGCAATATTTTCAGGGATTCATCTAACCTCCATGGCTCCAGAAAATCTGAATTCCATGAGAATTTGGAATTCTATTATACATTTTCCTCCTTTTGATCAGGATTCTTCTATAGAATGTTCAGTAATGATAGCCAGGCACCGTCAGTTCTTTTGGTCTCAATGCAGAGGAGGCAGTTAGTCACACATTCCATTCCGTCCTCCTGTTCCTAACTCCATCTTCTTCTGTTGCTTTAGGCAAATAGAGACCAATTGTTAATGCCTTGTGTGACTGCTTGCAAGCTTTTAAGACCCCAGCACTACACGATGAATTTAAAGATAGAAGCATTAAACATATTATTAGGCCAGTTAACTGAGATGTCCCATGAAACCATGACCCTGAACCTCTAAAAGAAGGAACCAAATACCGAGAGGTGTTTGCTCTCTGCATGGGAGCTCTTGTAGCATAGTGGCTAAGACATTTGCCTGCTAACCAGACAGCTGGCGGTTCAAACCCACCAGCCACTCCTGGGAAGGAAGGTTGGGCAATCCTACTTCCGTAGTGATACTGCCTCGGAAACCCAAGGAGGGGTCGCTATGAGTTGGGTTTGACTCAACGGCACATAACAACAACAACAACATGGGGTTGTACATCCTCAGGAGCCTTTGCTGTTGTTGCTGTTATAAATATATCTAACGTACAACTTTTGCCAGTTCAACTTTTTACAGGTGTACAACTTATTGACAGCAATTACATTATTGGCTCTGCAACCTTACCCTTAAAATCTTACCCAAAAATCAGTGTGATTTTTCCATTACCATTAGCCAAAAGTCAGTGCTCTACTAGCCATAACGTCCCCTTTCCTTCTCCCTCTCAACACTTGTAACTACTATTAAACTTTGGTCTTCTATGCATTTGCTTGTTTTTGTCTTTTTATATAAGTGAAGGCATACAATATTTGTCCTTTTGTGATTGACTTATTTCACTCAGTGTAATGTCTTCAAGCTCCATGTGATGGGTACTCTTAATATCTCTGTTTTGTAGTTGAAGTAGGCATGGCTAGGTTAACCAGCTTGTATAAGGCCACACAGCTTCAAACTCACGGCACTTGACTTTCACTTAGAGAAACAGGATAGCATTGTGGTTCCAATTCAGATTGTATCTCTCACTGAGAATAGTTGGATTAGATTCTCTGTCTTGATTTTCAGCTGGACAGTTGGGTATCAGTTGAATCGTAGTCTCATTTAAAACAGAATTTTACACCCCCAGGTCTGAACCAAATACCAGAGAAATAATCTTCATTTCTTTGGCATTTTTTTTAAACTCAAATCATTTTAGACTGTAAACTTCTCCTTCATAGTTGATGCCACATTTTGAGGTTTGGTCATCTTAGACGTTTCCATTCTCTGTGTTCATTTCCTTTCAAAATGTAAAGTCAACAATCTAAACTTGTAATTAGTTCAACTCTTCCCTCACTCATTTTCTTTCTTATTAAGATTACTTATGACAATTTACTTAAATTTCATTTTTAAAACCTACGAATTTTTTTCTTCATATTTCTTTTAAAAGTCTTAGAATTTTTGAGATCTTCTTTCCTCTTATCTAGAACTTCACTGTCTAATATGGTAGCCATTAGCTGGCTGTAGCTACTAAATTTAAATTAGTTATAATGGGAAAAAAGTTGAATAGGTAATTCTGAGAAGAAAATATAGGACTAGTTCCATATCATCATGTTCCCAGGCATAGGCACAAAAGTAGCCTGGGATCATCTTGGACAAGGATGGCGATAAAAAAGGCATGACCTGGTGAAATCCGAATAAGGTCTGTAGTTTAGTTAACATTGTTGTTGTTGTTGTTGTTGTTTGCCGTCGAGTCGGCCCCGACTCATAGCGACCCCTCCTTGGGTTTCCGAGGCAGTATCACTACGGAAGTAGGTTGCCAATCTTCCTTCCGAGGAGTGGCTGGTGGGTTTGAACCGCCAGCCTTCTGGTTAGCAGTCAAGTGCCTTAGGCACTATGCTACCAGAGCTCCCTTAGTTAACATTACCAATATAAATTACCAATATAAATCTCCTGGTTTTGTTTATTGTACTATGGTTATGTAGGATGCTATCACTGGGGAAAGCTGGGTAAAGGGTACTTACAAATTTTCTGTCCTATCTTTTCAACTTCTATGTGAATCTAAAAGTATTTCAAAATAAAAAGATTTTTAAAAATTAAATAGAATTAAAATTCAGTTGTTCCATTGCACTAGCTACATTTAAAGTGCTTAATAGCTTAATAGTGGCTAATAGCAACCACATCACATAGTTTAAATATAGAATGTTTCCATCAGTGGTTTTATTGGACAGCACTAGTCTGAAAGCACGTGTCTGATCCTGAATTTCAGAGTAACACAGTTGTTTTCTTGTCAGGTTAAGAATTCATCTGACATACACATTTTGATAGGTATCTGGATATTTAAATTTTCCAAGAGTCCTATATTTTGCTTCTGGACTGGTTTTATCATCTATTAGGAAATACTTACAGTATCCCTCATATAACTATTTCAGTACACTTTCTCAATAGTATCCTTTGTGTTTTCCCTCCTGCTTTACTTAGCCAAATGTTCTTTCAAGGTCTTGGCTTTCTGGAAAGGTACATAGTTTTTAATATTTGATGCTATTTCTTTCTTGTCTTCTGGCGGTACATATTTTGAGAAAGTAATTCTTTCCATTGCCATATTCTAGTCTGTTGTCCCATAATACTTACTCTTTTTTTGGTTTCTTTGTTATTTTCACTTGACATTATTAGGCACCTCCTTTACTGTAGTACTTTTTTCCACTTGAACTTCTTCTGTCTGTGTAGTATCCCATTTTATAATTCTGTATGGGCTACAATCTGAAATTTGAAGATAAGGAAGTAGAGGATGAGACAGCTCAAGATCCATTCACACAGAAACAAAGTTAAGATACTGAAGAACAAGAAGAATGTGTGTGCCCACCTGAAGAAAACCACAAAGAGATAAAGAAGCACTCAGATTAAGATGTATATCTTCCCTTATATAGAATCTGAATATTATATTGATATAAATATTACTTCAAAATAATTCCTGAATTGTTGAAGTTATAATAAAAATTCCAGTAGGATTTTTCTTTGTTGTCATTGTGTTGCTCTTGAGTCAATTCTGACTCATGGCAATTCCATGTGGCAAAGCAGAGCAGCTGTAATCTTTAAAGAAGCAGATCACCAGATCTTTCTCCCACAGAGTCACTGGGTGGGTTTTATTTGCCATCCTTTCACTTAGCAGCTAAGTGTTTAACTATTTGTGTCAGCAGTCTCCTTAAAACTTGACAATTCAAAAGTTAATCTGGAAGACAATCACAGAACATTTGGAAACCAAAAATGAAAAAAAAAAAATTAGGGATCTGGCACGTAATCCCAGATAGTAAAACTTAGTAAGACAGTAGTATAATATTGGCACAAAAACAGAGTAATTGTTGGATCTAAACAACTAGGAAATATGTTTTAAGTAGTGTAAAAATTCAACTCAAGAAAGGATTCTTTATGAATTAACTGATAACAGGATGCACTAAGTTCCTAATATGTAAATGGGCAAAGGACATGAGTAGACAGTTCACCAAAGAAGAGAGATAACTAATAAATAGGCAAAATAAACAGAGTTTTCTGGGATTAGAGAAATACAAATGAAAACAATAAAGTATAGTTGATCTCTGAACAACATGGGTTTGAACTGCATGGGTCCATTTACACACATATTTTTTTCAATAAATATACTGGAAAAATTTTTGGAGATTTGTGACAGTTTGAAAAAACCTGCAGGCAAACTGCATAGCCTAGTAATATTGAAAAATTAAGAAAAAGTTAAGTATATCATGAATGCATAAAATTTATGTTGATACTAGTCTATTTTATCATTTACTACCATAAAATATACACAAATCTATTATAAAAAATTAAAATTCATCAGAACACTTACAGACTGTACATGGTGCCATTTTCAGTCAAGAGAAATGTAAGCAAAAGTAAAGATGCAGTATTAAATAATAACTGCATAAAATTAAAAAAATAAAGGAATACTTAAATTCTTTACACTTGATGGAGAGAGAAAGAAGTATCTGGATGGGACAGGATCAGAGAGGATGAGATCAAGAAATGTAATGAAGATTGTTCTTTCTGTCTCATATAGTGAGAAAAGAGAAGATGATGGGAGATTGATTTCCAAGTGTAGATGAAGTTGTAGAACCAAGAACAGGCTCTGTGTGTTGGGAGTCTCTTTATCGAAACTAAGTTGATGGAAACAAAAGATTGGTGCAGAAAACAAGGTTGTAGATGGATGGAAATAGATGTTGAAGGGCTTGAAAATGAAGCAGAGGAGTTAGACTGCATATAAGGTATGAAAAACTTACCGTCATTGAGTCAGTTCTGACTCATAGCAACCCCCGTTGGGTTTCCGAGGCTGTAAATCTTTACGGAAGTAGATTGCTCCATCTTCCTTCCACAGAGCAACTGGTGTGTTTGAACTGCTAGCTTTCTGGTTAGAAGCTAAATGTCTTAACCACAACACAACCAGAGCTCCTTATGAGATCCAAAGGAAGAGAAAATCAAAGATTGTCTCCATATAAGAAATATTTCCTTTTAATTGTTTTCTTTTCTTTGTTTTTTATTATAGGTTTCTCTATCAATCACAGAAAAATGGATCATTTAAACCTTTGGAGGAATTCATTATCACAGTACTTCTATACTACCAACTAAGATTCATGGCAGCAAATTCATGATAATAAATTTCTACTTTATATTATGGAATTGCTGAAGACCTAAACAATGATATTCTGTCACAAAAATAATCTATAGTATCATGATTTTGCTAGATAAAACTAAAAACCACAATTAATATTCTACTTTAAATTATTAGACTTGCTAATACAAACACACATGTGCAACAGCTACTGTATTATGACAGTTACGCAACCTCAGATTTAGATGGTTTCTTTTGTGGAAAAAGTCATTTTATTTGCAAGAATCCACTGAACATTGTCAGATATATTTTCAGCTAAGTGTCATTAGGAAAATTTACTTGAAACTGGAGTTCTAGAAAATTCCAAGTTCTGCCACTAAGTGGATTTGATATTATGGCAGCAACTTACAGACTTGTGGTCAGTAGTGTGAACCACTACAGCAGTGTGGTGATAGACCGGCGTTTTGAGCAGGCTATACATTATTGCACTGGAACCTGCCACACTTTCATGCATGGAGTTGACTGCGTGGTGGTACATCATAGTGTTTGTGCAGACCTCTTACATATCCCTGTGTCTCAGTTCAAAGATGTGGATCTGAACTCAATGTTTCTACCCCACGAAAATGGGCTTTCCTCAGCTGAAAGTGACTATCCCCATCAAGCCCTCACAGGTATACCCAGGATCAAGAAAGGATCTGCAATTCAGAATACTTGTAACTTAAAGGACATTGCAGGGGAAGCAATCAGTTTTGCCAGTGGGAAAATAAAAGAATTTTCCTTTGAAAAACTTAAAAACTCTAACCATGCAGCTTATAAAAAGGGAAGGAAAGTTAAGTCTGACTCATTTAATAGGAGGTCAGTTGATTTTGACTTGCTCTGTAGTCATTATAACAATGATGGAAACTCCCCATCCTTTGGTTTACTCCGGAGTTCCTCAATGGAGGAAAAATCTTTGTCTCATAGAAACTCACTTGATCTGAACCTGACTTCCATGCTTCTTCAAAATTTCTCTGAAGAAGACCTGGTTACTCAGATTTTGGAAAAACATAAAATAGATAACTTTTCTTCTGGGACAGACATAAAGATGTGCTTAGACATTTTGCTGAAATGTTCTGAAGATTTGAAAAAATGCACAGACATCATAAAACAATGCATAAAGAAAAAGTCAGGAAGTAGCATCAATGAAGGAAGTGGTTATGATGCGATTTCTAGCTCTGAAACTGTCTATATGAATGTAATGAGCAGATTAGCATCCTATCTGAAAAAGTTACCATTTGAATTAGTGCAGTCTGGACATAATGAGGCTATAGATTTAACAGAACTGGTCAGTAATATGCCGAGTTTACAACTGACACCCTTCTCCCCAATATATGGCACTGAGCAGCCCCCTAAATATGAAGATGTTGTCCAGCTCTCAGCTGCTGAGTCTGGGCAGTTTCAAGTTACTGAATTGCAAAATGACAAGCACAGTTCTAGGAAAACGGACAATGTAAAATCCATTCTAAATGATTCTACAAATTCCTTATATAACTTTGAGGTAAATGATCCCAGAACTCTAAAAGCTGTCCAGCTTCAGTCGCAGACGTTAACCATGAACCCTTTAGAAAATGTTTCTTCTGGTGACTTAATGGAGACTCTTTATATTGAAGAAGAATCAGATGGAAAGAAAGCATTAGATAAAGGCCAAAAGACAAAGAATGGACCCAGTCAGGAATTGGTAAAGGTAAATCAAGATAGAGCAGAATTTTCAGACCACGGTACTCATCTTAAAAAATGTTCTGCCTCAATGCAAAATGAAATTGATAAGATATTTGAGAAACCAGTTGTTAATCTACCTGAAGAAGACCTTAAATCAAAAGTTCCTAAAGCTAAAGAGGGAGACCACAGAGATTTTATGAATCCTAACAGTCAGGAAGAGATAGATAAATTGTTAATGGATTTAGAATCTTTTTCACAAAAAATGGAGACCTCTCTAAGAGAGCCACTTGCTAAGGGTAAAAACTCAAATTCTCTAAATAGTCATAGTCAGTTGACTGGTCAGATCTCTGTAGATCTTGAGCCTAAATCTAAAGCCTCTTCACCTTCAGAAAAAGTTACACCTTCCTGTCTAACAAGGATCATTGAAACTAATGGACACAAAATAGAGGAAGAGGATCGAGCCCTCTTACTGCGAATTCTAGAAAGCATTGAAGACTTTGCTCAAGAACTAGTTGAATGCAAATCAGTCAGAGGGAGCCTATCACAGGAAAAGGAAATGATGCAGATTCTACAGGAGACCTTAACACCTTCCTCCCAGGCCAATTTATCCATCTGTAGAGGTCCTATTGGTGATAAAGCCAAAGACACGACTTCAGTGGTTTTGATTCAGCAGACTCCAGAGGTGATTAAGGTAAGACCCAACAATCTTCAGTTTTAAGCAATCTTAAAAGAAATTTTTAACATTTGCAAAGTTTATAAACAAAACTTTTTGTTATTTATAAACTATTTGTGATCATCATTTTATGTTCTACTAAGCCTCCTGTCCTATCTTAGGAATGGACTCACTCACTTCCAGTAAAAGGCAAAGGCTTTAAAGCCAGCCAGGCTGGTTTCAACTGCCCTGCCCTGTCACCTCTCCTGCTTTCATCTTCTTAGCTGTGTGACCAGAAGAAAGTTACTTAAGCTCAATTGCCTCATCTATATAATGGAATTAATAAGGATCACACACACATGCACACACACGAAAAACAGCAAATCCATTGCTGTTGGGTCAGTTTTGATCATGGTGAGCCCACATGTTTCAAAATAGAACCGTGCTTTACTGGATTTTCAGTAGCTGTAATCTTATGGAAGTAGATCACCAGGCCGTTTGTCCATGGAGTAGGTGTTTAATGTTAGTCCTCACCTTCCCTCCCCAGTTAACCAATAGAACATTCATTACTGCGTGCCTATGCAGACCTATTTAAGGTGAAGTGTGAAGAGGGGAGAGCATAAAATATAGTTAGGGAGACAAAACTAACATACTTAAAAGAGTGCACAAGAACGTAAGCACAAGTCTAAGAGTAATTTCAGTGTAATAGGCCTTCAGTGCCAGTGAGAATAAATATCATCTAGAGTCAGGATAGATGTTTGTTTTGTTTGTGTGTGTGTGTGTGTGTGTGTGTTTAATTGTGATATGGGTGAAGGTTTACATAGCAAATTCACTTTCCATATAGCGGTTCACATATACTTTGTCTCATGACGTTGACCACAGTTTACCACAATGCAACAGCTCACCTCCCACTTCCTTCCCATAGTTACCTCTTCCCAGTGTCCATCCCTCCATACTCTCCTGCCCCTTGAGCTATCACCCTGTGCATAAGCAGCCCTTCTTTCTCCCATGATTGTTCTCTCCAAGGAGTGTATCTGCTTGAGGTAATGTTCAACTCATATGCCTGTCTTTTGTTTGGCTGGAAACCACAGTTGTGGGTTCAACTCCAGACCTGAAGGGCAGGTAGGGGCCATAGTCTCAGTGGTTCCACCAGGCTCTATCGGACCAGCAAACCTAGTCCTCCCCCTTTTTTTTTTCTCCAAATGATTTTGAGTTTTGTTCCACATTGTTCTCCCTCTCCATCAAGGATCTCCTACATAGATCCCCTTCCAAGTGGATGACAGTGGTAGCCGGGCACCATCTAGTTCTTCTGGTCTCATAGTCATATA
>NW_006921590.1:33641989-33653959 GCF_000298275.1 Orycteropus afer afer
ATCATTGGCCCGTTGGTGGAGAAGAAGGTAGTGGCTCTTGCTCAGTAAGTGAAGTTGCAGGAGATGTGGGTGTAGTTGTGTCTTATGGGGACTGTTGTTGTCTCCTACTCAGTTAGACACAAATTACAATTGAATAACCATCAAAAAACTTCTTAGTCTTGCAGGTCCGGGGTGTCCTTGGGGTTGCTGGAAAGCAGAACATGTTCTTAAGTCCCAAGAATCTGGAAGGAATACACAGAGTCACTGTACCAAAAAGAACTGGTTGATCTTAATCCATTTCAGGAGGTGGCATATGTTCAAGAGCCAATGGTATTAAGGGAAGAGGTAGAAGCTGTGCTGAGGGAATTAGTGAGGAACAAGCCTCCAAGAACTGACAGAATACCCATTGAGATGTTTCAACATACGGATGCCCCACTTGAGGCACTCACTTGGTCATGCCAAGAGATTTGGAGGACAGCTACCTGGGCAACTGACTGGAAGAGATCCATATTTGTACCCATTCCAAAGAAAGGTGGTCCCACAGAACGTGGGAATTATCAAATAATACCATTAATATCACATGCAAGTAAAATCTTGCTGAAGATAATTCAAAAATGTTTGCAGCACTATATTGACAAAGAACTTCCAGAGGTGCAGGCTGGATTCAGAAGAGGACATGGAACGAGGGATATCATTGCTGATTTCAGATGGATCTTGGCTCTGAGTAAAGAATACCAGAAGGATGTTTATTTGTGTTTTATTGACTATGCAAAAGCATTGATTGTCTGGATCATAACAAATTGTAGATAACATTGAGAAGAATGGGAATTCAGAACACTTAATTGTACTCATGAGGAACCTGTACATAGATCAGGAGGCTGTCATTCAAACAGAACAAGGGGACACTGCACGGTTTAAAATCAAGAAGGGAGTGAGTCAGCGTTGTATCCTTTCCCCATACTTATTCAATCTATATGCTGAACAAATAATCCAAGAAGCTGGACTATATGAAGAAGAATGTGGCATTAGAATTGGAGGAAGAATCATGAACAACCTGCAGTATACTAACGACACAACTTTGCTTGCTGAAAGTGAGGATGACTTGAAGTATTTACTGATGAAGATTGAAGAATACGGTCTTCAGTATGGATTACATCTCAATATAAAGAAAACAAAAATCCTCACAACTGGGCTGATCAGCATAACGATAAATGGAGAAAAGATTGAAATTGTCAAAGACTTCACATTGCTTGGTTCTACAATTGACGCCAATGGAAGCAGCAGTCAGGACATCAGACGACGTATGTTGTTGTGTGCTGTCGAGTCAGACCCGACTCATAGCGACCCCTCCTTGGGTTTCTGAGGCAGTATCACTGTGGAAGTAGATTGCCCAACCTTCCTTCGAGGAGTGGCTGGTTGGTTTGAACCGCCAGCCTTCTGGTTAGCAGTCAAGTGCCTTAGGCACTATGCTACCAGAGCTCCCCAGAGGATGTATAGCACTGGGCAAATCAGCTGCAAAGGATCTCTTTCAAGCACTGAAGAGCAAAGATGTCTCCTTGAGGACTAAGTTGCGCCTGACACAAGCCATGGTATTTTCAATCACCTCATTGGCATGTGAGAGCTGGACAGTGAATAAGGAAGACCAAAGAAGAGTTGATGCTTTTGAGCTGTGGTGTTGGCAAAGAATGCTGAAAGTACCGTGGACTGCTAAAAGAACTAAGAAGTCTGTCCTGGAGGAAGTGCAGCCAGAATGCTCCTTGGAGGCGAGAATGGCCAGACTTCGTCTCACATACTTTGGTTATGTTGTCAGAGGGACCATTCCTTGGAAATGATGTCATACTTGGTAAGGTGGAGGGTCGATGAAAGAGAAGAGAAGGCCCTCAACGAGGTGGACTGACACAGTGGTGGCAGCGATGGGCTCTAGTGTAGCAAGAATTGTGGAGCTGGCTCAGGACTGGGTGGTGTTTCATTCTGCTGTGCGTAGGGTTGCTATGAGTCAGAGACGACTTGGCACCTAACAACAAGTACAGCCACCTAAAAATACTGCATTGGGATCTAAATGAGATTCCAGATTTTTTTTTGGCAAGTATGAACTGAAACAAAAAGTCTTATCAAAAGACTGTCTCCTGTCAGGCTTTAGGCAAATTTTAATATAGAATGAAATAAAATTTGATGAGATTTCATCTTGGTGAAAATTTAAAAAGTAATTAGTGGAAAGTGAATTTAAAGAAACAGGTAAGAAAATTCAAGAAGACAAAAATATTCTTCTTTGACTCAGTTGCCTCCTCTTCTTCTTCTCTCCCTCCCCCTCCTCCTCCTCCTTCCGTCCCTCTCTCTTTCTCTCTCATTTTCTTATGAAATATTTTAAGCCAGAATTTAGCAAATTTTTTCTGTAAAGGGCCAGATAGTAAATAATTTTTGTTTTGAGGGCCACATAAGGACTCTCTCATGTAGTCGTCTTTGTTTGTTGTTTTTAGTAGCTCTTTAATATTTTAAAACCATTCCTAACTCCAAGCCTCACAAATACAGGCAGTGGTTTAGATTTGACTCATAGTCCATTGTTTGTCCACTCCTGTTTTAAGCAAATAGAAAAGTATAGTGGTTGATTTAAAAAACATTCTTACTGTGCATCACTTAGCTTTATTAAAACCTAACATGTTGCCTGTTTGCTTCAGATCTTTGTTTTATTTAATATTTTTATTGTCATCATCATTAAAAAAAAATTCATACATAGTTGAAATCCCTAAAGGACCCCTCCCCATTACCCTCTGCCTTTTTCAGAGGTAACCTCTAGCCTCAAGTTGATGTTTACCTTCCCCTACATAGTTTTAAAGGAGCTCTGGTGGCATAGTGGATAAGGCACTTGACTGCTAACCAGAAGGTCAGTGGTTCAAACCCACCAGCTGCTCCATGGAAGGAAGACGGGGTGATCTACTTCCCTAAAGATTTACAGCCTCGGAAGCCCAGTGGGTGTCACCATGAGTCAGAATCAATTCAATAGCAGTGAGTTTGGTTTCGGGTTTTTTTTAAAAACAAACATGTTTTTATACTTTTACTAGGAGCTCTGGTGGCATAGTGCCTGAGGCATTTGACTGTTAACCAGAAGGCTGGAGGTTCAAACCCACCAGCCACTCCTCGGAAGGAAGACTGGGCAATCTACTTCTGTAGAGATAGTGCCTTGGAAACCCAAGGAGGGGTTGCTATGAGTTGGAACCAACACGACAGCAGTGAGTTGTACTTTTACTATCCATATATCCATATGGAAAACATAGAATTATTTTTATGTTATTCTTGTTACATGGAGAGAGTGGGTGGAGAGTAGTAGGAAATCAGATAGGAGAGGTAGATTGGGCCCAGCTTATGAAAGACCTTGTATGTTATGCTAATGAGCTTATTTTAGGGGAGTGAGGAGCCAGACTTTTAAGCAGGAAAATCTATGATTTATTTTTAAGAATAATGAATTTTAAATTAAGGTGAGGTTTTTTTTTTCAAACTTTTTAGACAGTTGAAAATTTATTAATCATTCAAAACATTTTAGTTAAAAGATTTATGTAAAAGAAGTACTGTTAAATTACATTGATGATTATCCCTAAGAAAAAAGATGAAGTTGGCAATATTGTTATGTCATTAATATTTTAATATGTATTTCAAAATAATTTCCCAAGACTGAGCAGTATTTTTGCCTGGATATAAATGAAGTTAAAATCCGTAATGGGAGAGAGAACCAAATAGAAACTAATAAGAGTATATTGAGAGATGGATAAAGAAGATAGATCTGTGGCCCATGTGCCAAAACTGGGCTTCTGCCTGTGTCTGTAAAGTTTTATTGAATCACAGCTATACTCATTACTTTACATATAATCTATGGCTGCTTTTGTGCTCCAACCACAAAGTTGAATAGTTGCAACAGAGACCATAACAGTGAAAATATATACTATCTGGCCATTTGCTGCCTCATGTCTAGATATTATTTCATGGTAGATCAGCAAAATAGACTTTTGATAAGGTTCAGTGTGATGGTTTGTTAAAGGCATTGGAAATCTTGGAAACATCATTTAAATATCAATAGCAAAAACTACCAGTGGTTGATGATTTTCAAATATTACACTAGTAAGCAAAGATAAATACCCCAAATTTTCAAGCTCCTTCATCATGGGTTCTGGCCTATATAACTTTTCTCCCCTTTCCTCCTTAGTCACAACCTATCACTGACTACTCAGACCAGCTTCCATTTTATCCCATGTCTTACTCTCCCCTTTGTTTTTCCTTTCTTTGTGGTCTAGCCCAACTGTAGAACTTTCTTACAGTGTCAGGTTATCTAAATCAGTGGCTAGCAAATAAATCTTCAGGACATGTTTTTTCACAAGACCTAAAGTAACAGAAAACAACTCTGTATGTTCCAGAATAGCTGAGATGTGCAGATGGACTTGAAAGTGAGTTTAACAAAAATAAGAGAACAGCTTATGGAAGAGAGAAAGTGGGATGGTGGGTGAAGTTCCGAAGGGTTTCATAATGAAGAATGAGTAAATTGCTGAGAACTTACTTTGACATGGAGGATAATGTAGTAATTTGAAAACTTAGGAACGATATTGCTCTGGTAATAGTCATAATAAATGGTATTTTATTACTGCCAGCAGATGGTATTATAGTTATATTTGGGCTGTTGTCAGCCTGTGGGGCAGTAGCATGTTAACTGTTACTGAGAAAGCTTAAAATAATAAACCCTAATCTCCCTTGAAAGTTATTTTTACTTAATTTTAGTAAAAACACAGCCAGGAAAAAATGTTATTACTACTTGCCTCAATTGAAAAAATTGGAGAGAGGTGTTTTCAGTGAAGAAGAATTTAAGGTGAAAAAAGAGGAAGATTAAAAAACAAAACAAAACAACTCTAATATTTATGTCTAATGAAACCTTACAGATTTCAGTTAATTGAGGGAAAAAGCTGCCTGGATTCTAAAAAGTATAATTAAAATTTTAATGTTTTTTAAAGAATATGTCTGTGGTTTTAAGAGTAAAATTTGTCAAAATTTTGCCACACATGGACTACAGCTGAACCTATTTTAATAATGTAAAGATTGTTTATATTTAGTACATTATTTATTGATATGCAAAATGGAGGTTGCTAAAGTGCTTAAAAATAAATTATTTCTGATAATTTAAGCATTCATAACCTTTCATACTTCTGAACTTCTGATATACAGCGTATAGTAAAGATGAATCAAACAAAACAAGCCCACAGTCAGTAATGGGGGAGTTATAAGTAGAAAGTAATGGAGGGTTTGAGAGAAAAAGAGATGGAGTGCTACAAGAGCTCAGATGAGGAAGAGATCCATCTCTCCTTGTGGAATTCAAGGAAGGTTTTCTGGAGGAGATAATATTTGGTTATGGATACCACACTATTAGCCATTTAATTTACTCACGGACCACTGTTGATGTTAGCACAGTGTTAGTAATACTAAGACTGAAGATTTATTTTTCACAGTAAATTGTTTATATTCAGTGAGACCTTCCTATACTACTTGACATAGTGTGGACATACATAGCCCTGTTATTCCCTCTCCCCCTTTAGTTCTTTATTTTATTCGTTAGCACTTAACACCTGCTGAGATACTATTTCAGTTACCTATTTATTGTTTTAATCTCATTAATACCCCTAGAGTATAAATTCTGTGGAAGTAGGGAATTTTTTCTGTTTAGTTCACTGCTGTATCCCAAAGCCCAGAGCGGTGACTGGCCTTAGAGGATGCTCAATACGTATTTGCCAGTAATTGTCGTTCTTGTGGGGACTTTTGTTTGTATCTTCTATTTAGGTAGTATTTAAATTTTTCCTTACAAGCGTTATTCTTTTGTAGGCAAAATTATTTTTCCTCCTGATAACAAGACCCAAGCATGAGAGACGATGTCTGACCATTCTTGCTTCTAAGGAGCATTCCAGCTGTACTTCCTCCAAGACAAATTTGTTGGTTCTCCTGGCAGTCTGTGGTTTATTCAGCATTCTTCAACACTATTATTCAGATGAATCAGTTCTTTTGCAGTCTTCCTTACTCATTTTCTACATTTCACATGCATATGAGGCTTTTGAAAAGAAAATGTCTTAGGTCAGGTGGATTTCATTCTTCAGTGACATCTTTGCTCTTTAATACTTTAAAGAGGTCTTTTGCAGCAGAATTGTCTAATGCATTGTGTCATTTGATTTCTTGACTGCTACTTCCACGGGCATTGATTATGGATCCACATAAAATGAAATCCTTGACAACTTCAATCTTTTCTCCATTTGTCATGATACTGCTTCTTGGCCCAGTTGTTGAGGATTTTTGTTTTCTTTATGTTAAGGTTAATCCCATACTAATGCCTGTAGTCTTTGATCTTCATCAATAAGTGCTTCAAGTCTTCTTCACTTTCAGCAAGCAAGTTTGTGTAATTTGCATATCAGAGGTTGTTAATGAGTCCTCCTCCAATCCTGATGCTGTGTTCTTCTTTATATAGTCCAGCTTCTTGGGTTATTTGCTTACATATAGATTGAATAAGTATAGTGAAAGGATACAGCCCTGATGCAAACCTTTCCTGATTCTGAACCATTCAGTCAGTATCCCCTTGTTCTGTTCAAACAACTGCCTCACCCCAGGTGGATAACTTTTAACAATCAGGAGCTACTCAGTTGCTCACAGCAAATTCCACCACAGAGCTGACAAAGATTTATGGCTAGAAAAGCCACACTATGTAATTTACTATGCCACACACCACCTAGGAAACCCAAAGAGGGGTCGCCATGAGTAGGATCAGACTCGACAGCAGTGTTTGGTTGGTTTTTGGGTGATATTAATGATCACTCACTCACTCACTGCCATCGAGTCGGATCCGACTCATAGCGGCCCCACCTTTGGTTTCCGAGGCAGTTACCACTGCAGAAGTAGATTGCCCAGTCTTCCTTCCGATGAGTGGCTGGTAGGTTTGAACCTCCAGCCTTCTGGTTAGCAGTCAGATTCCCTAGGCACTGTGCCACCAGAGCTCCCGATATTAATGATAGTGTTTGATAATTTCTACATTCTGCTGTATCATCTTTCTTTGGAATGGGCACAAATCTGGATCTCTTCCAGTTAGTTGGCCTAGTAATTGTCTTCTAGATTTCTTGCCATAAACAAGTGAGCACTTCCACTGTTGCATCTGTTTATTGAAATATCTCAGTGGGTATTTCATCACTTCCTTGTTTTTCACCAATTCCTACAATGCAGCTTGGACTTCTTCCTTTACCACCATTGGTTCTTGATAATATGCTGCCTCCTGAAATGATTGAACAAAGACCAATTCTTTTTGGTACAGTGACTGTGTGTATTCCTTCCATCTTCATTTGATGCTTTCTGCAGGGTTCAATATTTTCTCCATAGAACCCTTCAGTGTTGCAACTCAATGCTTGAATTTTTTTTCTTCAGCTTTTTCCAGGTGGTTGCATATTTCATTATAATATTTTACTTTGTCTTCTTGAGCTCCTTTTTAAAATCTTCTGTTCAGCTCTTTTATGTCAGCATATCTCCCATTCTCTAGCTATTTAAAAGCAAGTTTCAGAGTCTCTTCCAACATCCTACTTGATTTCTTCTTTCTTCCTTCTTTTTTCAATGACCTTTTGCTTTCTTCATGTATTATGTCCTTGATGTCATCCTACAACTCATCTGGTCTTTGGTCATGACTGTGTATCACATCAAATCTGTTCTTCACATGGTCTTTAAGTTCAGGTGAAATATACTCAAGGTTGTATTTTGGCTCTCATGGACTTGTTTTCACTTTCTTCAGCTTCAACTTCAACTTGCATATAAGCAGTTGATGGTCTGTTCCACAGTTGTTCCCTGGCCTTGGTCTGACTGATAATAATGAGCTTCTGCATCATCTCTTTCCACAGATGTTCATTTGATTCCTGTGTATTTTCATCTGGTACAGTCCACATGTATAGTCACCATTTAAATTGTTGAAAAAGGTTTTTGCGATAAATAAGTCATTGGTCTTTAAAATTTTATCATGTGATCTCTGGCATAAATTCTATCACCAAGGCCATATTTTCCAACTACCAGTGCTTCTTCTTTGTTTCTAACTTTTAGAATCCAGTCACTAATAGTTAGTTATCAATGCTGCTTTTTTAATTTTTTAAAATTTTTTATTGTGATTTGGGTGAAAGTTTATAGAGCAAATTCATTTTCCATGTAGCAGTTCACATACACTTTGTCTCATGACATTGACTGCAGTTTCCCACAGTGCAACAGCTCTCTTCCCACTTCCTTCCCATAGTTACCTCTTCCCTGTGTCCTTCCTCCCATGCACTCCTGCCCCCTGAACATTCTCCCTGTGCATGCAATGCCCTTCTATTCTCCCATGATTGATCTCTCCAACAAGTATATCTACCTGACGTAAATGTCAGCCCATATGCTGGTCTCTTATTTGGCTGGAAGCCACAGGAGTGAGTTCAGTTCCAGACTGAAGGGCAGCTAGTGGCCATAGTCTCAGGAGTTCTATCAGACCAGCAAACCTGGTCTTTTTTTTTTTTTTTTCCTTTAAAATTTTGAGTTTTTTCCACATTGTTCTCCCACTCTATCCAGGATCTCCTACACAGATCCCCCTCCAAGTGGTTGACAGTGGTAGCTGGGCACCATCTAGTTCTTCTGCTCTTATAGTCATTTAGCTGAGGATCACATGGTCTACCAGTCCCTTGGACTAATTGTTTCCATATGTCTTTGATTTTCTTCATTCTTCTTTGCTCTGGATGAAGAGAGATCCATCATTGCATCTAGATGGCTGCTTGCAAGCTTTTAAGATCCCAGTCACAACTCACCAAAGTAGGATATGGAGCAGTGTTTTTGTGTAGTATGTTATGCGAATTGAGCTTGATGTCCCCTGAAACTATGGTCCTGAGCCCACAGGACTAATTACTCGTGCCCTCTGGGTTGCTGGCTGTGCCCAAGAAGTGACTACAACCTTGTCCCTTGTCAGCTCTGCTTTATACCTGGGGATTCTTACAGGACATACAAATACGCTTGTAGAATCATTGTCTGCCAACTCTATACATGGTCTTGGGTACACTCCCCTCTGCATAGACACACCTGATAGTTCAGCCTGTCCACCCATCTATCCGCAAGTAAATCAGCATTTGCATTCAGTGACATTGCAAAAGGGTTCATCTTTGTTGTCTGTACTTCCCATGCACTCTATGTCTTCCTCTTCCTCAGTGCCACCATGGTGAACACTCACATTTGGTACATTGCCCTTCTCTTTAGCCAAATCAATACTTATCTCTACCTATCTAGCATTGTTCCCTCCTCTCCCCTTCCACCCCTAGTAACCAACAAAGAAAATTTCCTTCCATATATAAACCTTTCCTTGACCTTTTACAATAACAGACTAATACAACATTTGTCCTTCTGTGATTGACTTACTTCACTCAGCATGATGTCCTCCAAGTTCATCCACGTTATGCAGTGTTTTGCAGATTCTATGTTATTCGTTAGGGTTGCACAGTATTCCATTGTGTGTATGTACTTTTGTTTGGTTATCCATTCTTCTTTTAATGGGCACCTAGGTTGTTTCCATCTTTAGGCTATTATAAATAATGTTGTGATGAACATGGGTGTACATATATCTATTCCTGTCCTGGCTCTCACTTCTTTAGGATATAAACTTAGTAATGGAATGGCTGGGTCAAATGGTATTTTTAATTCCGCTTTTTTTAAGGACTCACCATACTGCTTTCCACAGTGGTTGTATTATTTGACAGTCCCGCCATCAGTGACAGATGAGAGTCCCAATCTGTCCATATCCTCGCCAACATTTGTTATTTTCTTGTTGAACTTTGCTACTAGTGCTGGGGCAAGATGGTATCTCATTGTTCTGATTTGCATCTCTCTAATGGCTAATGATCACGAGCATTTTTTCATATGTTTGTTGGCCACCTGAATATCCTCTTTGGTAAAGTGTCTATTCATGTCTTCT
This sequence comes from Orycteropus afer afer, assembly GCF_000298275.1. Classification (NCBI taxonomy): domain Eukaryota; kingdom Metazoa; phylum Chordata; class Mammalia; order Tubulidentata; family Orycteropodidae; genus Orycteropus; species Orycteropus afer. The sequence goes on from NW_006921590.1 coordinate 33,651,942, forward strand.
GCACATTTTTTAATTGGATTATTTGTCTTTTTGTTGTTCAGGTGCTGGAGTTTTCCATAAATTCTAGCAATAAGTCCTTTGTCAGATATGTCATTGCTGAATATTTTTTCCCAGTCTGCAGTTCTCTTTTGACTCTTTTGGAGAAGTCTTTGGAAGCACATAAAAATTTGTTAGAGGGTCCCATTCATCTAGTTTATCTTCTGCTGTTTGTGCATTTCGGATTATGCTTGATAGTCTATTTATGCCATATATTAGGCCCCTACTGACAACCAGAAGGCTGGCAGTTCACACTCACCAGCCACTCCTCAGAAGGAAGGTTAGGCAATCTACTTCCGTAGTGATACCACCTCAAAAACCCAAGGAGGGGTCGCTATGAGTCAGGTCCGACTCGAGGGCACATAACAACAACAAACAACGACAAATTTGCCCCTAGTTTTTTCCTTGAGGAACCTTATAGTTTTAGGTTTCACATTTAAGTGTTCGATCCATCTGGAGTTTGTTTTTGTGTATGGTGTGAGGTGCAGATCTTGTTTCATTTTTCTGCAAATGGCTATCCAGTTTTGCCAGCACCATTTGTTAAACATACACTCTCTTCACCATTTAATGGATTTCTGCCCTTTGTCAAAGATCAGCTGACCATAGGTCAGTGGATCTGTTTCTGAGTTCGGGATTCTATTCCATTGATGTGTGTGCCTGTCGTTCTACCAATATCAGGCAGTTTTGACTACTGTGGCTGTAGGTAGAGTAGATTTTGAGATCCAGGAGTGTGAGACCTCCTACTTTGTTCTTCTTCAGTAGTGCTTTGCTTTTCTGAGGTCTCTTCCCTTTCCATATAAAGTTAGTGATAGGTTTTTCCATATCCTTAAAGAATGTAGATGGGGATCTGGATTGGAATTGCATTGAATGTATTGATTGCTCTGGTAGTATTGACATTTTCACAATGTTCAATATTCCTATCCTTGAGCTTGGTATGTTCTTCCATTTATGTAAATCTCATAGTTTCTTGAAGTACTCGTTTATAATTTTCTTTGTACAGGTCTTTTGTGTCTCTGGTAAGATTTATAGCCAAGTTTTTTTTTTTTTTTTGTAGCTATTGTAAATTGTTATTGATTTCCTTATTTCTTTTTCCACAATCTCTTTGCTGGTGTAGATGAATCCATTTGATTTTTGTATGTTGATCTTGTATCCTGCCACTATGCTAAATCTCTCAGTTCCAGTAGGTTTTTTTGGTGAGTCTCTTGGGTTTTCTAGGTCTAAGATCATATCATCAGTAAATAGGGATAGTTTGACTTCTTCCTTACTAATTGGGATGCCTTTGATTTCCCTTTCTTGCCTTATTGCCCTGGCTAGGACTTCCAATACAATGTTGAATAGAAGTGGTGATAGAGGGCATCCTTGTCTGCTTCCTGTTTGTAAGGGAAGTGGTTTCAGTCTCTCTCTGTTGAAAATAATGTTGGCTATTGGTTTTGCCTATATGTCCTTTATTAGGTTGAGGAATGTCCCTTTATTCCTATTTTGCTGAGAGTTTTGATCAGAAATAGGCGTTGGATTTTATCAGATGCCTTTTCTGCATCGATTGATAGGATCACGTGGTTGTTTTCCATTGTTTTATTTATGTGATGTATGACATTGATTATTTTTTTGGTATGATGTTGGAGTTTATTGGCTGGGATTTTGTTTAATATTTTTGCATCTATAGTCATGAGGGATATTTGTCTGTAGTTTTTCTTCTTAGTGATGGCTTTGCCTGGTTTTGATATCAAGGTTATGCTTGCTTCATAAAATGAATTTGGGAGGATTCCATCGTTTTCTGTGTTCTGTAATAGTTTGAGTAGGATTGGTGTCAGTTCTCTGAATGTTTGGTAGAATTTTCTGGTAAAACCATCTGAGCCAGGACTTTTTTGTTGGTAACTTTTTTATGACTTGTTCAGTTTTGTGATAGTTGAAGATGTGTCAACTTGGCTGGACTCCAGTTGTGAGTGGTGGTTCCCATGATGGATCACATGACTGAGTTCTAA
>NW_006921590.1:33665371-33674880 GCF_000298275.1 Orycteropus afer afer
GGGCCCCATCCCCCTCCAGAGACGAACTTTTCAGCTTGAACTGTCGGCTTCTACACGCTTGTGAGCCATTTATCTAAGATAAATTTCTCTCTCTCTCTCTATAAATATATATATATACTTTGCTGGGTTTTTTTTGTGTTTCTCTAGAGAACCCAATCCAACACAAGTTTCTTCTTTTTGTTATGGGTTTGTTCAACTTTTCCACCTCAGTCTTTGTTAGTTTAGGTAAGTAGTGTGTTTCTAGAAATCGGTCCGTTTCTTCCAGATTTTCAAATGTGTTGAAGTACAGTTTTTCGTAGTATCCTGATATTATCTTTTTTATTTCAGTTGGTTCTGTTATGATGTTGCCCAATTTATTTCTTATTCATGTTATTTGTATTCTCTCCTTTTATTTGTTTGTGAAATTTGCCAGTGGTTTGTCATTTCAATTAATCTTTTAAAAAGCAACTTCTAATCTTGTTGATATTTTCTATAGTCTTTCTGTTTTCTGTTTCATTGATTTCTGCTCAGATCTTTGTGATTTCCTTTCTTTTGGTGACTGTAAGCTTTTCTTGCTGTTCTTTTTCTAATTGTTGGAGATGTTGGTTTAAGGTGTTGATTTTGGCTCTTTCTTCTGCTTATCTGGAAATCTAATTTCCTCATCATATTTGAGGGACAGTTTTGCTGGTATCTCATTCTTGGTTGGAAATTTTCCTCTTTCATGGTTTTATATATACCATCCCATGGCCTTCTCACCTGCATGGTTTCTGCTGAAAAATCAGAGCTTAGTCTTATTGGTTGCCCCTTGTAGGTAACTTTTCATTTTTCTTATATTACTTTCAGGATTCTTTCTTTATCTTTGGTTTTGGTGAGTTTGATTATGATATGTGTTGGTGATTTTCTTTTGGGGTCTGTCCTGTTCGTTGGACTTCCTGAATGGATATATTCTCATTTTTCATCATATCAGGGCAGTTCTTTTCCAACAAATCTTGGACGATTTTCTCTGTGGTTTTCTTTTTCTCTTCCTCTTCTGGAATTCTGATTATACATAGATTGTTCCTTTTGATGGTATCCCACATGAACCTTAGGCTTTCTTCATTTTCTTTTGATCTTTTTTCTGACTGATCCTTTTCCAAAGAAGTATTGAGGTATTTGTCTTCAGTCATATTAATTCTGTCTTCCATTGATTCGATTCTACTCCTTTGCCCTTTCAATGTGTTGCCTATTTCTGAAAATTTAGTATTAATCTTCTGTATTTGTATCTGTTTATTTTGTATCATTTCTAATTTTTCATTTATCTTGTCATTTTGTTCTTTCATTTTCTTCCGAAATTGTTCTAGGGTTTTGTCTGTGTTTTCGTTAATTTTGTCAGTGTTTTTCTTGATCTGTCTCAATCCATTGAAGGCACCCAAATAGAATTCTTTTGAATTCCTTATCAGGGAGTTCCAAAGCTGTTGCTTCCTCAGGGATGTGTTCTAGGTCTATATCCTGGCCCCTTGTTTTTCCTGCTTTATCTTGCTTCTTTGTGTGGACTGTGATGGTTTGTTGTCTCCAAGACATTGCAACGTTGTTGTATTTATACTTAATTGGTGATTGTATGTTGTAATGATTCACCCAAGATTTTTGTTGTGTTTGTCTTTTTTTTTTGTATGTATCTGAGTAAGAAGGGTACTGTGCTTCACTGATCGCTAGTTGGCAGCACTTATGCATTCACCACCTGTCTCCTGGTGGGTGTGATAATGAGAGTGGCTACCCAGATCCCTGTTAACTGTTTGTGAAGAGCAGTTAAGGGTGAGTCATGCTCTTTCAGGTAGTCGTATATCTTTGGCCAGTTGCTACAGAAGGAAGTAGTGGCCTTCATTCAGTAAGTGTAGCTCTAGGATGTGTGGGTATGGTTGGGTCATATGGCCATGGCTGTTGTCTCCCACTTAGTTGGATAAAAACAACAATCAGAAAACCATCAAAATAGTAAAAGCAAGCAGACAAAAACACACACTGTGTAAACACACAGGAACAATCACCAGAAAGAGAAAAAAGGGGGAAAAAAAAAAAGGAGGAAAGGCAATAAATCGGAGAAAATATTTAAAGAAATATTTTTAAAAGCCAAAAGAAATATGAATAGGAAAAGGGGAAAAAAAACCCACAATATCTGGTGAGGGGGCAATAAGAGAAAAGAGGTAGAGTAGGCGAATAATGAAGAAAAAAATGGGAAAAATGCAAAAAGAAAAATAAGGAATGGAAAGAACCACAAGAAAGAAAAAAATGGGAACCAGCAAAAGGGAAAAGAGAAAAAGCCGAAAACTAGAACCTGGGAAAGGAAGAAGAAAGGATAATAATTAAAAAGGTGAAAGAAAAAAAAAATGAAAGACTAAAACTGACAAAAAACAAACAAAATAAAAAAATAATAATAATAGTCTGGGCGGGGCAAGGCACCCAGGCTTCGTCAGAGCACACGACTAGGATGGAATTCCTGCCACCCCAAAAGGTGGGTGATAGTGAGGGATGGCCATACTTCAGTTCACCAGGAGGGTGTGGGGTATGAGAGTAACAAGGGGAATATCACACCTTTCCAGTCCTCAGTGTCCAGTATGTCCTTGCTGTCCCTGGCAAGTAGATCCTATTCTTAGGTCCTTGGAATCTGAGAGAGTGCTGTCATTTTAAATATCCAAAATGGTCAAACGCTTGTAAACATTCAAAGTGGCTGTGGCCTCCAGATAACCAAAAGTCATATTTTGAGTGCCTTCCATCCTAAGGGGCTCATCTTCTGGCACTATATCAGACACTGTTTCCCTGGTATTCATAAGGTTTTCAAAAGTGGACTGCCACGTCCTTCTTCCTAGCCTATCTTAGTCTAGAAGCTCCACCAAAACCTGTCTATCATGGGTGACCCTGCTATTATTTGAAATGCTGGTGGCATATCTTCCGGCATCACAGCAACATGCAAGCTACCACAGTATGACAGACATTAACTAAACATTTTATTTTTACTCAAAACATTAATAAAATTTATTCAAATATTATTTAATAGAGGGACAAAGCCTTTGCTTTGAGAATGTGATTGATAATTGTAGTACTATGACATCTTTTTTTAATGAATCACTCTTAATAAATTTGTTGAATGATTTCCAGTTTCAGTTTCTTTAAAATGAGGAGGAAACTCAAAGTCAGTATTGAAGCAATGTGAGTGTAGACATCTAGATTTTAATGCTTTTTCTTCTCTCTCTGACCCATATCTAATTCTACAGCAGATTATTTTTAGTAGTTTGCCTTTACTGTGTATTTATAAAGCATCTGAGTTTTGGTTTTATTTATTTTTTTCATTTTAGAAACAAAAATTGTAATTTTTTTCCACACTGATACATCCTTCTTGTTGTTGTTGTTATGTGCCGTCGAGTCGGCCCCAACTCATAGCGACCCCTCCTTGGGTTTCCGAGGCAGTATCACTACGGAAGTAGGATTGCCCAACCTTCCTTCCGAGGAGTGGCTAGTGGGTTTGAACCGCCAGCCGTCTGGTTAGCAGGCAAGTGTCTTAGCCACTGTGCTACCAGAGCTCCTTAGTTTATGTAATTGAATTGAGTAATTCTTGTAAAAAGTACAACTGGTATAAATGGGCTGTGGACAAACACAACTGAATTTTAGTAAAGCATACAACTCAACTGCTGAGATTAGAAATGTAAGAGCATATCAGAAAGCAGCCTGCTAGCTGTGAATCAGGAGCTCTGGTAGCGTAGTGCCTAAGGCACTTGGCTGCTAACCAGAAGGCTGGCGGTTCAAACCCACCAGCCACTCCTCGGAAGGAAGGTTGGGCAATCCTACTTCCGTAGTGATACTGCCTCGGAAACCCAAGGAGGGGTCGCTATGAGTTGGGGCCGACTCCACGGCAAATAACAACAACAACAAAAGCTGTGAATCAGTGCACCGTGGGCATTGGACACTCTGTTTTACAGGACAATTGGAGAGTATTGGCTAATCCAGAGAATTAGTTAAGTAGAGGTCATTTAGGAAAGATTCTATAGTATTTCATTAAGTGCAGACTAAGGTAAGAATCATGGGAAAGGGGCTTATCAGGTAACTTCATTAAGCATGTAAAATTTGAAGTGGACTTTGAAAGAAGACTAGAGTATATGGAACATTGCTAGTGCAATGGTTAAACACAAAGCTGGTAACCAAAAGGTCAGTAGTTCGAACCCACTAGAAACTCCACAGGAGACGGATGTGGCAGTCTGCTTCTGTAAAGATTACAACCTTGGAAAACCTATGGGATAGTTCTGCTCTGCCCTATAGGGACACTATGAGTTGGAATCAACTGGACAACCCAACAACTTGAGGAGAGAGAGCATTCTCAGGAAGGGGATGAAAATTCATGGAGGCTGGAATAATGAAGAGATTGGCCTTCCTGAAGTCAAAAGTTGGGAAGAAGACAGGGGGAATACAATTGTAGATATGGTTTAATGGACTAAGCACTAAATCCTAAGTCTGAAGAACCTAATTTCATTCATTTAACAAGCTTTTTTTTATTTTTTATTTTTGCAGTGTTACCTCCCCTCCTCTTCCACCCATGCTAGCCAACAAAGAAAGTTTCTTTCCATATACATAAACCTTTCCTTGACTTTTTACATTAACAATCTTTTATTATTTTTTTTTATTGTGATTTGGATGAAAGTTTACAGAACAAATTCACTTTCCATACAGCAGTTCACATACACTTTGTCTCATGACATTGACTACAATTTACCACAATGCAGCAGCTCCCCTCCCACTTCCTCCCGATAGTTACCTCTTCCCTGTGTCCATCCCTCCATGCACTCACTCCTGCCCCTGAGCTGTATCCCTGTGCATAAACAGCTGTTCTTTCTCTCATGATTGTTCACTCCAAGGAGTGTATCTACCTCAGGTAAATGTTCAGCTCATATGCCTGTCTCTTGTTTGGCTGAAAGCCACAGGTGTGGGTTCAATTCCAGACCTGAAGGGCAGGTAGGGCCCATAGTCTCTGTGGTTCCATCAGGCTCTATCAGACCAGCAAACCTGGTCCCCCTTTTTTTTTTCTCCAAATGATTTTGAGTATTGTTCCACCTTGTTCTCCCACTCTATCCAGGATCTCCTACGTAGATCCCTCTCTGAGTGGTTGACATTGGTAGCCAGGCACCATCTAGGTCTTCTGGTCTCATAGTCATATAGGCTGAGGATCGCATGGTGTACCAGTTGCTCGGACCAATTGTATCCATGAATCTTTGGTTTTCTTCATTCTTCACTCTGGATGAGGAGAGACCCATGGTCACTGCATCTCGATGGCCGCTCGCAAGCTTTTAAGATCCCAGTCACTATTCACCACAGTAGGAGGTGGAACGATGATATTAACAATCTTTTTTGACATTGGAATTTGGAGATAGATAATGAGAAGGGGGAATTCTAGGTAGGAAGGTAATAAAAAATATATATATAGGAAAATTACCTAAGTAAATGAGTCAATGGGTAAACCCCCTGAGAGAAAATTGTAAAAATAAAGCACCCAGATTGAAGCATTAATCCAGTGGTTTCTAACTGGAATCATTTTCAACCATAGTACATATTGAGAATTTTCAGGTAAGATTTTGTCTGAGCAGAGAGTTCCACAACTTAAAAAAAAAAAAAAAAGCAAACCATAGGTTTAGACGTAAGTCCAGTGTATAAATTATAAAAAGTTGTCAAAATGTTTTGAAAGGAATTGAAGAAAAAAGCTGATTTATTTAAGTTGCAGAAAACAATGGAAAACCAAAGAATTTAATTTCCACTATCTTAGACAAAAGGAGCTCTGGTGGCGGGATGGGTAAGGCATTTGGCTGCTAACCAGAAGGTCAGTAGTTCAAACTCATCAGCTGCACCGCAGGAGGAAGATGAGGCAATCTACTTGAGTAAAGATTTACAACCTTGGAAACCCAGTGGGGGTCACTATGAATAGGAATCCACTTGATGGCAGTGGGCTTGGTTTTCTGGGATTTTAGACAAGGATTTGGTGGTAGAAGAGTATTGTAAGTTATTTTTGTTTTTTCGTAATGATAGTTTCTGTTTTCTAGCAGTGGAAAATAAATGCAAATATTGAACATGAGAGAATACTTGAAGACTCATTTCTAAATTACTATATGAGGGCAGATATTTGACCTATGATGAAATAAGAGACCATTTTAAAAATCTGAGATGATTTCTTTAAAATTTCCCAAAGCGGGAAAAAAAATCTCTTAAGTTCAAGATGTATTATGTTATGACTATTTGGTCATCCTTTGTACCTTATTTTGGCCATTTTTTTAATATAATTTTTTATTGTGTTGAGAGTATACACAACAAAACATACCAATTCAATAATTGCTATATGTGCAATTCATTGATATTGATTCAATTCTAGGAATTGTACAACCATTCTCACCCTCCTTTTCTGAACTGTTCCGCCCTTCATTAACATAACCTCACTGCTCCCTAAAGTTCCAATCTAATCTTTCAAGTTGCTGTTGTCAGTTTGACCCCTACAGATCTTAAAAGAGCATGAAGCTCAGGCAGGCATTCTTTACTAGTTCAGCTAAACTAGTGTTTGCTTTTAAGAAGACTTCAAGGAACATTTTTGGTTTAAGGTTTCAAGATTATTTTAGCCAAGTTTCACACTTATTTATATGTATCTAAAACTTTTTATCATGTTCAGTTTTTCCATCCTCTCAACCAATACTTTTTACAATAAATTTTCAAATGTATCCAGAAGCACTTCAAAAAATATGTGGTGATTAAGATAGTTTCCTGCTAACAAAATTATCTGATTTGTAAATCTGAGACCAACAAATTATCATTTGAGAATAAAAGATTTTGTTTATCTCCATATTTTGATCAGCTAGAGTTAGAGAATTTTGAATATTTAATTCACCTTCAAATAAGAAATACGTGATTATTCTTAAAATAATAGTGTCAAATTTGAAATGCAGCTTGTTCTTTTTTTTTTCTTTTTCCATAAAATATTAAATAACAAAAACCAAAAGTGCTGTACATTTTTTTTCTCCTAGTTTCAGGAAAAACTGTTTTATGTGAGTTGACACCTCATGTACTCTAAGTTTGAGAAGTTAGCATTATCTGAGAAGTTGCTATTTTTAGGTCCAGCTGTAATGTTTCTAACTTTGGTGCTGGGGTAGTGGGTGCTTCCTTTCCCAGAAGGCTCTGTATTCTCAACATGTACAGGTCAATTTGACATCAAGTTAACTACAAGGAACAACGGACTCACTGCAGGCTGTGTTTCTACCTTGAAAATCATGAGCAGGTATTGGGAGCCACAGGCTGTATTTGGGAACCAGCTGCATGTCAGTACAAGCATGGATTGTGGTCCCTGGAGGCTGGGAGAGCACAATGCTTGAACTTAATTTGTTTGGGAGATAAGAAGAAAAAAAATCTTTCTGCCTGACAAGATCAACAGCTTATTAAATCTGACTGTCTTCAGAAGTGTGCTGGACTGTTTCTAAGTAAACGTTCACTTTTCAAAGATGATGATCAAGGAGACATCTCTGCGGAGGGACCCGGATTTAAGGGGAGAGTTAGCTTTCCTGGCAAGGGGCTGTGATTTTGTTCTCCCATCACGGTTTAAGAAGCGGCTGAAGTCATTTCAGCAGGCACAGGTTTGAAACTTGGGTGTTTCTTTTAAAATATTTTTATTACTAATAAAACTGCACCCAGTGAACTAACTTACAAATAATTTTACAGCTCACTTGTATCTTGATACTAGATCAAGGAATTAATCTGTGTCCTCTATTCAGCTATTTGAAGAAAGCTATTTGTAGAGAGATTCCAACAGGTTTAAAAATAGACCTTCTGGACCTAGAGTACAGTACTCACATTTTTCTCTTGTTGAGAGGGGAATCCAGTTTTAGAGACAGTAGATGAAAACAAATATTTTACAATATAGTGGAAAAATACTAGAATTTTAATAAAAATATCTTCAGGAAACTAGTACTTTTTTGTTTTTGAATCAGTAGTCTGTATTTGAATCAATAGTTTGTATTAGCATAGATACACCTATAATGAATATTTTGAAAAAAAGAATATTGATCCTGGTAATCTTTTAAAGGAAGAGCTTTTTTTATATGGAGATAATTTGTGTATATACATGTCTGATAATAGTGTATATAAATAATAAAGGATGGCAGTTACTTCTAGATTGTGAAAGAATTCCTCTCTCAGCAAGCTCTAAGGTTGAATCATTTCTGCCTGAGATGACATGCTTTTCAGAGTTCATGCTTTCTTGCTTACAGTGTTAGGGCCAGTGTTGCAGCAAAAAAAAAAAGTTGCTTCACATTAAATACATTATAAATCAAGGGCTATATGCGTGATGGCCATCCAAAATCCAGGCAAAAATCCTTATCATTGTGATTCTGACCTAAAGTAACTTCAAATTATTTGGGTGAGCTATATGAAATTGATCTTTTTGTAGGTCAAAAGTAGTCAAGTAATGGCACAATAGTTTAAGAATGAATATCTAACTGATACTATGTTTACAATGAAAGACTAAAGTGGAGAATTAAGATACTTTATCCAGCTAATTCTTACAACAACAAAAAGGGAATATATTTCAATGCTGTTCCTAGATTTGACTGAAAAAGCTATACTCAAAATGAGCCCATCCTAAACTTGCCAGTAAATCTGGCAAAATTTCTATTACTAGGTTTTATTCTTTCTTTATTATATAAAGGATAGTTTATTAAAATATTTAAGATTTAAAATGACTTTAAGATTTAAAATTGAACTAATTAATAGTTATTGAACTCAGTGAAAAATAAATTGATAGAACTGAAAGTTCAAGATAAATTTATTTTCCTTTTAAATATTAACATCAGTTTTATTTATTAACTGTGGAATTATCTAATTAACTTACTTATTGGTGAATTGCTCTGTATTAAGAAGTACCTTAAGGAAAGCAGAGTATAATATCATATAATAGAGTATTTTTCCATTCAGATAAAAACCTTGATAGATAGCCAGAGTTAGTTGTGAATGTCACTCATTTCTGTCAGAGTAAAAGTGTAAAGTTAACACCAAAGGCTTGTTGTGAACATTCCCCCTCTAATGTGTGTTCACTAGACTATTGGGTTTTGTGCCCACTGGAACCTGTGTTCTTAATCCTAAATCATAACCACTCTGAAATTATCCAGTGGATAGCACACCCTGGGAGATATTTTGGGGAGGGGTGAGGAATTTTAGTGATTTACTCTTGTTGTTGTTATGTGCCATTGAGTCAGACCTGACTCATAGTGACCCCTCCTTGGGTTTTCGAGACAATATCGCTACGGAAGTAGATTGCCCAACCTTCTTTCCGAGGTGTGCTGGTGGGTTTGAACCGCCAGCCTTCTGGTTAGCAGTCAAGTGCCTTAGCCACTGTGCTACCAGTCCTCCTATGTTGTTGTTGTTGTTGTTATTGTTATGTGCCGTCGAGTCGGACCCAACTCATAGCGACCCCTCCTTGGGTTTCCGAGGCGGTATCACTACGGAAGTAGATTGCCCCATCTTCCTTCCGAGGAGTGGCTGGT
>NW_006921590.1:33674980-33690154 GCF_000298275.1 Orycteropus afer afer
AAGTAGATTGCCCCATCTTCCTTCCGAGGAGTGGCTGGTGGGTTTGAACCTCCAGCCTTCTGGTTAGCAGTCAAGTGCCTTAGCCACTGTGCTACCAGTCTCACAAATCTTGTTTTCATCACAGAATAATAGAAGGGAAATGACACTAATATAAATGACCTAGGGAAAGGTCCTAAAGAATTACATGCTTTATTTAGAACTTTAAAGACATCTACTTTTACTGACTCGGAGCTGCGTAATAATATTTGCAGATTTAGCATTAAGACAGAGAAATGTTTACTTAGAAACAGATGAACAGTTTGTTGAACCAGAAGTGGTTTGTAAACTTGAAATTGCTTTATAAATGTAAATGATTATTTTATTTATTGTTGAATCTGAAGAGCCATGCCAAGTTATGTTTAATCTTTTAAGGACCCTGCCCTTTGGCCTAGGTGGGGAAAAATCTGTGCCCAGCACTGTTCTAACCTTTTACTTGTGTTACATACATCATTTGATTTCCTTTAATCCTCACAACAACCCTCTAAAAAGTTGGCATTACAATTCTTGTTTTATTACTGAGATTCTAAAAGGTTAAGTAATTTTCTTGAGGTCACAGAGGAAATATGTCATCATACTTTTTCTGTTTTTCGTATTTCATTGATGTCATCCCCCTCTGAGCTGTTTCTTGAGTATTGCTTTATATGTATAATATATGTAATATATTACATTTTATATTTATGTGTGTAGCATATGTAATATATTGCTTTATGTGTGATACTGCAGCAAAGGCATGACAATGACAACTGGCCTTCATATTCACAATAGTATTAATATATGAACAGACTCTACTCTATTATTAGTATCAGATATTAATATATGGGAAATGAGCCATATGTAACAAAAGCAGGGAGTTAAACCACATTTATCACATATTTATGTGAAAGAAGCTTATCTCCCTATAATACTCATATTTTTCAAGGGCAGCTAAGATTTTTATCCTGAATTTAAAGATCCTATTATATGTCAGAAGGAAATATGATACTCAGATCTACTTACAGATAAATTATTCAGCTTTGGGGACAGTATTATGGTGATTTAAGGAAGAAGAATATTAGAGAAATTCTTTGTGTTCACAGTAAACTTTAAATAAGTTTAATTAGTTAATAGTCTGTCCATCTTTCATACTTTATGTAACACCTAGTACGGTGGTCATAAGCCTTGATAGAAAGTTTGATCATAATTCAGTGCAGAAATTAGAACTTTGAAAATCTTCATGGATTTCTTTTTGCTTTTTCTGCTAGGAATTCAATAACTAAACTTAGTGTTCATTGGTAAAATAGACTTCTAACTCAATGTTTGTGTACCTCCTCTCCATAAATCATGGATAATCTCAACGTCCCATCTCCACCCTTGACGTTTTGTTATTGTCCTTTTTTTATATCGCTTTATGGTAGACCACAAATCCTTTTTGGAAAAAGGAAGGATATAAACTATAAATGAGTTAATAAATTATAAAACAAATTTGGCTGTGATGAAATTAATGACCATGATCTTTTGGCTATGCCAAAAATGAGAAAAATGTGTATCAGCTCATAAAATATGGCATGCTTCTAAACCAAAACCCACTGCCATCAAGTCAATTCCGACTCTTACCAACCTTATAGGACAGAGTAGAATTGCCCCATTGGGTTTCCAAGTCTGTAAATCTTTATGAAAGCAGACTGCTTCATCTTTCTCCCACGGAAGGGTGGTAGGTTCAAATTGCCAACCTTTTGTTTAGTGGCTGAATATTTTAACTACTACACCACCAAAGCTCCTGGCACATTCCTAATGGTCAGTAAATCAGCCTTGGAGTGGATATTCTAGTACTAAATACTTTCATCTTCTTAACCACGATTTTCTCAGCATCAGGGGCCGGTGGTGATTATACACAGGCAAAGTCAAACTAGAGAAGGAAGCGAATGAGCCACCCACCCAAATACATTTTAGATCTACATATTTAAAAAAGAACTCATTCTATCTGCCTCATAAAGAAGCGGAAACTCACAGAAAGACCAAGAACTATCTTTAAAAAAAAAAATTCAAATCCCAGTGGACTGAGAATACCCCTCAAGATCCTTAACAGGTCAAATGACATTGCTCTTTATTATTGAAATGTCTGCCATATCATTAATGGGAATTTGTACTGTAAGATGTTTTAACCAAAAATATATATAAACTGAGGTCTTGATAAATAATAAATGTATTGATTTATTTCATATGGCTAAGCCTTCCCTAAAAGTATGCTTAATGCCCTCTAGAGTGCAGTGAAGCCCAGATCTCTATTGTCTTTAATTGTGATTTCTTGTTTTTATACTCAACTTCCTATTACTAGTGAGGATTCTCAAGAAATATACACTGCTGGGAATTTTTATGTCTCATAATCACATTTTCCTTCCAGATTCAAAATAAAACAGAAAAGAAACCTGGAACACCACTTCCACCTCCAGCTACCTTTCCAAGCAGTCCCCAACCTCTCTCCCCTGTTCCTCATGTGAATAATGTTGTGAACGCACCATTGTCCATAAACATTCCACGGTTCTACTTTCCTGAAGGACTCCCAGACACCTGTAGTAATCATGAACAAACTCTGACCAGAATTGAAACAGCTTTCATGGATATTGAAGATCAGAAAGCAGACATATATGAAATGGGCAAGATTGCAAAGGTAATAATGTAATTACTAAATAATTTATAATCTCCCTTTCTCTCCCCTTCAGTGCCATTTTCTTCTCTGTTTTTAAGCATGTATAGGTTTTTTCCATATTGAAAAATACTTGTTTGACCTTGATGCTTCTATTGTAGACCCTAAATTAAAAAAAAAACAAAAAACTAAGCACAGTAAGGGTCTTGCAGCCCAACCTCCCATTTAAAATAGGAATCCCTTCTATAATATCAGTGACACATAAACTGAGTGTTTGCTTGAATGCTTCCAGTGACTGGAAGCTCATTTCCTTGCCAAGTAGACCATCCCATCATTAAATAGATGCTTGTCAGAAAGCTCTTCTTTATGTTGGATAGGAATCTCTCTCCTTGTTCTCATCCTTTGAATGTAACTTTTTTACATAAGGAACCATTAGACTAGTTCAACACTGACATTTTACAAAAAGTGATACTACGATCCAAAAATAGATAGATTTGCCTCTAAGGAGCAAATCTTCGTTACTTTCCAATATATCCAACTACTTCTAATTTAAGATCTTAGCCCCTAATGCCAGGACTCCTGTACAAACCTTATTAACTTGATTCCACACCTCCAGTCTCCTCCTGGAACAGTCAGTACCGAGCAGGACCATCAGATTTCTATTTGGTCATGCCATTCACCAGCTCAACAATCCTCAGGGACCCCCACCATCTATAGTAGTACTTTGTTTTATTTGAGTTTTATTTTTATCATGCACACATTTTGAAGAGTCAGGTGATATCTAAGGTTTGGCATTGGTTTCAAAGCTGTGCTTCAAGAGGCAGAGAGGTTCAGTGGTCTGAAGGCTGCTGTGGAGGCAAGTGGGGAACCACATGAGTGGGGCTCCCAAAACTATCCCATACATCCATTGGGAAGATGTCACCTGCTTACAATAATAATATTGAAAACTACTAGTGTACAGGATAAAATCCTCTTCCTGGCATCGTATGGCCTCCACAGTCTGACCCCACAGGTATTTTCCAAACCCATCTAACCCTGCATGAACCTGACCCACTTGCCCTCTCATAGGGCATACCTCTGCCTTTGAGCACTCATAGTTCTTCCCTCTAAAATGGACTTCCAATCCTGACCCCCATGTCACCTATCTTGAAGACCTAGTTCCATCATATCTGTTCAGAGAAGACTGAATGCTTACTGCAGTCATGCCCTGTCCTCTCTCCCCCACCTCTGATCTCACAGAGCATTTGTAATTGTTAAATTGTTTATAACTAGAGTGATTTCAAGAGGAATGGAAAAGGTTTCTTTCTTCTATTCCTACCCTTTCTATATCTACCATGTTAGAACTTGCTTTTTGATCCCTTAGATGTTTCTAAGGAAAATTAAACTCTTTCATTCCAGCAATAATAGCTCACTTGTTTTCTACTATATTTTACACATGAGAAAACTGGAGTCCAGCAAGTACTTAACTACAGTCAAAGAACTAATCCATGTCAGGAGACAGGTCCTATAACTCCAACATGCTGCTGATTCTACTATATGTTTTCTCCTCTGAACATACAACAACATGCCATTAGCTAACATAAGGTCAATATCTACTCAAATAAACTAAGTTCTTTTAGGGCATAGGCTTTTTCTTACCCAAAGCTATTGCAGTAGATGACAGAACCAAGATGGTAAATTATCTATGTAGCCTGGAACTACAAATTCAAATTCAAAAAATAAAACTTAACAAGCATGCATGAAATCTGCACTTGGAGGTAAGTATTATGACGGCACATAACAACAACAACATTAACTGTGTAAATGCTGAACAGGATATCTCCAGCATGACAGTAATTTGTGTGAAAAGAGATTTCACGGATTGCTTTAGGTAGGCAAACAGGGAGAAACTCTAATGATTAAGGGACATGGTAGTTCCACAGTGCAGTGCTGGGTTCATCGAGTCTGGAGAGTCAGCCCCAGTGATTTAGTGCCTCACTGTCACAGGTCTTCAGCCTACTCTCTTTTGGAAACAGTTCCAACCTTCTTCCTCTCAATATTCCCAACTCCTGTCTGAGGAGCCCATTTTCTGTGCATCTCCACTGTCCTGCCTCCACATCCTTTCTTATCTGCCCCCCCTGCCTCTGTATTGTGGTACCCTGTCCTCCTCCATGGATTAGTGGCCTCTGGCACCCAAGAGATTCAGTAAGCTGAAAGCAGAAAGCCTTAGGACTCAAGGGATGATCAAAGGAAAGAGTGTAGTAATGTCCAGGAAGGGATCTCTGGATGGTGGGGAATCAGAGGAAGGACTGTGCTACTTATGTATAATGAATATTGATCTGTAAATAGATGGCATCAGGAAAAAGCTGATCATATAGAAAAGTTTTTTTTTTTTTTTAAATAGAAAACAGTTTTGTTTAGCCATAGTAAAAGTTATTTACACAATGATGTACCGTTTATTCCTAATAATCATGTGGTACCATGGCCATTATACATACACATATTTGATTAACTTGTCCGAATTGTGCTTGATTATAGTCCTGAATTCTGTTCATGGGTTCTAAGCCCTTGTTATATATTTCTCTTAGAGCTTAATTGTCACTTCAGGTAGCAAATTAAACTGCTCAGACTTTAAGAAAGTTAGAGCTTACATTGCATATAAAAATAGGAAAGTATGTATAATGACCTCAAAATTTCTGGAGTTTGTTCATTTATATTGTTTGGTTTTGACTACAGTATCAGCACATTGTATTAAATTTTTACCTCTTTATTCTTAAAACCATTTATTTCAAAAATTGATTTAATTAAGATTTCTTGTTAGCTAACTCCCATTTAATCCAGGCTTTACTTGGCTATGGCAGTCTTTGGAGTCCTGGGGTGGCACAAACAGTTAAGCACTCAACTACTAGCCAAAGGTTAGCAGTTTGAATCCACCCAGAGGGGCCTCAGAAGACTGTCCTGGCAGTCTGCTTCCAAAAGGTCGCAGCCTGGAAAACTGTATGGAGCAGTTCTACTCTGTGCACATGGGGTCACCATGAGCAGAATCAACTGATGGCAACTAACGACAACAACAAGGAATTTCGATAGCACTCACTGAGTCATCCTGCTCTTCAGCCATTCTTTCCTATGCAAGTCTTCTTTGTCACTGAGCGGTGAACTTTCTCTCCAGTACCTAGGACAGACTTTTGCTTAATACAAGTGCTAATAAAGGTTAGATGAGTGCATGAGTTACTGTCCATATGGTTGTACTGTCATAACAGGTTAACATAGCAAAAGGAAAGCTTTAAGAAGCAATGAGGAGAGAGGTGCCAGGGCAATAAATGGACATTTTTATAGATTCTTACCATTTGTAAAACAGTTTAAAAGACCATTAGCTTGAGTTTGTAATCTACTGTTTGTGTGTGTGTGTGTGTGTGTGTGTGATTTGGGTGAAAGTTTACAGAGCAAATTTACTTTCTGTATAGCAGTTCACACACACGTTGTCTCATGACATTGACTACAGTTTACCACAATGCAATAGCTCGCCTCCCACTTCCTCCCCATAGTTACCTCTTCCCTGTGTCCATCCATACACTCCTGCCCTATGAGCTGTCTCCCTGTGCAATAACAGCCCTTCTTTCTCCCATGATTATTCTCTCCAAGGAGAATAGAATCTACCTCAGGTAAATGTTCAACTCATATGCCTGTCTTTAGTTTGACTGGAAGCCATAGGTATGGGTTCAGTTCCACACCTGAACAGCAGCTAGGAACCATAGTCTCAGTGGTTCCTCCAGGCTCTATCAGACCAGCAAACCTGGTTCCCCCCCTCCCTTTTTTTTCCCAAATGATGGTGAGTTTTGTTCTACATTGTTCTCCCTCTCTATCCAGGATCTCCTACATAGATCCCTCTCCTAGTGGTTGACAGTGGTAGCTGGACACCATCTAGTTCTTCTGGTCTCATAGTCATATAGGCTGAGGATCTCATGGTGTACCAGTCGCTAGGACTAATTGTTTCCATGAACCTTTGGTTTTCTTCATTCTTCTTTGCTTTGGACAAGGAGAGACCCATCACTGCATCTAGATGGCTGCTTGCAAGCTTTTAAGATCCCAGTCACTACTCACCAAAGTAGGAAGTGGAACATTGTTTTGTGTAGTATGTTATGCCAATTGAGCTTGATGTCCTCTGCAACTGTGGTCCCAAGCCCACAGGTTCAGATACCCTTGGGTAGCTGGCTGTGACCAAGAAGTGAGTACAGTCTTGTCCCTTGTCAGCTCTACTATACCCCCGGCAATTCTTACAAAACATACAAATACACTTGGAGAACCATTGTCTCCCAACCCTATACATGGTCTTGGGTATACTCCCTACTGCATAGACATACCTAATAGTTTAGCCTGTCCACCCATCTATCCACCCATATACCCGTGTTTGCCTTCACTGACAACGCAGTACTGTATGTGCAAAAGGGTTCATCTTTGTTGTCTGTACCTCCCATGTACCTCTCCATGTCTTCCTCTTTCTCAGTGCCACCATGTTGATCACTCACATTTGGTACATTGCCCTTCTCTTCACCCAAATCAATATTTACCTCTACCTATCTAACAGTGTTCTCTACCCTACCATCCCACCTCTGGTAAACAACAAAGAAAATTTCCTTCCATATATAAACCATTCCTTGACTTTTACAATAACGGGCTAATACAATATTTGTCCTTCTGATTGACTTATTTCACTTAGCATAATGTCCTCCAAGTTCATCCATGTTATGCGGTGTTTTGCAGATTCTACATTTTTCTTTAGGGTTGCATAGTATTCCATTGTGTGTATGTTGTAATCTACTCTTAATGACACTTAAGTGTACCTGTAGAGTCTGGGCTCTGTTTTTCTAAGTGCAAAGAAAAATCCATATTTATGAGATCTGCATCTGTTGCTCATTCATCTTAGACCTCAAACAACCCCAAAGAGCTTAATGCCTATGGTTCTGCTTAACTTCTCAGGGTGTAGTTTATACTCTTTTCCACAGCTTTGAGTACTGATGGAGAAGAAATGAACAGAAAATTAATCTAAGAGGGACTGGCACAATGGACAAACAGAAACTGAAGAACAGTAAGAAAAGCATTTGTCAGAGACTGGGCCAAAGGATTCATCTTGACATTTTAATCTCTGCAGAAAGTTGAGGAAAAAGAATGAAACTGCCTTCAGAACTATACAGAGCTTCTCTCTTCTGGCTAACGCAGCACTATCTTACCCATCATGCTTGTGCCCTTTAAGGGATCCTCTTTGTACCTGAATGTCTTCCTCTGCAAAATAGAATAAAAATACATGCTCTCCTGCCATGTGGAAAGTGAGTTTGCTCTGTAAACTTTCACCCAAATCACAATTGGTTGGTTGGTTGGTATGTGCTGTCGAGTCGAACCTGACTCATAGCGACCCCTCCTTGGGTTTCCTTAGGCACTATGCTACCAGAGCTCCTTTAGGAAAAAAAAAAAAAAAAAGCTCTCTTCTGCCTGGAGATCATGTGAAAACCAAATGAAATAACTGGTGTAAGACATTTTAAAATGTTAAAAGATCATTACAAATACTAGGTTACAATCTCCCCCTGTGTATGTGATTAGATAGTCTTGCTTCCAGTTATTTATGCTGTTGGGTCATTCCTAAATCAAATTATAGGTGTTAATCAAGCTTCTTTGCTCCAGCAACATTGATTACTATAGACCAAGTCTTGCCTTGTTCTCTTCTAAACTAAATTTCCTAAACCCATTTTCTGTATCTTGCTGTATATTTCCACTTGTCATCCATTATCTTCCTTTCTAAAAAATCTTGTTCCTGTTTTAGTCTCTTTCTGGTAGCTTAGTGTATAAGGCACTTGACTGCTAACCAGAATACTGGTGGTTCAAACCCACCAGCCACTCCTTGGAAGGAAGGTTGGGCAATCTACTTCCGTAGTGATACTGCCTCGGAAACCCGAGGAGGGGTGGCTATGAGTCGGGTCCCACTTGACGGCATGTAACAACAACATAATCTGTTGGTAAAAGCCTCTATTGTGCTGCCTTCAGATTAATATCATTTATGTTTTAGACTTTGATTAATCTCCTGACTCCCTTTATCTTAATTCTTGGATTTTTTAAGCAGATGTAGGCCTGCCATAATTTTTAAAAGTAGCCAAAGTTCAATGTCCACATCTCTTGCCATTCACTGCTTTTCCCATTTGGCATTTTCTCTACGGGCCTAGTACCCTCGTGCTGCACAATAGTTGGCTACTCAAGGTGCACTTAATATGAGAAACAGATTGATCTTTTTTCTAATCTACTTCACAACATAATCCATTTTGTATCTTATGTCGTAAGATTTTGCCACTGGGTCAGGATAAGTTTGTGTTAATGTCTCAGAGTCTTACTACTTCTTGTGAGCTGATATTGTGCATCTGAATAGAAGTCTTCAGGAGAAATAACCTTAACCCAAAGGAATGAAATTGTTAGTAGTGAAGTAACCCCACTGAAAGCAGTGAGCACTCAGTCCCTGAAAGTATTTCAGCTGAGTTGGATGACCACTTCCAAAGACTGAGCTAGAAGATTTCTTTACCTTCTAATTCTAAAGAACCTATGAGTGACTCTAATGTTGGCAGTTTCAAGCATTTTTGCAAGCCAGTCCAGTCTCTCCCAGTAGTGTTTGTGTCTCTGCACCCCCACTTCCATAATACAGACTATTCTTTCCACTTTCCCAGCAGTTGCCTTTAGCTTTTCATATCTAAGAGCATTTCCTTGGCAAACCACAGTTCTGTATGAAAGGAGGGATGGAGCTTAGAGAATGTGCATTTGACAGTTTACACACCCAAAGTATATTAAGTGAGCTTTGTACCTTGGCCATCAAAATTTACACAATAAACAAAATTTGCATGTTGCTAAGCAACAACTTTTCCCCATTCTTGACCTCAGTGAAGCTATTTGACCTCTGGACTTCAGAAATCTTAAATTCCACCCTGCTTGTAGAACATGATTTAGTGGTTCTGGCTGAAGCAGCTCCTTATTTCTGCCCTATACTTATTTCCCATGGCTTGCATTTCATCTTCTATGCCTGCATCTCCAACATGAACCTAGCAGCCTTGGGTGTTTTCTCAGGATTACTAGTATCGTACTCTTCTGTGGGCATACCCCATATGCTAAGATCTCATACCAGGAGCAACACTGACTGATCCTAATGTAGATACATAGCTAGTGTAACTCCAAAGAGAAAGTTACCCTCTATAGAATGGTGAAGACTCCACAGATCCTATATTATATATGAATAATAAGAGTATCTTTATCTAGTAATAAGATATGACTCTTTAAAAAAGAGTTCCAGGTTTGGGGATGTGTTTTATGTGAATATACAGAGTTGAGAAACATTTGGAGACTATATCTGTGCCAGTATTCAAGTATTACTATTCTTGTATGGACGAATTTAGCCTGTAGGATAAAGGCAGGTTTGGTATGAACTGTTTCTTATAAGAATAATTAAAAAAAAAAAAAAAAATAGAATTAAAAATTGAAGAACTTTTTATTGAGAAGAAAAAAAAAAGTGCCTTTTAAGGTACTACAGTTGTTTTGTGTTCAATCCCTGTTCTTCCCAAGGACTTTATAATATTTAGTCATTTGTGGTAGTTTCTAATATAGAAATATATGGTAGCATTTTGATTCTTACCTCTCATCTTTTACCTGAATTATAACCATTTAAATAGATTTAATATCACTTTTATTGAAAAATTTAGGTTTTTCTTGTTCTTCTTTAATGTGGGATTTAATAATATGAGGGGCAAACGACAGAAAAGGAGGTAAGTATAAGAGTTTATTGACCAGGTGACTAAGTAATAAAGGTGACTGTTATTTTTCTGCTGAAGGAAGGAAGGGCATATACAAACATGACATTTAGTCATTCTTTTTCACCCCAGAAAATAGAAAATATATGTTGTAAGATTAGTAAGAAAGGTGGCTAGTTGCTTTAACTATCAGGATGAGGGAAAGAAATATGACCACAAATAAACTCGGAGAAGAGGTGAATGGATTTCTGTTTTCTTCATTAAACGTGTTTTGCTTTTGTTTCCCCTCTGTCTCTATCTCTGATTAGACCCTAGTAGCCTCGGAAACCCAAGGAGGGGTTGCTATGAGTTGGGGTCGACTCATGGCAAATAACAGCAACAACAACAACAGCCTGCGTCCCAGTTTGGCTCCCTAAGGGCCCTTCTATCCGTTGAAAAGAAAAAGCCCCAAAGACCCTTTCCTTGGCCATGTCATCTCTTTACTGCCTCTTGCTTATACTGTATGTGTTTTTCATTTGCAGGTCTGTGGCTGTCCTCTTTATTGGAAAGCCCCCGTGTTTAGGGCTGCAGGGGGAGAAAGGACAGGATTTGTGTCAGCACAGTCATTCCTTGAAATGTGGAGAAAGTAAGTATGTGCACAGTCATTGAGGGGCTAGGCAGACTTAGGTTATCCTCATGACATACTTTATAAATATCATTTATTTAACTCATTTACTCATTTTCCCTTTGTACTTTATTTTGACAAGTAAAAGTCAATGATCACAACCATTTATATCCACATGAAAGTTGTTGGCCACAAGCCTTTATCTTGTTGTTGTTAGGTGCCATTGAATTGGTTTTGACTGAGAGCAACACAGTGCACACACACAAAAAAATAATACCCAGTCCTGTGCCATCCTTACAGTCGTTGCTATGTTGAGCCCATTGTTGGAACCACTTTTTTACTCACCTTCTACTTTACCAAGTATGATGTCCTTCTTCAGTGACTGATCCCTCCTGATAACATCCAAAGTATGTGAGACAAAGTCTCTTCATTTCTTGCTTCTCAGGAGCATTTTGGCTATAATTCTTCTAAGACAGATTTGTTTGTTCTTCTCATAGTCTGTGGTATATTCGGTATTCTTTTCCATCCCCATAATTCAAAGGCATTCAGTCATCCTTATTCATTGTTCAGCTTTCACATGCATATGAAGCTATCAGATAGACCATGGCTTGGGTCTGGTGCATCTTAGTCCTCAGAGTGATATATTTGCTTTTCTAACATTTTAAAGAGGTCTTTTGCAGTAGATTTGCTCAGTGCATTACATCCTTTGATTTCTTGACTGCTGCTTCTGTGGGCATGGATTGTGGGTCAAAGTGGAATCCTTGACAACTTCAGTCTTTTCTCCGTTTATTATTATGTTGCTTATTGGTCCAGTTGTGAGGATTTTTCTTTTCTTTATGTTGAGATGTAATCCATACAGGAAGCTGTAGTCTTCAATCTTCATCAATAGGTGCTTCAAGTCTTCTTCATTTTCAGCAAGCATACTGCAAGTTTTTAATGAATTTTCCTCTAATCCTGATGCTGTGTTCTTACTCATGTAGTCCAGCTGCTTAGATTATTTCCTCAGCACACAGACTGAATAAATATGGTAAAAAGATCGTCCCTGCTGAGCACCTTTTCTGATTTTAAGCCACATGGTATTCCTTTGTTCTATTTGTAGTGAAGGCCTGTTTCTTGGTCTGTGTACAGGTTTCATATGAGGACAATGAGCACGTGAGTTCTGGAATTCCCATTCTTCTCAGCGTTATCCATAATTTGTTATGATCCACACAGTTAAATGCCTTTGCATAGTCAATAAAACACAGGTAAACATCTTTCTGGTATTCTCTGCTTTCAGCCAAGATCCATCTGATACCAGCAATGATGTCCCTCATTCCTTACCCTCCTCTGAAGCTGGCTTGAATTTCTGACAGTTCCCTGTTGATGTACTACTGCAACCATTTTGAATTGACTTGAGCAAAGTTTTCCTTGTGTATGATATTAATGATATTCAATAACTTCTGCATTCTGCTAGATGACCTTTGTTTGGGATGGGCACAAATAGGAATCTCTTGTCTTTGGCCTAGTAGCTGTTTTCCAAACTTCTTTGCAGAGATAAGTGAGTGTTTCCATCTTTGCATCCATGTGTTGAAACATCTCAGTTGGCATTCTGTGAATTCCTGGAGCCCTGTTTTCTGCCAGTGCCTTCAGTGCAGCTTGGGCTTCTTCCTTCAGTCTCACTCGTTCTTGATCATATGCTACCTTCTGAAATGGTTGAAAGTCAACCAATCCCACCCCCCTTCAGTGACTCTGTGTACTCTTTCCATCTTCTTTTGATGCTTCCTGAGTCATTCAATATTTTGTTCATAGAATCCTTCAGTATTACAACTCAAGGCTTATATTTTTCCTTCAATTCCTTAAACTTGCAAAATGCTAAATGTGTTGTTCCCTTTTGGTTTTCTAACTCCAGGTGTTTGCATATTTCATTATAATACTTTCCTTTGTGTTCTTGAGCGCCCTTTGAAATCTTCTGTTCAGCTCTTTTACTTCATTGTTTCCTCCATTTGCTTTAGCTAGTCTATGTTCAAGAGCAAGTCTCAGAGTCTCTTCTGACTTCTATTTTGCTCTTTTCTTTCTATTCTGTCTTTTTAATGACATTTTGTTTTCTTCGTGTATTGTGTCCTTAATGTCATCACAACTCATCTGTTCTTCAGACATTAGTGTTCAGTGCATCAAATTTGTAACTGAGATAGTATCTAAATTCAGTGGGGAGAGGTAAACTTAAGGTCATAATTTGGCTTTCATGGACTTGTTTTAATTTCCTTCAGCTTCAACTTGAACTTACATACGAGCAATTGATGATCTGTTCTGCAATTACCCCTGGCCTGGTTCTGACTGATGATATTGAGCTTCTCCATTCTCTTTACACAGAAGTAGTTGATTTGATTCTTGTGTATTCCATCTGGTGAGGTCCACATGTATAGGCCCCATTTATGTTACTGAAAAAAAGCTGTGTTCAGTGAATAGGTCTTTGGTCTTGCCAAATTTTATCATGGAATCTCTGGTGTCATTTGTATCACCAAGGCCATATTTTCCAATTACTGATCTTTGTTTAGGAGCTCTGGTAGCATAGTGCCTAAGGCATTTGACTGCTAACCAGAAGGCTGGTGGTTCAAACCCACCAGCCACTCCTTGGAAGGAAGGGTGGGCGATCTACTTCTTTAGTGATACCACCTCAGAAACCCAAGGAAGGGTCTGTATGAGTTGGATCTGACTTGACGGCAGTGAGGTCGGCTGGTTGGTTGATCCTTCTTTGTTTCTAACATTACATTCCAATCACCAATAATTATCAGTACTTCTGTCAGTTTTTCATATTTTGGTAGCTTGCGTATGTTGTGGCTATTAGGCTGGAAGCTATGCCACTAGTATTTCAAATACCAGCAGGTCACCCGTGGTGGACAGGTTTCATTGCAGCTTTCAGACTAAGACAAACTAGGAAGAAGAACCTGGTGATCTAATTCTATAAAAAACTGGCCAGTGATAACCTTATAAATAGCAGTGAAACATCTGATACAGTGCTGCAAGATGAGCCCCTCATATTGGAAGGCATTCAAAATATGACTGGGGAAGACTTACCTCCTCAAAGTAGAGTTGACCTTAATGACATGGATGAAGTAAAGCTTTTGGGACCTTCATTTGCTGATTGGGCATGACTCAAAATGGGAAGACACAGCTGCAAACATCCATTAATTATCAGGGACGTGGAATGTATGAAGTATAAACCTAGGAAAATTGGGAGTTGTCAGAAATGAGATGGAACACTTGAATATAGATATCCTAGGCATTGGGCCTGTAAGTGTAGACCACTTTGATGAAGTAGAGGAATCCAACTGATTTTTGTACATTGACTTTGACACTCCGGACCTGGACGACTGAAAAGGTGCGACATTCCCCTTGTTACTCTTACACCCCACACCCGCTTGGTGAACAAAAGTTCGGCCATCCTCTACTCCCACCCACCTTCTGGTCCTGCAGGAACTCCATCCCACTCTGTGTGCTTGGACGGAGCCTGAGTGCCCTGCCCTCTCCTCCCCCGATTTTTTTTTTCTTCTTCTCTCTTTCCTTTTTCGTTTTTTAGTTTGCTTGCTTTTGTCTGTTTTAAAACTACTACTATTATTAATACTTTTGCCCATTTTATTATCATTTATTTTTCCCCTCCCAGGTCCTAGTTTTCAGCTTTTTTCTTTTACCTGTTACTGGTTGCAATTTTTTTTTTTTTTCCTCATGGTTAACCCCGTTCTTTGTTTTTCTTTTTGCATTTTTCCCATTTTTTTCTTCATTATTCTCCTCTGCCTTTTTTCTCTTATTGCCCTATCCCCAGATATTGCAGGTTTTCTTGTTTTTTTTTTTTCGCTGACCTTCTTGTTTCTCCAGATGGTGCAGCCATTTTGATTGTTTACATGTGGCAGCCATGTTGGATATTTAAAGTGACTGAGGGCACAGCCATTTTGAATGTTTACAAGCGGCAGCCATTTTGGATATTTAAAGTGACCGAGGGCACAGCCATTTTGAATGTTTACAGGCGGTGGCAATTTTGGATATTTAAAGTGACTAAGGAGCTCTGGTAGCATAGTGGCTAAAGCACTTGACTGCTAACCAGAAGGCTGGCGGTTCAAACCCACCAGCCACTCCCGGAAGGAAGGTTGGGCAATCCTACTTCCGTAGTGATACTGCCT
>NW_006921590.1:33691397-33692781 GCF_000298275.1 Orycteropus afer afer
ATACATTACTGCACAAATTTATGAATAGTCCAGAAACACTGTCCAATACACAGGAGGAAGATGAGTCACTTAGGTTAGAAAGCTCTCAAAGTAGGACTGGGAAAGAGCTGCATTATCAGAGTAAAATCAGCCTTACTCATATGGATAAGGTAAAGCTTTCGAGACCTCCATTTGCTGACGCGGCACCACTCAAATTGAGGAGAAACAGTGGCAAACATCCATTAATAATCGGAACATGGAATGTACAAAGTATGAATCTAGGAAAATTGAAAGTTGTCAAAAATGAAATGGAATACATGAAGATTGATATCCTAGGCATTAGTGAGCTGAAATGAACTGGTTTTGGCCATTTTGAATCGTACAACCATATGATCTACTATGCCAGGAATAAGAGTTTAAAGAGGAATGGTGTGGCATTCGTCATCACAAAGGATGTTTCAAATCTGTCCTGAAGTACAGTGCTGTCAGTGAAAGGATAATATCCATACCTCTACAAGGAAGACCCGTTAATACGACTATTACTCAAATTTGTGCACCAACCACCAAACCCAGAAATGAGGAAATTGAAGATTTTTATCAACTTCTGCAGTCTGAAATTGACCGAACTTGCAATCAAGATGTGTTAATTATCACTGATGACTGGAATGCAAAAGTTGGAAGCAGAGAAGAATCACCGGTGGTTGGAAAATTTGGCCTTGGCGACAGAAATAATGCTAGAACTCGCATGGTAGAATTTTGCAAGACCAACGATTTGTTCATTGCAAACACCTTTTTTCAACACAAACAGCGGCTGTACATGTGGACTTCACCAGATAGAACACACAGGAATCAGATTGACAACATCTGTGGCAAGAGGCAATGGAAAAGCTCAATATCTTCAGCCGAAACCAGGCCAGGAGCTGATTGTGGAACAGACCATCATCTGCTCATATACAAGTTCAAGTTGAAGTTAAAGACAATTAAAACAAGTCCACGAGAGCCCAAATATGATCTAGAATATATCCCTCCTGAATTTAGAGACCATCTAAAGAATAGTTTGATGCATTGAACACCAATGACTGGAAAACAGATGAATTGTGGGATGACATCAAGAACATTATACATGAAGAAAGCAAGAGATCACTAAAAAGACAACAAAAGAAGAGAAGACCAAAATGGATGACAGAAGAGACTCTGAAACTTGGCCTTGAGTGGAGAGTAGCTAAAGCAAATGGAAGAAATGACAAGGTAAAAGAGTTGAACTGAAGATCTCAAAGAGCAGCTCGAGAAGACAAAGCCAATTACTGTAATGAAATGTGCAGAGACCTGGAGTTAGAAAACCAAAAGGGAAGAACATGCTTGGCATTTCTCAAGCTGAAAGAATTGAAGAAAAAATTTAAGCCTC
>NW_006921590.1:33693913-33697833 GCF_000298275.1 Orycteropus afer afer
CTGGACCAATAAGCAGCATCATGATAAATGGAGAAAAGATTGAGGTTGTCAAAGAATTCACGTTGCTTGGTTCTACAATCAAGGCCAATGGAAGCAGCAGTCAAGACATTAGACAACGTGTAGCACTGGGTAGGTCGGCTGTGAAGGAACTCTTTAAAGTGCTGAGGAGCAAGGATATCTCCTTGAGGACTAAGGTGTGCCTGACACAGGCCATGATATTTCCAGTCACCTCGTATGCACATGAGAGCTGGACAGTGAATAAGGAAGACCGAAGAAGAGTTGATGCTTTTGAGTTATGGTGCTGGCGAAGAGTGCTGACGGTACCATGGACTTCCAAAAGAACTAACAGATCTTTCCTGGAGGAAGTGCAGCTGAGATGCTCCTTGGAAGCAAGGATGGCTAGTCTTCGTCTCACCTACTTTGGTCATGTTGTCAGAGGGGACCATTCCCTGGAGAAGGACGTCATGCTTGGTAAGGTGGAGGGTCAACGAAAGAGGGGAAGGCCTTCAACGAGATGGATTGACTTGGTGGCTGCAACAATAGGCTCAAGTATAGCAAGGATCATGGAGCTGGTGCAGGATCGGGCGGTGTTTCATTCTTCTGTGCATGGGTTCGCTATGAGTTGGAAGTGACTCAACGGCACCTAACAACAACAACAACAGGCACTGGGCAATCTACTTCCAGAGTGATACTGCCTTGGAAACCCAAGGAGGGGTTGCTATGAGTCAGGTCCAACTCGATGGCATGTAACAGCAACAAGAGCAACAGGTATTAGTGGAGGAGTTCTGGTGGCACAGTGATTAATGCATTCAGCTGCTAACCAACTCAGGGCAGTGGATTGAACCTACCAGCCTGCTCTATGGGAGAACAATGAGGTACTCTGATTCTGTAAAGATTTATAGCCTGGCAAACCCTGTGGGGAAGTCTACACTATCGTATAGGGTCATATGAGTCAGAATTGACCTGATGGCAGTAGGTTTTTTTAAGCATTAGAAAGCTGAAATGGGCCAGTGGTGGCAATTTTGAGTCAATCATATGATCTACTCTGCTGGAAATGACAACATGAAGAAGAACGGTATTGCATTCATTGTCAAAAAGAACGTTTCAAGATCTGTCCTGAAGTATATCTCTATCAGTGATAGGCTAATATCCATACACCTATGAGAAAGACCAGTTAATACCACTATTATTCAAACTTATACATCAATCGCTAATACCAAAGATGAAGAAATTGAAGATTTTTACCAACTTCTGCAGTCTGAAATTGATCAAACATGCAATCAAGATGCACTACCTGAAGACCTTCATAATATGATGCTTGAGAACATCGCAGGTGATTAATAAATGCATTCTTATGTTTTAAAAACTAGCAGCAAGTTCAATCCAAGTTTGTCATGCATTACATTAGAACTAAAGTGATCAAGGGGAGCTCTTGTAGCATAGTGCCTAAAGCACTTGACTGCTAACCAGAAGGTTGGCAGTTCAAACTCACCAGCCACTCTTCGGAAGGAAGGTTGAGCAATCTATTTCCTTAGTGATACTGCCTTGGAAACGCAAGGAGAGGTCTCTGTGAGTTGGGTCCGACTCAATGGCACATAACAACAACAAAGTGATCAGCGTATATAAGACTCTGCCAGTTAATGAATTTTATTAAAAGAACCATGCATAAACTAAGAGTTACAAATGCTTCATGTTTTCCAGGTGGATGTTAGACATTTTGTTTATAGGAAATAGTTGTAAGTTGTCCAAATGCCGAAGAATAAAAGGGCTTTAGGAGAGTCATTCCTCATATACCACCTGGATGACATTCCAAGCCATTTCCGTGATCACTGTTTGACCTCTCACTGCAAATTGAAAACTGATCAACCAGATCACAATAAAAAGTAAAAACGATAAAACTAAATAATTAAAAAGTTTGCCAAATATTAAAAACATATTTTTTAAAAATTATCTGAAAAAGTGGGCATAAGAGTGGGGGAATAATTCCTTGAAGACTAGAAGTAGGTAGAAAGTACTGATTAACAGAGGTAATCAGCAGTGGAACTGGCATTCACCCTTAGGGTGTTTTCCATTGGTATTTCTGGCAGCCTAGGTCCTGGCCAAAGAAGATAGAGCCTAGAGCCTAAACAGGAGGGTGGTCAGCCTGGAATCCCTCTCCCTTCCCCACAACTTCAGCAGAGTGGTAGGACTGGGAAATCATTTTTCTATTGTTTATTATTTAAAATCAATGTATAACAGTAGCAGAATTCAAGAACTTGAAATGTATAGATGTTCTCACTTCCATTTAGCTAGCTTCCTTGTCTCTGCTAAATGCCCTGAGTTCTCAGTTGGAGTGTGAACCAGGAGTAGAAAGAATAGAAGAAGGATATGACACAGCTCATCAGAGGTACCTTCAACCATTGAGTTCAACATTGTGAAAACCATCTAATAGGCTGGGAAAGCAACAAGATATGAGTCATAATTGTCTAAGAAAAAGCTTTGAACAAGCTGGAAAATGAAAAAAGGTAATAGTCTATTCCAAAGATAAGAAATGTAACTACTTATACTCTAAGTTATTTTGAATATTCTAGAACTCTTACAATCCTGAGGTTGACTATATAGCAAAAGAACTGGTGTCCAACTTGATTTATCTACAGTTCACTGCTTAACATCAGGGAGAGTAACAGCCAGTTTTCAATCCTGAGATTGGATGGACATTTATGTTGTTGGATAGAGCAACAGCCACAACAGCTTTATATCTGTATGAGGTGAATCATTTTAATTTTATCTCCAGGGAAAAGAAACTTCTGTGAAAAGCAAAAGAGGAAAAAAGACATGAAGCAAAAGTCTTCATTTTGGGTAATTGCAGAAAACTGCTTATGAAGTATATAGCATGAGCAACTTTCCCTATATATATTATTTATTTATTTATTTATTTTTAAAAAATCTGAATAGATAAATGTGTGTATCTCTGTATTAAAGCTTGACCTTATGGCCACAAACTAAAATGGTTTGAATGCCCTCTAGTGGGGACTCTTCCTTGAGCTCTCAAAATGTCTTTTATAAAACCTGGAGTGCTTTAAGGGAGACCCAAGTATAGCTATTTAATGGGACATTAAATGCTGAAGCATGATGGTTTAAGTTATCAGCTTACCTTGGAGAAGATGTGTTTATCTTTGTAATTTTTTGTACATTGCACACTTTGCATAAAGCAACTTGTATATTAAAAATTTTCACCTGCAAAAAATAACTGACAGATAATGATACAGAGATTAAAACATTTTGGCACATACATAATGTGTACTGACTTGAAGCAATAATAGGCTGTATATATTCTTAACTAATAAAGTCAACTACAAAAGTCATGAGGATAAAGGGAAATAATTTTCCTCCTGTCGGAGTGCTCCTGGGTGGAAGCTTCAGTGTCTCTCCTCCAAGTGGTTTTAGGATGAGCACCTTAAAGGATTCTTTTTTCCCCTTGCTTCTTTTGGTTTCCTCCTTTCTCTACTCTACTATATCCATTCCATTATCTGTTCTCTGACATCTGTTTTTCTTAACAGTCAAAGACATTTTTAGGGAAAAGACATTGCTCCACGGCTTTTTTGTTTGGGTTCCTAGCTTTTTGGCAGCACTCCTCTCAAATACTCCAGGTTTATTATATGTTACTTTCATTTACCTTTTTTATCAGTTCTTTTACCTTTTCATATCAATGTGCCATTTGTCCATTACCAAAACAATACTTTGTCTTTTTGAAAAGCTCTAGAAGATACCAGTTTAGAATAGCTATGTTTACCATCTGTCTCCAACTATCATAATCTCCTTTTCTTCTGCTATATAGCGTTTACTTTTGTTGTTGTTATGTGCCGTCGAGTCGGCCCCGACTCATAGTGACCCCTCCTTGGGTTTCCGAGGCAGTATCACTACGGAAGTAGGATTGCCCA
>NW_006921590.1:33697933-33747479 GCF_000298275.1 Orycteropus afer afer
CACTATGCTACCAGAGCTCCTTACTAGCATTCTACAAAAATATTATGCTATTGTGTTACGGAGCTTGTATTAAGGAGTCCCTTTGACAAAATTAAAGGCATGGAAAAATTCCATTTTTTTAATCATTGAAAAGAAACCACTTAATTCTTTAACCATTTAGGCCTTCAGATCAGACTGAAATAACCAACTATTGAAGTTGCAGTCATTGTTTGCAGTAGCTTATCTTCCTAAGAGATTGTTTTCATTGTTACAGGTTACTGAATAACCATCATGATGATGCCTCTAAGTTCATCTATCTTCTAGCAAAACCTAGCTGCAGCTATCTAGAACAGGAGGATTTCATCCCTTTACTTCAGGTAATTTTCATTTCCTTTTGAAAATCAGTTCTATTTTTAGAGTTTCAGAGCTTTTTAAAAAAATTTGTAACTATACAATATGTCAATTACACTACACAACTCTAGAGGTCAGATTTTAGAAGAGTAGTTTTAAGAACAAACTATTTTTGTTAAATGAAATCTTATATAGAACCCATAATACAAAACAGGTCTACTCTCAGTTAAGCAGGGGCAAGCCTCTCTCTTTCCCACCCACAGCAATCGTTGAAGCACCTTCTAAAACTGTAGAATTTGAGAAGATAAATTGAAAAATGCTGACTTAGAACATAGATAAGAAAAATAGAAAGCAAGAAAAGGCTATGGAGTAACCAGAACCACTCTCATAAAGCCAAGGGTTTGCACCTGGTGCCTCTTGACTCTTAGTTTAAGCACAGTTCTGAAATGATTGATTTTCTGATTTTTTGAGTGCAAGGGATATTTGACATAGAAAATTAGAATTGAAGGAAGGAAGAGAGGACAACTAGAATCAACCACATAGATAGAACTGTAAGGACTGTTGCTAATAAGACTATAAAGTAGTCAAGCGAGAAAGAAAAATATTTTTAAAAAAACAAAGAAAAGACACAAGAACTATAAACGCACTCCAGTCTGGGAGTAATTTAGGATAAGGGCATATAACTCTCTCTACATCAGAAAAAAAAAAAAGAAAGAAAAAACCCAAACCAACTGCCATCGAGTCAATTCTGACTCATAGTGACTATATAAGACAGAGTAGAGCCATCCTATGGGATTTCCAAGGCTGTAAATCTTTACAGAAGCAGATTTCCTCATCATTTTTCTGCAGAGTGGCTGGTGAGTTTGAACCACCAGCCTTTTAGTTAGTAGCCCAGTGCTTTAACCACAGCCCCACTAGAACTCTTTCTCTGTACCTATGTCATCTCCAATCGCATTATCAAAATTTAGCCAAAATCAGTAACTTTTACTAGTAGCATTAAAAAAAAAAAGTTGCCATCAAGTTGACTATGAGTCATAATGACCCCACAGGGTTTTTCAATGATGTCTGACTTTAAAGAAGTAGCTCATCAGGCCTTTCTTCTCAGTACCTCTGAATAAATTTGAACCACCACCACCTTCTGGTTAACAGCCAAGCACTTAACCATTTGCACCATCCTGGTAGTAGTACTGACTCTTTTAAATTTTATTATGGTAAACTAAATATAAAACATTTGCCATTTTAATCATTTTTATTTGTTAATTCAATGAAAATCAATTACATTCTCCATGTTGTACAATGATCATCACTATCCATTTTCAAATGTTTTTCACCACCCTAAACAAAGACTCAATTACTTCTTAAGCATCAAAACTCCATTAACTTCTCACCTAGCAGCTGGTAACTACTAATAAACTTTTTATCTCTATACATTCATCTAGTCTACATATTTCATATAAGTATGTTCATATAGTATTTGTCCTTTTGTGTCTACTTATTTCACATAAATGTTTTCAAGGTTCATCCATGCCATAGCATACATCAAAACTTTATTTCTCTTTATGATTGAATAATATTCTATTGTTTAAACCAAACCAAACTCACTGTCATCGAGTTGGATCCAACTCATAGCGACCCCTCCTTGGGTTTCTGAGGCAATATCACTATGGAAATAGATTGCCCAACCTTCTTTCTGAGGAGTGACTGGTGGGTTTGAACTGCCAGCCTTCTGGTTAGTAGTCACATGCCTTAGATACTACACCACCAGAGCTCCCATTCTGTTGTATAGATAGACTATATTTTGTTTATCCATTTATCTGTTGATGTATACTTGGGTCATTACCACTTTTTGGCTATTGTGAAAAATAGCTACAATGAATACTGGTTTACAAATGTCTGTTGGAGTCCCTGCTTTCAACTTTTGGGGGTTATATATCTTGGAGTGAAATTGCAGGGTCATAAGGAAATTCTCCATTTAACTTTTTAAAGAACCACATACTATTTTCCATGTTGTTGTTGTTATGTGCCGTCAAGTAGGACCCAACTCATAGCGACCCCTCCTTGGGTTGCTGAGGCAGTATAACTACAGAAGTAAATCGCCCAACCTTCCTTCTGAGGAGTGGCTGGTGGATTTGAACCGCCAGCCTTCTGGTTAGCAGTCAAGTGCCTTAGGCACTATGCTACCAGAGCTCCTACTGTTTTCCATAGCAACTGCATTATTTTACATGCCCACCAGCAGTGGATAAGTGTTCTGATTTCTCCACATCCTCACCAGCACTTGTTATTTTCCATTTTTCTAATAATAGCCATCCTAGTGGGTGTGATGGTGGGCAGTGGTAGTTAAGGAGTAGAATTCTCACCTTCCACGCAGGAGATCCGGATTTGATGAGATTCAGTATGCCTCATGCACCCCCACAGCTTGCCTGTCAATAGGGGTTTGCATATTGCTGTGATGCTGAACACATTTCAGTAGAGCTGTAGGCTAAGATGGACTAGGAAGAAAGGCCTGGCATTCTGCTTCCAAATATCAGCCATTGAAAACCCTGTGGACCACAATGGTCCATTCCACAACAGATCACGGGGGGTGGCGCAGGACTGAGTAGTGTTTAGTCCTCTGTGCGTGGGATCACCATGAATCAGAGGTCAACTCAACTGCAGCCAACAACAACGGTAGATATGAAATTTCTCATTATGGTTTTGATTTGCATTTCTCTAATGACTAGTGACTTTGAACATCTTTTTCATGTGTTCATTGGCCATTAGTATATTTTCTCTGAAGAAATGTTTATTGAAGTTCTCCACCCATTTTTTTATTTGGATTGTGGGTCTTTTTCTTGTTAGGTTGTAGGAATTTTATATAAATTCTGGATAATAAACCCTTATCCAATTTATGGTTACCAAAAATTTCTTCTCATTCTGTAAGGGATTTCTTTACTTTGTTGATAAAGTCCTTCGATACACAAAAGTGTTTAATTTTACTGAAGACTAATTTATCTGTTTTATCTTTGTTGCTCAAAAACTAAGTCTCGAGTTTTACCTCTAGATTTCCTTCCAAGAGTTTTATGGTTTTAGTTCTTATATTTAGGTTATTGATCCATTTGAAGTTGATATTTGTATATGGTGTGAAATAGGGATCCAGCTTCATTCTTTTGCGTATGGAGTAGCATGTTGTTGTTGTTATGTGCCATCGAATCGGACCCAACTCATAGCGACCCCTCCTTGGGTTTCCGAGGCAGTATCACTATGGAAGTAGGTTGCCCCATCTTCCTTCCGAGCATAGACTCTTTCATTTACTTCTCCAGAAAACTTACTTATGTGAAGAAGCTGATAGAACTTGATAAATGAAACACAACTATATTTCTCATTTTTCTTTTCTGTTTGTGAGACTTTAAACTCTGTGTATGTGCGTCCATGTTATTACACATATAGAAAGAATAAAGCTGAGACCTGAATAAATTTTAGGTCTCTAAGAAGTATGTTTATTAATTTTTCTGTAACTCCCTTGAATTTCTGAATTACTCCTCATATACCAAGTTGGGGAAAATTTTTAATCTCAGGCTTTCCCAGAGCTCCCTCAGCCTGGAAGTATGCCAGAGTTCTGAGGTTTTACTTAGTATCCAGGCCTTAATTAGGGTTGGGAGTGCTGCTGAGACATTAGTCAACTCTGGCTAGAAGACCCTTCAAATCCAGAGGTCTTTGCCGCTACTGTGCCACGCATAAGGCTTCAGAATCTTTGATGATGATACCCTGCCCCATCTTCCTAGATGCACCACACAGCTATTTCCTTCCTCTTGGCTTCAGATGCGTCCCTGGTGGTATTGCCAGAAGGCATGATCCTACTGCTCTTGGCACCCACAGACTTCTCTTTATTTTTTCAGGCACAGAGAGATCATTTTCTAATCTGAAGAAGCCTTCCTCCTGTCATGTTCTTTCAGATACGCTGTCTCTGCCCTCAAATCTCCTTCCCTCTATTGTCTACTTTCCTTCCCTCTCCTATTCATGTAAGTGGCAGGCTCCTTGCTCACTACTTCAGGGCAGAAAACAGATGTGGCTTGATATTCTTAATGACTTTTGTGACACTATATGCATTTTAAGTTTAAATGAGGATTCATATGTATTTAGCTTAGTTGACCATTGTTAAGGTTAAAGAAAAAGATCTCCAATGGAAAGAGCCAACTTGGGGTTTTTTTCTAGCTAGACCTTCCCATGAGAATTAGTTACATATCAGTATTAGATCTGTTTTTACTAAACTATTCTTCATGGACTGGTAAATTGTTTGTTAACATTTTTAATTTCATGTCTAATTTATTCAGCTTTCCAAAGCAGCTTCTTCCCGAAGCTAACATATGCCTTCCATTTCTGTTGAATGCACACTGTTACTTTAGTTGTTTCAGTAAATCCTTATTGATTAATAGTAAGAACACCTAAAGAAGGGAACAAAAACACATTGCATAGGGTTTTTGTTTTTTGCGGGTTTTTTGGTTGTATTTGTGGCTACCCATCTTTTTTTTTTTTTTTTTTAATATTTTTGGTTGAAATATAGCATAAAAAAATAAACAAATCACAAGGGTACCACTTGATGAATTTTCACAATGTGAGCATCTGGTGTAACTAGCATCCAGATCAAAAAACAAAACATTATCAGAACCCCCAAAGCCCTTCATATTTCTTTATAGTCACTTCCACCTAAGAGAAAGCTCTATACTAATTCCTAATATCATCTAGCATAGATTTTTAATTTAAAGTAAAAATTTTCCATGTTCAAAGTTCTAAGTTTTATTCTAATTTACTTTATGCTCTGGGCCTCTGAGCTTCTTTTAATTTACATGATGGCTTTGATTATCCTTAGACTCATCTGCTAAATATTTTTGTTCCCCTCAAGAAATACCCATGAGAATGGGGATTCTTTTTTTCTTTATTTTTTTATTTTATGACTTTTTGGTGGGGGGGATTTGAGTGAAAATTTACAGAGCAAATTCCCTTTCCATACAGCAGTTCACATACACTTCGTCTCATGACATTGACCACAATTTACCCCAATGCAACAGCTCCCCTCCCAGTTCCTCCCCATAGTTACCTCTTCCCTGTGTCCATCCCTCCATGCACTCCTACTCCCTGAGCTGTCTCCCTGTGCATAAGCAGCCCTTCTTTCTCCCATGATTGTTCTCTCCAAGAAGTGTATCTACCTCAGGTAAATGTTCAACTCATATGCCTGTCTTTCGTTTGGCTGGAAGACACAGGTATGGGTTCAATTCCGACCTGAAGGGCAGCTAGGGGCCATGGCCTCAGTGGTTCCACCAGACTCTATCAGACCAGGAGAATGGGGATTCTTTAATAGTCTTTCACTTTTAATCAAGACCATTATACATAATAGTACCCAACATTATATATTCATTCCTATTTTTGTATTGTGAAATCTCTAATAGCCAGTATTTGAACTTACATTGCTAATAAAACATTACATTTTAATACTGGTTCTCTTTCTGCCCACTCACCCTCTCAATTTATACTCAGCCAGCCCTGTTCTGACCCATGCAAACTGTGTCTTTTGAGTTTCCATGCTGACTGACTTCTGCTTGGGTCTGGTCAGTGAGAAGCACTGCCAGGAGATGGGAAGCCAGTACTTCATTCCCACTCCCTGCACAGTAACTGTATCCATTTATAATAGAGTTTCTGTTGAATGGCCCATTCTCCAGGGTTCTAGTGCCTGCTGGACTCCCATAACTCTAATCTCCCCTTGGCCCTTTGGCCCTAAGGATAACAGTGTCCTGCTGTTGCCAGCTTCTGAGTACCTCATCATTCCATTGTGTGCTCCCTTAACACTGTCCACAACTCCAGAAGTAGTTGCTTCATGAAAGATTTATGTGGGTAAATTGTTTTCCTGCAGGAACCCTGATTAATGTAGTTCTCAGTTTTATCATAAACTTTAATAAAAGCTTTGACAGGGATATAAATTACAAACAAACAAACAACAGAACTATAATTATGTGTAGTGGACATTTGTACTTCCTTCTCTTAAATCTGAGAAGAAATTTTATTTTTATTTAAGAATTGGACTTGTGGTAGAAGATGACAGTCTGAATAGACACCTTTACTTCCCATTCCTTCTCAAAACCCTCTGAAAATAAAGCATAGAAATAAAAAATAGATAAACCCGTGAAAGTGAATGGACTGGAGGGGAGATCATCAATGGATAAGAGATTTTCACATATTTTTTGAAGATATGGCCAGATGCAGTGTAAGGAAATCACGGCCCAGAATAAGGGACTGTGCATAGGCTGCAGTGGACAGGTCGTCTACTCTGCTCATCAGGATTCCAGAGGGACTGTCTAATTACGAATATCTAAAGTCGGCTTCATTGAGAGTTGGTATGTAAAACATTCTACTGGTTGACTCCTTTCCTGGTTCCCAAATGCAAAGTAATCCTGGCATTTACTCCCTTAGCATAAACAAACTAACAGGAATGCCTGTTAAATCTTCTGATGTAGCACTGCATATTAAAGCTCCCCTTATTTCTCTTCATTCTGGCAATTAGGGGTACAGGGAGGCTCCTACCAGTTTACTTTAAAACAATGCCTATTGGTCAGCTCACCCAATCTAAACGCACAGAACTTCCAGTCAGACTCTACATTCAAGAAACATACTTACTCTCAACACTAACAACAAAATAAATAAAGTTTAAAAACAGATATAAAATAAAAGAAAGATACTTACTAAAAATTACATCAACTACCTTGTCCTCCTTGAATGGACAGTCTGACATAAGAGGAAACCACAATCACAAAAGAGTTAAATAGAAAAACAAAAAACTGACCCAGGATGAAAATATATAATCCAAGAAATGGAAAAATTAGTAAGAGTTTTTAAAAACTAATTGCTCCATACTGATAAAAAATATATGATTGAATAAATACATGAGGGAAAAGAGATAAATCTGGGTAATAGAATTCCAGTAATTTATGTCAATACTCTGCCCTCATGGAAGGGAGCATAACTCCTTAAGTATGGGCTGCACAGTATGGAAAGTATGTGTATGTTGAGGGGGGATAACGTTACAGTGCAGAAACCTGGCAAACATTGCCTCAGTCAGATAATCAAATTTAAGACCAGCAGTGATAAAGTCATGTTGATAAGATGTATCTTTGATATGATGTGATATAGAAGGCATTTTACTTCTGTGGTCTTCCTCCCCAAAATCCATAACCCTAGTTTAATCATGAGAAAAACATCAGATACATCCCATTTGAGGGATATCCCTCAAATAACCTGAATTGAAAATAACCTGAATTGTCAAGGTCATCAAAAACAGGGAAAGTCTAGAAAAACTGTCACAGCCAAGAGGAGCCTAAGGAGACCTAACAACTAAATGTTATAGATCTTAGATAGGATCCTGGAACATAAAAAAAGTCATTAGGGGAAAAAACCAAGGAAATCAGAAGTTAAGTATGGATAATAATAATATTGGTTTATTAATTGTACCAAAATGTACCATTTATATATATGGAAATATAAAATTTTCCTAACAGGAAAACTGGATGTAGGGTATCTGGAAACTCTCTGTATCACCTTCTCAATTTTTCTGTAACTCTAAAACTGTTCTAAAAAACAAAGTCTATTTTTAAAAACTAATTACTATACTCAGATATAAAACAAAAACCATAAAACAAGAATAGAGTGTTATGGAGATATCATCTCATCCCTGCAAAAATGGCACTGATCCAAAAAACAGAAAACAATGCTAGTAAGGTTGAGGAAAGAGTAGAACTCGGTGCCACTTCTGGTGGGATTATAAATTGCCCAGCCAGTCTGGAATACAGTGTGGTCCTTCCTCAAAAAGCTAGAAATAAAATTTACCTTATGATCCAGCAACTCCACTCCTAAGCATATACTGCAGGGATCTAATAGCAGTGACACAAATAGACAAATGGACACCTTTGATCATTGCAGCATTATTTGCAATACCAAAAAGATAGGAACAACCTAAGTGCACATCAACAGATGAATGGATAGGGTGGTACATTTTGTTATAATTAGTAAACAAATTATGGTACATACACATGCTGGAATACTATGCAACCATTAGGGATAATGAGGAATTCTCAAAAGACATTACAACGTGGATGAATCTGAGTAAAATAAGTCAATCACAAAGGACAAATATTGTATGATATCACTATTATAAAAAGACAAGAATAGGTATACATATGTAAAGCAGTGTTCTTCTTTGGTTCCCAGGGATGGGAAAGAGATGGAGGAAGAATCACTTTCTAGATAGTAGACACTTCCTAGTTTTGGTGATGGGAAAGGCAATACCAAATAAGGATGAAGTCAGTACATCTTGACCAAGGTAAATGATGACACTTGTTATGTGCTGTCGAGTAATCTCTGACTCACAGTGACCTTATGTACAACAGAACGAAACACTGACCAGTCCTGTGTTAGCCTCATAACCCCTACTATACCCGAGCCCATCGCTGCAGCCACCATGTCAGTCCATCTTGTTGAGGGCCTTCCCCTCTTTCGTTGACCCTCCACTTTACCAAGCATGACATCCTTCTTCAGAGAATGGTCCCTTCTCACATCATGACCAAAGTAGGCGAGACAAAGTCTGGCCATCCTCCCTTCCAAGGAGGATTCTGGCTGCACTTCTTCCAGGACAGATTTGTTCTTTCAGCAGTCCATGGTACTTTCAGCATTCTTCGCCAACACCACAACTCAAAAGCATCGACTCTTCTTCAGTCTTCCTTATTCACTGTCCAGTTCTCATATGCGTATGAGGCGATTGAAAATACCATGGCTTGGGTCAGGCACATCTTAGTCTTCAAGGAGATATCTTTGTTCTTCAGTGCTTGAAAGAGATCTTTTGCAACAGATTTGCCCAATGCAGTACGTCTTTTGATGTCTTGACT
Source organism: Orycteropus afer afer (assembly GCF_000298275.1). Lineage (NCBI taxonomy): Eukaryota > Metazoa > Chordata > Mammalia > Tubulidentata > Orycteropodidae > Orycteropus > Orycteropus afer. The sequence goes on from NW_006921590.1 coordinate 33,707,170, forward strand.
GCTGCTTCCATTGGCATTGATTGTAGAACCAAGTAATATGAAGTTATCCAGACAACTTCAATCTTGTCTCCATTTATCGTGATGCTGCTTCTTGGTCCAATTGTGAGGATATTTGTTTTCTTTATGTTAAGGTGTAATCCATACAGTAGACTGTAGTCTTTAATCTTCATCAGTAAGTGCTCTAAGTCATCCTCACTTTCAGCAAGCAAAGTTGTGTCGTCTGTGTATCGCAGGTTGTTAATAAGCCTTCTTCCAATCCTGATGCCACGTTCTTCTTCGTATAGTCCAGCTTCTCAAATTATGATACTGTCTCGGGAACCCAAGGAGAGGTCACTATGAGTCTGATCCAACTCAACGACAGTGAGTTTGGTTTTCGGTTTTATACAGATGGAATAAGTATGGTGAAAGGATACACCCCTGACGCACTCCCTTCCTGATTTTAAAGTATGCAATATCCCCTTGTTCTGTTTGAACAACAGCTGCCTGATCTATGTACAGGTTCCTCATGAGTACAATTAAGTATTCTGGAATTCCCATTCTTCTCAGTGTTATTCACAATTTGTTATGATCCACACAATCGAATGCCTTTGCATAGTCAATAAAACACAAGTAAACATCTCTTTCTGGTATTCTTTGCTTTGAGCCAAGATCCATCTGACATCAGCTGTGATGTCCCTTTTTTCCACGTCCCCTTTAGAATCCAGCTTGCATTTCTGGAAGTTCTCTGTCAATATGCAACCATTTTTTAATTATCTTCAGTAAGAGTTTACTTGCATGTGAATCGATGTTGTGGTGCCATCGAATCAGACCTGACTCATAGCGACCCCTCCTTGGGTTTCTGAGGCAGTATCACTATGGAAGTAGATTGCCCAACCTTCCTTCTGAGGAGTGCTCAATAATTTCCACATTCTGTGGGATCACCTTTCTTTGGAATGGGTACAAGTATGGATCTCTTCCATTCAGTTGGCCAGGTAGCTGTCTTCCAAATCTATTGGCATAGATAATGACTCTAGGAGGTCTAAAAGAATACGGGACAATTTTGTAATTTTATTATATATACAGTTTTGCAGTAAGTAATGACTAAAAATATATATCTGGTTACATAGATATATATGCATATATGTGGATAGGAAGGCACATAGGACTATGGATGTGCATGTATAGTTGTATTTGTAGGCATATGTATATGCATGTGTATGTGTGCTGTATATATATTTGTAAATAAAGCACATGGGGGCACGATTACACATACTTTTAGATATAACCAAATACCTCATGGGATTGGTTTTTTGGTTTTAAGGAAATAAGACCATAGTCTAATGGGGCAACTCAATCTATTGGCATAACATAGTTCATAAAGATAATGCTCTACACCCTAGTTTGGTGAGTAGCATCTGGGATCTTAAAAGCTTACAAGTGTAACTTATATCACTGAACAATATATATAGAAATTGTTAAATAAGAATCTAATTTGCTTTGTAAACTTTCACCAAAAACACAATAAAATCCTTAAAAAAAAATAGTGCTATAGAAACAATACTAAAATAAGAAATAACTGTGGCAAAATAAAAAATTCAACAGAAGGCCTAGAAACTAAATTTGAAGATATCCCCTAGAGAGAAAGAGAGAGAGAAGAGGTATAGAGGACCAGTTCACGAATTTTAGCATCTAATTCATTGAACTCTGGAGAAGGAAAAAAGGGGGAAATGGAGAGAGAGAAGTCATCAAAGAAATAATACAAGATCATTTTCCAGAGCTAACTGACACAAGTCTTTTGGTTGAAATGAGCCAGTAAGAACCAAACACAATGGGGGGAAAAATGACCTGCATATAAACATATCCTTTTGAAATTTTAGAAAAATAGGATAAAGAGACAATAGTAAATGCTTCCAGAGAGAAAAATCAGGTTACTTTAACAGGAACAAAAATAAGAAACAATCCCAGGAAGGGAGATTTGAACTCCTATTTCTATATCCTGCCAGGTTACCAATTGGGTTGTTGTTGTTGTTGTTTGCCGTCGAGTCGGCCCCGACTCATAGCGACCCCTTCTTGGGTTTCCGAGTAGGAAGTTAGATATCCCTGGACATTCAAGGACTCAGAACCTTAACTCCTGTTTTCTTAGGAGTTACTTGAATATATATTGCAGCACAATAAGTAAACCAGGAAAAGAGGAAAACATGATATACAAGAAACAATGGGTTTAATCTGTAAGAGCAGTACAAGGAAGGAAGCCCCAAGATTATAGCTGAAGAGCAGCCAGTCCAGAATAGAGCTGGTGCTGGGACTTCTCTGGGAGGGAGCTCTCCTTTAAGGGGGAGTAGGGAAGGAAGGAGCAGATTCCATGCCATATTTGTTATATTTGAGAAAAGAGAAACTGAAGGATATGAAGAAGATACATCTCTTAGCAAGTTAAAGACAAACAATCAGAAACTCCAAGAAAAATGAAAAGCTGTGTAAGACCAAAAAGAAATAAACAAACAAATCCACTGCTGTCCAGTCAATTCCAACTCATAGATCCTATAGAACAAAGTAGAACTGCCCATAGTGTTTCCAAGGCTATGTAATGTTTACTGAAGTAGACTGCCTCATCTTTCTCCCACAGAGCAGCTGGTGAGTTCACACTCACACAGCCAAGCACTGAAGCACTGCCTCATCAGGACTCTTTACATGAAATAGTTATTATCTAAATATGAAGTAAACCAAAATGTAAGATGATTATAAACTGTTGAAGGAAAGTAAGAAAAGAAAGTCAGTTTCCTTCAATGCCAGGACATTCTCCTTTGAATGACTCAAAGGACAAGACATTGGACCTATTAAAAAATGAAATGTATTCCTTGTTATGACCTATCATTCATCTTTATATGGTCAAAAAATCGCCAGGTTTTTAATATATAACATCTAAAATTACCCTGTGGATAAAGTATAGAAAATTTATTGTGATTGCTGAACAATATGTAAATAACCTGAATGATGTTAAAAGTCAAAATATTGTCAACAAAATGTGAAGAAGAGAGGGAGAAGAGAAAAGAAGAGTGTTAATATCAAGTCACTAAGGTGAATGGAATAAGAATTAAATACATAAATATATTGTTTGCACTTTACAAAGATAACCAATAAAAGAACTCACTTCAACATAGGGGTGGGGGAATAGAGTGGGACAGTATAAATGAGGTAAATCCTCATCTTTCCTAGCAAAGAATAAATAGATATTTTCTAAAGTTCATAAATCAATAGAGAAAAATAGTTACAATATTTAATTACATTTAAAATACAATTAAACTTAAGTTTCATTATAGAACCAGTAAAGAACTAAAAATAAAAATGATTAAGAAGAAAAGAGGCAAAAGGTAGATGGGTGGAGTAAGTTGATAGAACGTTTCTCAACATCATAAATGCTTGTAGCTTTCATGATTTTATACCAGAGCACTCTTGCTTCTGTAAAGATTATTTTACAGAATCCCTATGGAAACCCTATGGAGCAGTTCTTCTCTGTCCTATAGGGTCACTATAAGCAGAATCAACTGAACAGCAATGGGTATGTATGTTTTTTAAAGTTCTTATTATGGAGAATTTTGAAAATCCACAAATGCAGACAGAGTGATATAATGAACCCCCATATACCCATCATCAAATCCTAATAACAATCAGTACATAGTCACTACTGCCTCTGCCACAAAGGTATGAACTCCCCCTACATTATTTTTAAACAAATCACATATGCTATTTCATCTGTAAATATTTCAATCTTTAATGTAAATATTAAACCTAAATTTTTTAATATGATTTCTAAATATAATACCCATAGCCCCTCTCTTTTTGATTATTATTTGTTGATTCCTGATTAGCAATATTGAAATTACCAACTTTTCTCATTTTTCATATCCTCCTACTAATCTAGTATCTGATTTTTAGTAATATCTCTTTTTTTTCAAAACTTCTTTTGAAAATAATTTCAAACCTTAAATCTTTAGTGTGTTTCCTAAGAACAGGATATTCTCTTACATGTCACAGTACCATTTTTAAAATCAGGAAATTTAACACTGATACAGTATACTTACATATAGCCCATATTCAGATTTCTACAATTATTCTATAATGTCCATTTTACCAATATTTTTTCTCTCTCTGAGATCCAATCCAGGATCCTTCATTGCATTTCGTTGTCATGTCTCTTCAGTCTCTTAATCTGAAAGTTTCTCAGGCATTCTTTGTCTTTCATGACTGTTCTGGTTACCTAGTACCACTCTGATAAGAATCTACCACAAATGAGATGGCTTGAACAATCTGGAGTTTATTCTCTCACAGTTTGGAGGCTTTAAGTCCAAGTTCAAAGTGCCAGGCTCTAGGGGCTGGGTGAAAGCCCCTCAGCCTTGGAATCCAGCTCTGCCTCCTGCTCCCAGCCCACTGGAGCTAGAGGCATTTCTTTACTCAGACAGCTGCTGGCTGCTGAGGCTGACAAACCCAAGGTTGACAAGTAAAATGGCACAGTCCTGATGTTACCAAACCACATGGCAGGCCATTACTTTTAAGTTCATTGTAAGTCCTAAGGTCGGCAAAGCATGACAGGCTGCTGAACAACTACATGACTCTATGCAGGGTCCAGGCGTGCCATAAGCTAGAGACCATTCCCAAAGCTGCTGCTTATATGCAGGAAGCAGACCACATAACCAAAGCAGCTACTCAGCTGCTTGTGGTAGATCCCACCATGGAGATGACTGTCAGTCTCATCATGGGGAGTAACTGCCACCTGCTGCCCAGCCACTCAGCCAGGCCCAGGCAGATTGACACACAAACATAACCACCACAATGACCTTAACATTTGTTAATAGCACAGGCCAGTTATTTTATAGAATGCCCCTCAACGTAGGTCTTGTGCTTCTTCTTGAGTAGGTTTCAGTTATATTTCAGTTATACATTTTGGACAGGAAAAAGCATGTAAGTGATAGTGTTTTCTTCTCAGAGAATCACATTAGGAGACATATCATGTCAGTATGTTGCATTATTGGTGATGTTAACTGACTTGATTAAGATGACATCTGTCTTATCTCCTAGAAAGTTACTATTTTGTTTTTCATAATTAATAAGTAATTAGTGAGGAAATACTAAGCAACTGGTAAATATCCTGTTCCTCATCAAAGTTATACTTAATAATTTTAAGCATAACTTGATCATTCTTTTCTAAGCCCATTATTACTGTAAAGGGTGTAAATAGTGATTTTCTAATTCTACCATCCCTTCTCAATTTATTAGATGGCATGCTACTGAAAGGGAGAGCTTTCACTTCTCCTTTGTTTGCTTGTTTGTTTATCAGAATGGGTTCATAGTTTCTTATTTTATTCAGTGGGTTCTAACCCATTAATGTCATTATTCATTTTGATGCTGAATTTGTCCAAAATTTAGCCAGTGAATGATATCATTTTCAAGCTAGGTCCTGTATCCTTTTGGCATGTGCCTTATATATTTTTTAACCTCTTTCTTGCTCTCTGCCACACTAAGATGTTCTAGGACCATGCTATATTTTCCCTGCCCTAGTCTGGTAGCACTGTGATTAAGGCATTTGGCTGCCAACCAAAAGGTTGGCAGTTCAAACCACCAGCCATTCCACAGGAGAAAGTTGAGGCAGTCTGCTTCCATAAAGATTTATAGCCTTGGAAATCCTATGAGTGTCACTATGAGTCAGAATTGACTCAACAGCAATAGGGTTGTTTTTCTTTTTTTTTTTAGTCCTGATGCTAGTCATTTTTCAAGAGCCTTTGGTATGTTTTAGTGGGAAATGTTATTGAGAAACCAAAATTTGGGCACTAGGTGTGCTCACTGCTGCTAGGGTGTCATAACTTCATGATCCTTTCAGAAACCAGGCTGAATGCAAGTTGTAATAGTTAAGGTTGTGTTCAACTTAGCTAGGCTGTGCTTTTAAGTGCTTGGCAGCTAGATGTAGTTATTCTTCATGATGAGATTATAATCACCTCCATGTTGGAATCTGTTGTGAGTAGCTAAGTAGTTGCCTTTGGGGTGTGGCTTGCTTTCAGTATATATAGAGAAGCTTTGTGGAAGGTACCTAGCTTTTTGGAAATTTGGATCCTGCATTTGGCTAAGTTTTCATCTCCAGTTCCTAGATGTGAACCAGTGGCCTACTGACCTTGGAATTTTGCCATTTTACCTATTGACCTGGGATTTGTCAGGCTCAGCAGCTAGTAACTGTGTGAGTCAGAAGAAGCTTCCAGCTCCAGTGGGCCTGAAACAAGAGGCAGAGCTGAAGCCCAAGGTCAAGGGGCCTTCACCCAGCCCCTAGAGCCAGCACTCTGAATTAGAACTGCTAGCCTCCTAAACTGTAAAAGAATAAATTCCTGTTTGTTAAAGCCATCCATTGGTGGTATTTCTGTTATAGCAGCACTAGAGAACCAAGACACAAGTTCACATTGTTACCTCCAATTCCAGCCCAACCCGGTAGGGTTCTTTCCTTCTTCCATTCAGATAGGTGATAGTAGGTGGGCATTAAAATATACTGAAAAAAACCCCTGATGATCTAGATTATAAAAAGTTAAATAAGAAAACATGGGACTCATTAAAAAAACATTGTGCAGTACATCGACAGGGAATTGCCAGAAAATTCAAGCCCGATTCAAAAGAAGACATGGAACATCATTGCTGATGTCAGATAGATCTTGTCTAAATGCAGAGAATACCAGGAAGATGTTTTCCTGTGTTTTATTGACTGTGCAAAGGTATTTGATTGTATGGATCATAACAAATTATGGATAACGTTGCGAAGAATGAGAATTCCAGACCACTTAATTGTGCTCATGTGGAATCACTACATAGACCAAGAGGCAGTCGTTCAGACAGAACAAGGGGATACTGAGTAGTTTAAAATCAGGAAAGGTATTGTATCATTTACATATTTATTCAGTCTGTATGCTGAGCACATACAGCACATAACTATAAAGCATTATGACAGAGTTGATACCAAACTTAACTTGCCTATTAAAAGAAAAAAGAGGCCCAACTAAATACAGTACACAAGAGACACACTTAAAGTGATTCAGAAAGGCAAAATAAAAAGGTATGTATGGACAAAGGTATGAAAACAAAAAAGGGATCAGGGGTAGGAATACTGATATTAAACATGACAAAGGATACTTTTTAATGCTAAAAGCCAAAATTCACAATGAAGATATAATTATGAATATTTATGGGCCAGTAGCACAGCAATACCCTTTATGAAGCAAACACTGCAGGAGACATGTTACATACAGTGGAGGAACAAAGATAAAGATGATAGCAGATTTCATGTTGGAAGCAGTCCAAGATAAGATAGTGGAGCAACATCTTTAAAATATTTTTCTGACATACAGAAGCTGAAAGAATTCCTCAGCAGCAGAAATGCACTACAGGAAATGTTATAGAGTTGCTTAGGCAGGAGGAAAATGATATCAGATGGAAACAAATCTACACAAAGGACTGAAGACCTCCAGAAATGATAACTGCATGGGTAAATGCATATGATTTTTATATTAAAATATTTGAATCTCTTTAGAAGACAATTCACTGTTTGATGCACTCAAAAAATGTACTATGGTATTTATAACAATGTTTAAGTATAATTTATGACAATAGCATAAAACCTTTGAGAAAAGAAATAGAAGTATGGTCTTATAAGGTTCTTATATAATCCATGAAGTAGTAGTATAACATGAAAGTGCATTGTGATAAATTAGAGAAATATAGAAACTTTGAAGCAACCACTAAAATAACAAAGAGTTACAGCTAATAAGTCAAAAAAAAGTTAGCCCATAAGGAGGCAGAAAAGGAGGAAAGGGAGAACAAAGAACAGCTAGGACAGTGTAGCAAGACATAAACTTTAACCTAAACATATCAATATTTACATAAATCTAAGTGATGTAGAAAGCATCCTCAAAAGCACATCCTAAAAGGCAAAGACTATTGGATTGGAAAAATAATAATAACCAAATATATGCACTTTAATTATAAAGACACAAATAGGTTAAAAGTATAAAAGAAGGTATACTATGTTAACACTAATCAAAAGGATGCTAGGCTGTCTCTGTTAATGTCAAAGTAGTTTTCAAAGCAGAGAATATTGTTGGGGATAAAGAAGGTCATTTTATGATGATAACGTATCAATTCATCAAGAGAACATAATACTCCTAAATGTTTATGCATCTAATAGCAGATCTTCAAAATATATGAAGCAAAATCTGATAAAATTGCAAAGATAAGTAAATAAATTGATAATTATAGTTGTAGATATTCATACACTACTCTCAATAATTAATAGAACAAGTAAAGAGAAAATCAATAAGGATATAGAACACTTGTACAGCATTATCAACCCACCTGACCTAATTGATATTTATATTACACTTCTTCCAGCAACAGCAGAATACACATTCTTTTCACCTGCAAACAGTATTTACTAAGACAGGAGTCTGGGCCATAAAGCACATCTAAGTTTAAAAACATTTAAGTCATATAAAGTATGTTCTGTAACCACAGTGGAATTAAATTAGAAATTATAACAAAGATTTATGAAAAATCCCCAATTATTTGGTAACTCAGTAACAATCTTTTGAATAACCTATGGGTCAGGGGAGAGGTCAAAAGGGGAATCAGAAAGTATTTTGAACTGAGTGAAAATGAAAACAATACATCAAAATTATTTGGCTGCTAAACAATTTTGCTGCTAAAGCTGTACATACTGAGTTTAGCAAGGTTTTAGGATACATGACCAGTACACAAAAATAAATGTATTTCTACATACTACCAACAAACACATGGAAATTGAAATTTTAGAAACAATACCATTTACAATACTACCCAGAAATACACAATACTTAAGAAATAAATATGAAAAAGATATACAAGACTTGTACACCAAAAACTGCAAATCTATATATAAATGGAGATACATGTCTTGAGCAAGTGGAAGAAATGATGAAGTAAAAGAGCTGAACAGATTTGAAAGGGTGGCTTAAGAAGTCAAAGTAAAGTATTGTAATGCAATGTGCAAATAGAGAACACGCTCATCATTTCTCAAGCTGAAAGAACTGGAAAAAAAAAAAGAAAAAAATCAAGCCACAAGTTTCAGTATTGAAGGATTCTGTGGGCAAAATATTGGAACAACGTAGGAAGCATCAAAAGAAGATAGAACACATAGAGTCACTGTACAAAAAAGAGTTAGTGTTCAGTCATTTCAGGAGGTGACATATGATCAATACCAATGGTATCGAAAGAAGAAGTCAAAGCCACACTGAAGGAATTGGTAAAAAACAAAAATTGACATAACACCAAACTGGAATGTTTCAACAAATGGATGCAGCACCAGAGGTGCTCACTTACTATGCCAAGATATTTGGAAGACAGCTACATGGCTAACCTATTGGATGATATATATTTGTGCCCATTCCAAAGAAAGGTGATCCAACAGAATGCAGAGGTTATTGAACAATATCATTAATATCATAAAAAAGTAAAATTTTGCTGAAGATAATTCAAAAACAGTCACAGCAGCACATAGACAGGGAACTGCCAGAAATTCAAGCTGGATCCAGAAGAAGATGTGGAATGAGGGATATCATTGCTGACATCAGATGGATCTTGGCTGAAAGCCGAGAATACCAGAAAGACGTTTACCAGTGTTTTGTTGACTATGCAAAGGCATTTCACTGTGTAGATCGTAACAAATTATGGATAACCTTTCAAAAACAGAAATTCCAGAACATTTCATTGTGTTCATGTGGAACTTGTACATAGACCAAACAGAATGAGGGGATACTGCATGGTTTAAAGTCAGGAGAAGTGTGCATCAGGGCTGTATCCTTTTACCCTCCATACTTACTCAGTCTGTCTGCCGAACACATGCTCTTGAGAAGAATGAGGAAGACCTTTGTTAACTGATTTAAAGTGATTTCTAAGCTAATACTGTAAACTGAGAAAACCTTCATATAAGAAAGAAGGGGGTGTAAGCAGATAGACATGCGTGTGCTCATTTGTACAAAAGAAATATTGTTGATAGTTGCCATAAGGTTGATTCCAACTTATGATGACCCCATGTATTACAGAGTGACTGTTCCATAGGTTTTTCTTAGCTGTAATCTTAACAGAAGCAGATTGTCTTTTCTTCTGCAATACACAGGGTGGGTTTAAACTGCCAACCTTTAGGTTAGCATTCAAGCACAAACCTTTTGCATCACCTAGGGACCTTGTACAAAAGAAATACAGGAAAGAGAAAACAAAAAGTAAACAGCTTAGTTATTACCAATGGGGGTATATAGTAGGTTGAAAAATGGCCCCCAAAAAAGATAACTCACTGCCATCGAGTCGGATCTGACTCATAACGACCCCTCCTTGGGTTTCCAAGGCAGGTATCCCTATGGAAGTAGATTGCCCAACCTTCCTTCTGAGGAGTGGCTGGTGGGTTTGAACCGCCAGACTTCTGGTTAGCAGTCAAATGCCTTAGGCATCCTTACCCATGAAACCTATGAATATGACCTTCTTTGGAAAAGAGGTCTTTGCAGATGTAATTAAATTAAGAGTCTCAAGATGGACTTTAGCTAACTCATATGACATAGACAAATTTCAGACTACTTGGTTACATGTTTTTTTGTTTTTTTTTTTCAAAAATTTCCCATGTATCTAGATAAAGAAAGAGAACAGTTTTAGTTGGAGTATGTCTATTGATAGTTAAGATTGTGGGTCAGTTTGGCTGGGCCATGATTCTCAGTGGTTTAGCAATTATGATGCAGTCATTTTGTATGATGAGATCTGCTGTGAGCAGCCAGTCAGTTGAAAGGGAATTTCCTCAGGGCTGTGGCCTGCTTCTAGTATATATGGACATACCGGCAGTGATCTTTGGCTTTTGCTTGATTTGGATCCTGCATCTGGCTCATCATCTGACCTCCGTTTCCTGGACTTGCACCAGTGACCTGCCATATTACCTGCAGATTTGGAGACTGTTGCCTTTACAGCCTGTGAGCTAACAGCCAATCTTGGATGATCTGCCAATCTTGGACTCATCAGCCTCCAAAGCAGCAACCTTCTGTATTGCCAATCTTGGGTTCATCAACCCCTGTAGCTATGTGAGTCAGGAGAAACCTCCAACTTGATATCTGACCCATGGACTTGGGACTTGCCAACCTCTGTAACTGCATGAGCCATTTCCTTGAGATAAATTTCCCTCTCTCTCTCTCTCTCCCCCCCTCCCTCCCTCCTTCCCTTCCTCTCCCCCCTTCTCTCTTTATATATATGTGTGTGCATGTGGGTGTATATAGGTGTGTGTATATATATATGTGTGTGTGTGTGTGTATATATATGTATTATATATATATATGTGTATGTATATACATATAAAAACCAAACTCACTGCCATCGAGTTGGCATCCCCTCCTTGGGTTTCCAAGGCTATATCTCTATGGAAATAGATTGCCCAATCTTCCTTCTGAGGAGTGGCTGGTGGGTTTGAACCGCCTGCATTCTGGTTAGCAGTCAAATGCCTTAGGCACTATGCCACCAGAGCTCCTGTGTGTGTATAGATAGATAGACAGACAGACAGATAACACATACTTCAGTGGTTTTGCTTCTCTAGAGAACCCAGCCTAAGACATATGATACCAAGAGTGGTTTGAGAGAAATAAAATCTTAAAGATGCGTTTTTCTAAATTGATGATGTCTGATTAGTTGTAAAGGCACTGATGACTCTGCCTCCATTAGTAAAGAGGACACTGCTAACCCATGGTGTGATGTAGCAGTATTAATGCACAAAATTGCACCACTAGTTGGTCTAGTATTGGTGAGAAGTGAGGCTCTCTCTGGGTGTTCACATATTTGATACTTTTCTTCAGTTTTGTCAGAATGAGAAGTATAAGGAAGCTGGTTGGTTGCTTCTACTTATGCTAGACAAAGTGATGGAAGAATGAGATGAGCTCAGGGCTTCAGTCACAGCTCAAGCACCACATTAAATACCTCAGTGTTTTCACTTGTGCCCTGAAAGAAAGGCTCATTTACTAAAAGGTAACAATTGATACTGCCAAAAACCAAACCCAGAAACTTATAATAGAGTGGCTGAATTACAGTGCCAAGGGAATTGGCAACCTCCAGTCATGTCTGAAGGAGCTCTGGTGGCATAGTGCCTAGGGCATCTGACTGCTAAACAGAAGGCTGGTGGTTCAAACCTACCAGCCACTCCATGAAAGGAAGACTGGGCAATCTACTTCCATAAAGATTTACTGCCTCGGAAACCCGAAGTGGGTCACTGTGAGTCAGAATTGACTCAGTGGCCGTGAGTTTGGTTTTGGAATGGTGTCTGAAGTTGAAATGAGGGGAAGAAGTGGGATCCTGAAATTGGGATGGGAGCATATGGGCAGATAATCAGGAACCTGGGGACATTGAACCCCTAAATTCTGTTGAGTCACTCCTGCCAGCAGAACAAGCTGTCTTACTTCCATTTGATGACACTAACCCAGCTTTGCCTGCTGAGTCATTATCTGAGATTATCACCTGGGGCAGCAGCTGGGGCATTGCCTGAGGCAGATGCCTTACAAGACATTGCTGAGTATTCCCAGGAACCACCCCCACCACCCATTGTTGCTTCTAGACCTATAACTAGACTTAAGTCTTGCTGAGCCCCAAAAGTTCAAGTACAGAGTGTGACACAGGAAGAAGTATGCTACACTCCAAAAGAACTGCTTGATTTTTCTAATATGTACAAACAGAAACCTGGAGAATATATGTAGGAATGGCTATTAAGGGTATGGGATAATAATACAAGGAACATAAAATTGGATCAATCTGAGTTTATTGGTTTGGGCCACTAAGCACAGTCTTTATTCAGTGTTTCTGCTTGAGAGGTTAGGAAAGATCTAATAGTTGATTTGGTTGGTTCACTGAAGCATGGATTATGCCTTAGCTTACACTAAGTTAAGTTGAAGTACCAAATCTACTTTGGTATACTGTAGAAGAAGGTGTCCAAAGGCTTAGAGAAATTGGCATGTGAGAATGGATTTATCAGATTATACCCATAGGACCCATACATGTGACATACCCAGAGGGCACACCTCTTACCACCATCCAAAACAAAACCAAACTCACTGCTGTTGAGTTGGATCCAACTCATAGTGACCTCTCTTTGGGTTTCTGAGGCGGTTGTTGTTATATGCTGTCAAGTCAGACCCAATTCATAGCAACTCCTCCTTGGTTTCTGAGGCGGTATCACTACGGAAGTAGATTGCCCAGGCTTCCTTCCGAGGAGTGGCTGGTGCGTTTGAACCACAGCCTTCCCGTTAGCAGTCAAATGCCTTAGGCAGGGAACCCCAGCATCCTTGAGGACTGCTATGATTACTATTTTATGTGAGCGAGATTTGACAGTGGAAACTGGCCTCATTAAGACATCTAATTACAGTGGGACTGATTGGACCCTGTGGTAGTAGGGGCCATGTGGCAGCACTTGATCAACAAAGACAAAGGTAGAAGTGGTTACCATAATGGACTGGAGAGTCAAAGCAATAATCAGAATATTCTGCCTCATGTGGACCTGTGGTGTTGGCTACTTAAGAATGGTGTCCCTAGGAGTGAAATAGATGGGAAATCTACTAAATATTTACTTGAAGAAGAATTCTAGGTCAAGTAAACAGCTGTCTAACTTGAATCACCAGAATACGGAGTCGCATGACCCCTCAATTAATTCCTAGACTTGAGCCAGCTTACAGACCCACAGCCCCTTCAATGAAGGACCTCACTACACTGCCAAAAATTTATACTGTTAATCTTTCTCCCAGCCTTCCCCAAAGGGATCTGTGGCTTTTTACGAGAGTGATTGTTCGTTGGTAATAAGGAGATAATCAGACTTTTCGGGGATTACTGGACACTGGCTCTGAATTGATACTAACTCCAGGAGCCCCAAAACATCACTGTGGTCCATCAGTCAGAGTGGGGGCATATGGAGGTTGTGTTAGTTAAGTTTGTGTGTCAACTTGGCTGGGCAGCTGGATGTAGGTACCTCGCATGGTGAGAGTGGTAATTAACTCCATGGTGGAATCTATTGGAGCAGCTGAATAACTGCTTTAGGTATGTGGTCTGCTTCCAGTATATAAAATGCAACTTTGAGGAAGGTCTCCAGATTTTTGGCACACTTGAACCCTGCATATAGCCAAGTTCTCATTCAGTACCCTGCCATGCTCTGCCAATCTTGGGACTTTCAATGGACTTGAATTAATAGCCTGCCATGGTTTGGTAACATCGGGACTGTGCTTTTTTTTTTTTTTTTTTTTAATGCATTTTATTGAAATATAATTTATGTACAGTGAAATACACAAAACTAAAGTGACATGGGTCAATGCATTTTTTTTTTCAATGTTCCCTCCCCTCCTCTCCTACCCCTGGCAACCAACAAAGAAAGTTTCTCTCCATATATAAACCTTTCCTTGACCCTCCACAACAATGAACTAATACTATATTTGTCCTTCTGTGATTGACTTATTTCATAAGTCATAATGTCCTCATATAATGTTCTCCAAGTTCATCCGTATTATAGTGTTTTGCAGACTGTACATTATTCTTTAGTACTGCATAGCATTCCATTATGTGTATGTACCATAGGTTGGTCATCCACTCTTCTCCTATAAATCTTAGAGATAAGTCCCTTGCCAGATATGTTATTATCAGAAAATATGAATTTGTTGCTGTCATTTTTGTTATGTGCTTTTTCGTGGTGTGTTTCTTTGTTCCATATAATTTTCTATGCTAAGCTTGTTTGTTTGTGAATCGTGTTATCACTTCCTTCACTGCTATTGTTTTAGCATTTTCTGAATATTTATGCTCGTCCTCTTTTTTGATGTGAAGGTTTATCATTTTTCTTTGAGGTTACCCTGTGATTTATAGTTTTCTTCCCAAATTTAGAACATTCGTTCTGTCTTGTAGTTGTCTTGACTTCCCTACCATCTAGAAATTCTATAATGACACTTTTTCCCCTCTTTTTGGTTTATAGTTGTCCTCATTTGTCAATTGATTTCTCTGGTTCAGGACCGTGACTTTTTACTTGTTCACCTTGGGTTTGTCAGTCTCAGCAGCCAGCAGCTGCCTGAGTGAAGAAAGCCTCCAGCTTCATTGGGCTGAGAGCCAGAGGCAGAGCTGAAGCCCAAGGTTGAGGGGATTTCACTCAGCCCCTGGAGCCCAGCACTTTGAACTCAGACTTCTAACCTCCAAAACTGTAAGAGAATAAACTCCTGTTTATTCAAGCCATTCCAACTGTGGTATTTTCTGTTAGAGCAGCACTAGGTAACCAAAACAGAATATGGTCCTGGGAGTGGGGTGCTGCTCTGACAGACACCTAAAATGTGGAAACAGGAGTGGAGTGCGTCCTTCACCCGAGATCCCTGTTCAGAGAGATGGCAACAGCAGAGCCAAGAGACCAGCATTAGACAGCAACAGGCTTATCAGTTCTTGGAGGAAAAAGCTGGATACCATTGGATAGGCAACTTCCTGGCAGAGTGGGTTGCCTTTGGGTATTCATTGGTAGAAGCGATCAGCATGAAATGGAGTAGCAGGCTGGTTGGCCCACAGAGCAAAGAAGCTGAGTGCTGTTGGGGCAGGAAGATTTCCGGCAGAGTGGTTGCCTTTGGTGTTAATTGGCAGAAGTGGAGAGATCAGGGAAACTGGAAGCAGTGCTGCCTCAGCCTCAAGGTTAAAACCATGGCCTTTGGGTGGAACCACTACAGTTCCCTAGGTTTCAAAGAGCCACACTTTCACTAACTTGGTTTTGGAGTGTGGGGCTGCTTGTTTATGTGAGCCAGTGGGATGGAGCCATAGCTGCTGCCCAAGAGTGAGGGGGTGGGCTGCCATGCCCAAGAGGTAGAGGAATGAGGCACACCAGGCCAAGGGGGTGAGGTCGCAACTCAGAGGAACTAGGGGACTGGAGCCATCCAGTGAAGGATATCTTTACAGATGTCACCCATTGAAGATCTGTATAGGTGCCAAGTTGACAAGGGGTGGAATTGTGGTAGTTAAATTTGTGTGTCCACTTGGCTGGGCCTGGTTGAGTGGCTGGGCAGCTGGATGTAGTTATTCCACATGGTTAGATTGGTAATTAACTCCATGGTGGAATCTATTGGAGCAGCTGAGTAGCTGCTTTAGGGATGTGGTCTACTTCCAGTATATAATAAGCAACTTTGAGGAAGGTCTTCAGCTTTGGGCACTCTTGAACCCTGCATGTAGCTGAGTCTTCATTCAGTAGCCTGCCATGCTCTGTTGATCTTGGGACTTTCAATGGACTTGAATTAATGGCCTGCCGTGTGGATTGGTAACATCAGGACTGTGCCTTTATACTTGTTGACCTTGGGATTGTCAGCCTCAGCAGCCAGCAGCTGCCTGAGTGAAGAAAGCCTCCAGCTCCAGTGGTCTGGGAGTCAAAAGCAGAGCTGAAGCCCAAGGTTGAGGGGCTTTCATCCAGCCCCTGGAGCCCAACACTTTGAACTGGGACTTCTAACCTCCAAAACTGTAAGAGAGTAAACTCCTGTTTGTTCAAGCCATCCCATTTGTGGTATTTTCTGTTAGAGCAGCACTAGGTATCCAAAACAGAGGTCAAGTAGTTGATGGAGTCTTACCTCAGACGTGTTTCACAGTGGGTCCTCTGGGTCCCTGAACCCATCCTATAGTGATTTCTCCAATTCCAGAATGCATAATTGGAGTGCATATACTTAACAACTGACAGAACCCCCATTTTAGATCCCTGCTATGTGGAAAAAGGGTTATGGTAGGAAAAGTCAAGTGGAAGCTATTAGAACTTCCTGTACCCAGGAAAATAATAAACCAAAAGCAATATTGCATTCCTGGAGGGATTGCAGAGATTAATGCCACCATCAAGGACTTGAAGAATGCAGGGGTGGTGACTCCCACCACATCACCATTTAACTTGCCTATTTGGCCTGTGCAGAAAATGGATGGATCTTGGAGAATGACAGTGGATTATTGTAAACTCAATCAGTTGCTGACTCCAATTGCAGTTGCTGTTCCAGATGTGGTTCTTTACTTGAGCAAATCAATACATCTCTTGGTACCTGGTATGCAGCTACTGATCTGGCCAATGCCTTTTTCTCAGTTCCTATTTCAAAGAACCACTAGAAGCAGTTTGCATTCAGTTGGCAAGGCCAGTAGTACACTTTCATGGTTTTACCTCAGAGAGATATCAACTCTCCAGCCCTACATCCTAATTTAGTCTGCAGAGACCTTGATCTCCTTTCCTTTCCACGAGACATCATGCTAATCCATTACATTGATAGCATTATGCTGATTGGACCAAGTAAGGGAAAGTATCAATGACCCTAGACTTATCAGTAAGATATTTGTGTACTAGAGAATGGGAAATTAAACCAACAAAAATTCAGGCACCCTCCACCTCAGTGCTGTTTCTAAGGGTCCAGTGGTGTGGGACATACCAAGATATTCTTACTAAAATGAAAGTTAAGTTATTGTATTTGGCATCTCCCACAACTAAAAAAGGGCACAACACATGTTAAACCTTTTTGTATTTTGGAGGGAACATATACCTCATTTGGGTATGCTGCTCTGGCCTGTGTATCAAATGATTAGAAAAGCTGCTAGTTTTGAGTGGGGCCCAGAACTATAGAAGACTTTGCAATAGGTTCTGGTCAGTGTGCAAGCCTCTCTGCTACTTGGGCTTTATGATCTGGTTGATCCAGTGATGCTTGAACTTTCAGTTCTGCTGATAAACATGCTGTTTGCAGTCTTTGGCAGGCCCCTATTAGTGAATCACAGTGCAGACCCTTAGGATTTTGGAGCAAAGCCCTGCTATT
Organism: Orycteropus afer afer; assembly: GCF_000298275.1. Taxonomy (NCBI): domain Eukaryota; kingdom Metazoa; phylum Chordata; class Mammalia; order Tubulidentata; family Orycteropodidae; genus Orycteropus; species Orycteropus afer. The sequence goes on from NW_006921590.1 coordinate 33,724,995, forward strand.
CTTGGCAGATGACTACTCTCCTTTTGAGAAACAGCTTTTGGCTTATTACTGGGCCTTAGATAGAGGCTCAGCATCTAATCATGAGCTATCAAGTCATCATGCTACCTGAGCTTCCCATCGTGAACTGGGTGTTGTCTTAGCCACAGAGACATAAAGTTGGAAGTTCACAACAGCACTCCATCATGAAATGGAAATGATATGTGAGATATTACACTTGAGAAGGACCTAAAGGAAATAAATTACATGAGGAAGTAGTCCAATGCCTGTGGCATCCACTCCAATCACATTACCTTCCCACTCTCAGTCTGCACCTGTGGTCTCTTGGGGTGTACCTTGTGATCACTTGACAGAGGAAGAGAAGACTCATGCCTGGTTTACATATGGTTTTGTGTGATATGCAGGCACCACTCAATAGCAGCACTGAAGCCCCTTTCTGGGAGCTCCATGAAGGACAGTGGTGAAGGGAAATCCACCCAATGCACAGAACTTCAAGCAGTGCATCTAGTTGTTCACTTTGCTTGGAAGAAGAAATGGCCAGATAGGTGATTGTATACTGATTGATGAGCTGTGGCCAATGGTTTGTTGGATGGTCAGAGACTTGGAAGAAACACGATTGGAAAATTGGTGACAAAGAGGTATGGGGAAAAGGTATGTGGTTAGAGTTCTCTGAATGGGCTGAAGAAGTGAAGATATTTGTTCATCAAAGGGTGACCTCAGCAGAAGAGGATTTTAACAATTAAGTGGATAGGATGACATGCTCTGTGGGAACCAGTCATCTTCTTTCCCCAGCCACTCCTGTCATTGCCCAAAGGGCTCATGAACAAAGTGGCCATGGTGGTAAGGATGGTGGTTATGCATGGGCTCAGCAATACGGGCTTCTACTCACTAAGGCTGACTTGGCTACAGCCATTGCTGAATGCCCAGTCTGCTAACAGCTGAGACCAACACTAAGACTGCTATATGGAACCACCCTGGGGGTGATCAGCCAGCAGCCTAGTGGCAGGTTATTTACACTGGACTATTTCTATCATGGAAAGGGTAGAATTTTGTTCTTACTGGAATAGACACTTACTCTGGTTACAGATTTGCCTTCCCTGTATGCAGTGCTTCTGCCAAAACTACCATCTGTGGACTTACAGAACAGCGTATCTACCATCATGGTATCCCATACAGCATTGCCTCAGATCAAGGGACTCTCTTCACAACAAATAAAGTGTGGCAGTTGGTCCATGCTCATGGAATTCACTGGGAGCTCTGGTAGCATAGTGCCTAAGGCACTTGACTGCTAACCAGAAGGTTGGTGGTTCAAACCCACCAGCCACTCCTCGGAAGGAAGGTTGGGCAATCCTACTTTCACAGTGATACTGCCTCGGAAACCCAAGGAGGGGTCGCTATGAGTCGGGGCTGACTCGATGGCAAATAACAACAACAACAAACCATGTTCCCCATCATCCTGACGGAGCTGGCTTAACAGAACAATTTAATGGCCTTCTAAAGACAACATTATGGTGCCAGCTATGTGGCAATACCTTGTAGGGTTGGGGCACTTTCTCCAGGAGGCTGTATATTCTCTAAATCAGCATCCATTATATGGTGCTGTTTCCCCAGTAGCCAAGATTCATAGGTCCAAGAACCAGCTGGTGGAAATGGGAGTGGCAGTCCTCACTGTTACACCTAGTGACCCATTCAAAAAGTGTTTGCTTCCTGTCCCTTCAACCCTATGCTCTGCAAGTCTGGAGGTCTTAGTCCCAAAGGGAGGAATACTCCCACCTGAAGACATAATTAATATAATTGAACTAGAAGTAAAGCATGCCACCCAGGTTTTTTGGGCAAAGAAGGGAGTTACTGTATTGTCTGGTGTGATGCATCCTGATTACCATTCCCTGTGATTAAAGTCAATGAAAAACTACAGCAACCCAATTCTGGTATGACCACTGGTGGCCTAAACCCTTCAGAAATGAAGATTTGGGCCACCCCACCAGGCAAAGAGCCACAACCAGCTGAGGTGCTTGCTGAGGGCAAAGTGAATACAGAATGGTGATCGAAGAAGGTAGTTGTAAATATTAGCTACAATCATGTGACTGGTTGCAGGACTGAGGACTGTAATTGTTATGAGTATTTCTTCTTTGCATGTATGCATCAAATATTTTTGTTTCCAGTTGTAAAATATTAGATGTAAATGTGGCTGATGTGTTTTCAGTGTACACATTTGTATCATGTTAGGCACAAGTATGACTTTATAATTGTCTTTATGTAGAGATGATGTATGATTTAAGGAGTTGTGTACCAATGCCAAATTGACAAGGAGTGGACTTTGATCATTAAAGTTGTGTATCAATTTGGCTGGACCATGATTCTCAGGGGTTTAGGAATTATGATGTAGTTATCCCACATGATGAAATCTTATATAATGTAATCACCTCCATGATGAAGTCTGCTATGAGCAGCCAATCCATTGAAAGGGGATTTCCTCAGAGCTGTGACCTGCTTCTAGTATATATGGACTTCCTGGCAATGATATCTGGCTTTTTGCTTGATTTGGATCCTGTGTCTGGCTCATCATCTGACCTCCATTTCTTGGATTTGTACCAATGGCCTGCCATATTACCTGCCAATTTTGGGACTGTTGCCTTTGTGACCTGTGAGCTAACAGCCTGTCATTCTACCTGCTGATCTTGATTCATCAGCCTCCAAAGCAGCAACCTACTGTATTGCCTTGGGTTCATCAGCCCTGCAGCTCCATGAGTCAGGAGAAGCCTCCAGTTTGGCATCTGTCCCACAGACTTGGGACTTGCCAGCCTCGCAACTTCATGAGTCATCTCCTTGAGATAAATTGTATCCTTTCACCACACTTACTCAGTCTGTATGCCAGGCAAATAATTCAAGAAGCAAGACTGTATGAAGAAGAATGTGGCATCAGGATGAGAGGAAGACTCATTGACAGCTTGTAACATGCAGGTGATACAGCCTTGCTTGCTGAACATGAAGAAGACTTGAAGCACTACTGATGAAAGTCAAAGACTGAAGTCTTCAGTATAGGTTATACCTCAACAAAAAGAATAGAAAAACCTCAAAACATCACAATAAATGTAGAAAGAATGAAGTTGTCAGGGATTTCATTTTACTTGGATCCACAATCAACACCCATGGAAGCAGGAGTCCAGAAATCAGACATTATATTGCACTGTGCATATCTGCTGCAAGAGACCTCACTAAATTAGTTTTAAGGAGCAAAGATGGAACTTTGAAGACTAAGGTGCCACTAACTCAAGCCATGGTATTCCCTCATATGCATATGAAAGCTGAACAGTGAATAAGGAAGACCGAAAAAAGAGTTGATGCCTTTGTATTGTGGTGTTGGTGAAGAATACTGAAAATATCATGGACTGCCAGAAGAACAAACAAATCTGTCCTGGAAGAAATGCAGCCAACATGCTCCTTAGAAGCAAGAATGGCCAGACTTCATCTCACCTGCTTTGGTCATGTTATCAGAAGGGGCCATTCTCTGGAAAAGCATATCATGCTTGGTAACGTAGATGGTCAGCAAAAGAGGGGCAGGATCTCAATAAGATGGATTGACACAGTGGCTGCAACAATGGGCTTAAGCATAGCAAGAATTGTGAGGATGGTGCAGGAGCAGCCAGTGTTTCATTCTTTTGTACGTAGGGTCACTATGAGTCTGAGCCATCTTGATAACCTATATATAAGTTTCACTCATTTTGCTTCTCCACAGAACCCAGCCTAAGACAGTCTATTATCCTTCATGTGTAAATTACACTTAACAACCTCTACCAAGATCGGTGGGATTAATTTTCCAGGACATATCTTGATGTGTTAGAATATACACAGTATATACCTCTATGGCATTTGATTCACAGATCACCAAATATAATTAAATAATAATTTTAACTTCATTGAAATACACTATGCATGCATATATACATATAGTATGCCTTTAATAAAATTTAAATTTTATATATATTAATTACATTTTAAGTGTATTGATTGTTCCATATTCGAAAACAACAAGTTTGCTTAGCTGGCAATTTATTGTACAGGAAGGAAAAAATTCTGCATGCTTTTTTATATTTGTTTGCTAATTTAGTTTTGGTTTTGATATTTTTCAGGATGTGGTGGATACCCACCCTGGCCTTACGTTCTTGAAAGATGCTCCAGAATTCCACTCTCGCTACATCACCACGGTAGGCTGAGTCCTCATTTGTCTTAATGTAATTCCATAAGTCTCTTTCAGATCATTATGCAAAATGTAATGATCATTTTAAGTGGGAGGAAGGACAGTAAAATTCATTTACTAATATATGTAAATCTATTACCATTTTTATATGTGTTTAGTGCTCAAGAGGTCTCTCATATACAAAATTAAATTAATATAGTCATTCTTGTCTGGTCTTATGAGGTGTACCTTATGTTGTGCCATGAATATTTATATCCAGTTGATCTTTAGCATTTCCAAATAAGACTGAAATGAATTTTCAGCAGCCTTTCCCAGAAAAAGATGTGTCTCTAGCACCTGAGAGTGAGAAGTGAAATGATAACGAGAATAGCTTTCTTGTAACCATAAAACAGATCACATAAGAATTTTAAATAACATAATATAATCCCGTATTTTGTGAGGTACTTTCATTCCATTTTTTCTCATGCACAACCTCATGTCTTCAGTCACAGGCCAGGCATGAATTTTGAATGAATGCACACAGGCCTGCAGTGCACAGTGCAGCCATAGCATGCATTCTCTGTCCTAGATTCCAGTTATCTGTGGAGGAATGCCAAAGACTTGTCCAGTGCACAATCCAACCTTACATTTGCAGACACACTCAAAGGAGATCACCCTTCTGTTCAGGCCCCCAGCTAAGCAGGGCAGTCTTCTCTGAGGAAATCCACTTCTCACTGTTAGGGTACTGCTGGTTATGGATGTGTTGGGTTCTGCCAAATTAAAGGTTACTACTGGGTTTTCTCTTGTAGGAATTGTCCCTCTTATAGGAATTTCATTCTAAGCATTTACATTGACTCTTCTGCCAGTGTAGAAATAAAACTTCTTAAGATTCTGTCCAAGCCAGAGGTGTCCCCGTCATGTAAGACTCTCAGAAGTTATTTCTGTCTGTTAACCAGGATGCTATACTAAATTACCTCCCCACAATCACCTTGGCCCTGTCTGCTCTCATTTCTCACTTGCATTACTTTTAATTAGTCTGTTTCTACCCTCATTGCTCTGTAGTCTAGTCTCCACAAAGCAGAAAGTGTTCCTTTGAAAATGTAAGTTAGATCATGTCACCTCTCTGCTAAAACCCTCCACTTGTTTCCCATCACTTAGCAAGAATGCCACAGTCCTTGCCATCACACTCCATAATCTCGCCTACACCATCATTCCCCTGCTCTCTGTTCTTATCTCTTACCACTCTCCCCCTTGCTGGTTCTGGGTCCAGCCCATGGCCTCCTCTTTGTTACTGGAACAGAACAGACCTGCTCCTGCTTCAGGTGCTTTGTTCTTACTCTTTCCTCTTCCTAGCACACTCTTCCTACAGATTTCCACAAGGCTCACTCCCTCACTTTATCCAGTTACCTGCTCAGGGAATCCCCTATTAGTGAGGGCTTCCCTGATTACTCTCTGCCTTCTTCGTCTTTTGTTTTTCCTCTGCCTCCTCCCCCTGTCTTTTCTATTCTTTTTCCCCTGCTATATTTTTCTTCTTAGCTCTTATCACCATCTGATATTTTTGTTTTTGTTGTTTATTATCCATCTCCTTTTATATTAATATAAACTTCATAAGAGCAGGGACTCTGTCCATATTTTTCACTACTACATCCTTTGTACCTAGAATAGTGGCTGGTACATAATAAGCACCCAGTAAATGTTTATTGAGTTATTCAGTGAAATTATTCATGCTTAAGAATTCTACATTAGCTCTGGCTACAATCCCAAGGGGAATTATTGGGTTCTAATTGTTGACTGCTCTATAAACTCAGGACATTGTTAACTGCATAATTTAGAATCTTAAGAGTTGGAAAGGGAAACTATTTATAAAGATCAACCTCAGAATTATTGACAAATACCTCAGAGAAAAAGCAAAGTATTTTATCATATGACCCTATTAAATGTTATTTACTCTCAATGGCATACAATGTGAAAGAACAATTAATACATTGTTTACATGCTACAGTTATCCAGTTATTTCATTTTACAGTTGGAAGAAACCACTGACACATAGTGCAATTCACATATTAGCTTACACGTGGTTCCTACATGATGAAGAAAAGTTGTATAACTTCTGTTTTCTGTTTATCACTAGACAATTATGCTACAGGAAAAGACTTTTTTGGTTTTCTTTTTAGTAATTATTTTGTCAGCTGTCTCTTAGACTGGAAAGACAGAGCATCAACTATGCATACATGTAAGAAGGACATTCCTGCCCAAATACGAGATTGTTACCTGAAACCAGTCATATTCTTCTTTATTCACAGAGAAGAGTTAGCAGTCAGAAATATGCTTCTTGATATTGAAGTATTCTTAACAGAACTAATGAAAATGAAATTGGAAATACCAACCAATTACAGCCTTTGAATGCAGTTTGACATGCTGTGCAAAGAAATTGCCAGTGAATAAAAGAATCTGCTTATCTAAACTGGTATTTACTAACTTTTGAGGAAAGAGATACTCGCATAAATTTTTTAAATGATGAGATTTAAAATATTTCTTTATGACACCTGGTGCTGGCAGTAAAGATATTTTTTGCTCAGGTGGTGTCTTAGTGATGTGTTCAGTGTCTGAATTGGCCTGAGTCCCTCCCTCCAAGCTGAAGTGCCAGGAGTTTTCTTGTTGAGGACAAGGTACAGAGATTTCCTAAGAAAACTTTAGCTGTGGTGAATATAGTTCATTACTGAGAGCTTAACTCTTTCCCCATGAACATTTCCCCTTTGACAGAGGAAAAAAAAAAAATCATTATTGTTGGATACATTTAAAAAATAAAAGTCCAAATTATGTAAAAGATCATGAAGAAATTGAGAACCAAATGTAACCAAATTGTGGATCAGGAATCCCTTCACCACTCTCTGCCAAGTGGAAGACCCACCCTTCTATCATTTGACTATGTTCATGCACATGTGCACTCAAGTCATTTACAGTGAGAAATCTCTTCACATTATGGTCCTCTAGTACCGCTCTAATAGAAAATACTACAGGTAGAAGGCTTAACAAACGGGTTTATTCTCATACAGTTTTGGAGGCTAGAAGTCCAAGTTCAAAGTGCCAGCACTAGGGGCTAGGTGAAAGCCCTTTGATCTTGGGCTTAATCTCTGCTTCTTGCTCCCAACCCACTGGAGCTGGAGGGGTGTCTTTACTGAGGTAGCAGCTGGCTGCTGAGGCTGACATGCCCAAAATTGACAAGTAAAATGGCACTGTCCCAAGATTACCAAACAGCTGCATGCAGGATCCAAGCATGCCAAAAAGCTAGAGACCCTCCTCAAAGCTTCTCCTTATATACTGGAAGCAGACCACATCCCTAAGGCAGCTACTCATCTGCTCCACGTTCTGCCATGGAGTTACCAGTCTCAGCATGGGAAATAACTGTATCCAGCTGCCCAGCCACTCAAAACCAGGCTCAGTGAGGTTGGCACGCAGCTTAACTACTACACTTCATAAGTGATATGTGTGCATTCACTTAGTTGAAAGAAACTAGATGACAGAGCCTCCAAACACTTATTTATTCCATTCCTGTTATTAATGTGCCGTTGAGTCGGACCCGACTCATAGCAACCCCTCCTTGGGTTTCTGAGGCAGTATCACTACAGAAGTAGATTTTCTAACCTTTCTAGTGACCTATAATCATGAACCAAGCCAAACCCACTAACATCAAGTTGATTCTAACTCATGGTGACCCCCGTTGGGTTTCCAAGGCTGTAAATCTTGACTAAAGTAGATTGCTTCATCTTCTTCCCACAGAGCAACTGGTGGGTTTGAACCTCTGACCTTTGGGTTAGGAGCCAAATGTCTTACCAGTTATGCCACCAGAGCTCCATCATAATTGAATTAGAGGTCTGCAATTTCATAGATGTAAAGCAGAAAGGAAACTGACATGTGACTCCACTTGTCTATCAAGTTTACCAGAAATCCTTTGGTGTAAGTGCCAAATTTCATTCCCCTTACTGGTAGCAAACGATTATTGTTGTTATTAATTTTTAATTTGTTTAATATCTTTTAAATTTTGGTTAATTTCTTTTTATTTACCTAAAAGTGGTAGACTTAAAAGTTAAAAAAAAAAAAAAAATTAATGTAGAACCAGAAGCTATATGCTCTTACCACTAGATGGTGCCCCTACATCAATAAACTGAAATGCTGCCTTGGTAATGTTGACATCAACAAATTAGTTCATGAAGTGGGACCACTGAATAAGAAGAATTTAGATTTGAAAACATGGAATACTTGTGTATTTTTTGGAAGTATGATATAAGTAGGTTGGAAGAGGCTGAAAATAAGAAATGCCTAAAAGTCGAACTATTCACCAGTCTTAATTCTGTCAAAAAGAAGATAAACATGATAAAAAATACAATAAGATAAATACAGAAATAAAGTTTTATAATTTCAAATGTAGGCACTCTGGTAGCATGGTGCTTAAGGCACTTGGCTGCTAACCAGAAGGCTGGCAGTTCAAATCCACCAGTCACTCTTCTGAAGTAAGGTTGGGCAATCTCCTTCCATAGTGATACTGCCTCGGAAACACAAGGAGGGGTTGCTATGAGTCGGGTCCAACTTGAGAGCACATAACAACAACAACAAAATTTCAAATGTAACACAGTATTTCTATAAAGAATATAAAATATATAAATATAAAATTTAGATAGAGTGGGAAGGAGAGAGAAAGGGATTCATTATTTAGGGGGCACTGGGTTTCTGTTAATGATGGTGGAATTATTTGGAAAAGGATAGTACTAATGATTGCACAAACATTAAAATTAACTTTAACTTGAGAGGGGGAATAGAATTATGATAAATGAGATTCTTAATATTTACTTTCATATGTATGGTTTCTATACTAAAAGTCCTCCATCTTTTTTATATGAACTTCTGTCAAGCTAGTACTAGAAATACAATGTTAAGTAAGACACATTGTCTACCTCAAGCACCTTAGAGTGAGTGGGTGGAGCTACCCAGCTCCCATGTAGTACAAGAATTCTGTCAACTTCCACCTACATACTTGTGAGAAGAAGCCTCACTACTTCACACAACCTGTAGCTTCATAGGACTATTTTTAGGAAACTCTTCCAGCTATTGAAGCATTTCAGTATAAAGGCAGTTCTGTCCAGCAGTTCGCATTCTGCCCTTTGATGCATCACTGAACAAGTCTACTTCTGTCACTTGATAGCCAGCCATGCAGATCCTGATCACATCTATAATCTTATTTTTTTTTTTCCCTTAAGACTTCTCAGCTATTCCTGGTATTATTTAGTTATTAAAATGTAGTTTCCAGACTTATCAATATTTTTGTCACTTATAAACTTACTCAGGTAGTCAGTGTTTCTGACAAAATGTAACTCTAAATAAACCAAACTCATGGCCATCGAGTCGTATTTGACTCATAGTGACCCCTCCTTGGATTTCCAAGGCAGTAAGTATCTCTCCAGAAGCAGATTGCCCAGTCTTCCTTCCAAGGAGTGGCTGGTGGGTTTGAACCGCCAGCCTTCTGGTTAGCAGTCAAATGCCTTAGGCACTACTCCACCATAGCTCCCATGACAAAATACAGAACTTAAAATTGAACAAAACCATCATATGTTCTGTGAGCATCAAGAATGCCAGGAACTGGTCTAATCCCTGACCTGATCACTCTGTTCTTGTTCATTATATTAAGAGGCCATTCACCTTGTTTTTTTTGTTTTTTTGTTTTGATAAACACTATAACCCATCTGGGGCTTATGTTAAATTTGTAACAACTAAAAACCCACATCATTTGCTCATGAACTTCTGGCAGGCCATTTCCTTCTCCACTCTTACCCTTATGGTTTTGAATGGAGTGAGACTTTTACATGGACCCATTTTAATTTTCAACTTGTCACTTTCCATCCATCTATTGTTACAACTACTATTACTCCTGCTATACTTTTAGTAAACATTTGTTAAGTATTTAAGGAGCTCTGAAGGTATAGTCCCTAAAGCATTTGACTATTAACCAGAAGGTTGAGGTTCACACTCACCAGTTGTTCCATGGGAGGAAGATAAGACAACCTACTTCCATAAAGATTTACAGCCTTGGAAACCCAATGGGGATCACTTTGAATTGAAATCAACTCAATGGCAATGGATTTTATGGTTTGAGGATAAAAAACTAAACAAGATGGTAATGCTTAACAGAACCTGTCAGTGTGTTGTTTTTTTTTAATAGAGTTATTCTGCCCTGATTTCTGCACATGTTAAGTTTTCTCTCTTTAAGTCATAGACAGAAATACTGATTTATGTGAAATACTAAGTAGAGAACTTCTTTGGGTTGACATTTATCTGTTCTTCAATAAGAACAAAGAAAGGAGGATATTTGGGCATCTTTTCAAAGAGTAAACCTAATGAGGGACTGAACTACCATTCTGTTTCTGGCTTCTTTAGCAAAAAGAGTGATTCTCAAACAGAACGGGGAAAAACTAACATCAGGATGAAGGTCCAGACTTCAGCTGCCCAGAATTCTCCACCCCACCCCAGTCCTTTGCACTAACTCCTGATCCTCCAGGTTCTACCTCAAGTCTTCCATTCCACAGGAAGCCCCAGAACTCTGCAAAGAATTGTTCAACTAGCTATGAATTCAACTCACATTTCTCTATCACAAAATAACATAAAAATCTTTGTTACCATTCAAGCTTCATTGATTTTATCAAACAATTACTGACCACCTGATATATGTGAGGCATCATATTAGGCAAGTCAAGTAAGACTTGGTCTTATAGAGTTTGGAGACGATGATGGTCAGGTGTGGCCATATTTAAAATGTAACCACAGGAATGACTGAAGGAGGCTCCAGTGGTAGTGGGAGCACAAGAGGTAGTGCTCCACCCCAGTCCCTGTTCTGAGTCTTCCTGTGGACTGTGGTGCTTTAGCTAGATTCTGGAGGGTCAGAAGGAGTTATTGCCCTTACCAGGGGTAGGACAATTCTGGGAAGCAGAAGTCTGACCCTTTATCCAGATAGTAATTTTTCCCTGTTGTGTTTAAGAATCACTTTCTTTGCTTAAGAAGCCAGAGCAGAATAGTAGTTTAGTCCCTCATGAGGCCCACTCTGAAAACATGTCCAAATGTCTTCAATTCTTTGTTACTTGTACCAAAATAGCTATAAAAAAAAAAAAAAAAACTAACTTCTTCCATGACAAAACCATCAAGGATATAGGATTTCTATAGTAGACTAACAAAATTAAAGCCAAAATTAAAATAAATAAATATGCTTAAATTGCTCTCTATTCACCCCTGCTGCTTTTTTAGAGAAAAGGGGAAATTAATTGGGTGAAAGTAATCCAAGGTAAATTATTAAGAATTGTTAAAAGTGCACTGTGGCCTCCTACCTCAAAGAGTGCAGCATCTACCTTCTTTGTCAGTCCTTTCTCACACCACAGCACATCACCCCCAGTCTCAAGTATGTTGTTTCTTATCCCCTCTACTTCTGTCCTATTCAGGGTCTTCTCCAGGGTCTCTCTTCTGGTAAATTCATTAAAACATTAGTCCTGAAGGTGTCCATGGCCAAATAAAGACTCAGAATATACATTACTACAGATGTATTTGAGCTTCCTTAGAGTGGTGTGGAAAAGCAGAAGTCTGCAAGACTCACGAATAAAGCTGTAATGACCAGCATAATGTCCTCTTGAATCCTTCTACCCAGGCAGCCGTCCTTCTGACTGATTAACCATCAGGCCAACTCAGCAGATACTTCTACTTCATTTGCCTTCCCAGAACATCCAGCCCAATAAGCATTACATGAATCAGGCCTCACTGTATAAGATAAGAGGTAAACAAAGGAAGTGATGTATAGGCAGCTGGAATATGCAGACTTGTGAGCAGAGAATAATTTTTTATTCCCAGAACTATAGTGGCAGATTTAAAATATGGCCTTTGGTAAAGTAATAGATATCTATAATGTTTTTATTTGGTTTTGTTTTCTTTTTGGAACCAGGTTATTCAGAGAATATTCTACACAGTCAACAGATCATGGAGTGGAAAAATCACTTCTACAGAGATAAGAAAAAGCAACTTTTTGCAAGTATGCCTCTCTTTGGAATTAAAATATAAAGACCAATTTAAATATATTCTTACTCATTTAATGAGTTTGTACATTCACTCTGTGCAAAGCACTGTCACTATTTTCAATCATTAGGTATTTATAAGTTACCTAAAGGCCACTGGGATGGGTTGGGGTGACAAAGATGAATAACAAAGCACACACTGTGGAACAGAAAAAACACAGACTGCCACACTTGGCTTGAGAAAATACAGAGATGTATGAAGTAAGCAGCGAAGGCTTCACAGGATTGCCTGTGACCTTGGCCTTGGAGGATATTGAGAGTTTACCAAGATTAAAAGATGGAGAAAAGGGGGGTTCCAGATAAAGGAAACAGCATAAACAAAGGCCCAGAAGCATGAAAGTGCCATGTTAAGGAACTGAAGCACATACTTTAAAGAGCAGGCGCTCGAGAGGAGAGTCACCACAGATGAAGCTAGAAGGACAAGCTAGGACCAGGTTGAAAAGGGACTTACAGAAGAAATGTGCTGAGGAATTTGGATTTGATCTTTCAGCAATGACTATTTATCTAGCTCCTGCTAAGGGAAAATACTCAAAATTCCTTTTAAGAAAGAATAATTCAATTATTTTATTTTATCAAATGAGAGAGGTTAGAAAGTATTGACCACTAGTGGGAGCCTTTTACTGAAGTAGTTTTCATGCCTGATTATTTAAGTGTCTGTAAACCAAAAGAAAGTAGAATTATTCACACTTGAAAGAAAATGAAAAATTTTATTTTAAATGAATAATACTAAATGAACTTAGGCTAATAATGCAACCTTATTTACTCTTTATTTTTTCCTATCTCCTCCTATGTGAGATAGGAAATACCAGATGCCTGCATGGGCTCTCAGTAGCTATGAGATGGGTTCAGATAGCAATTAACTTAATACACCTTAAGGATGATAATAGTAACCCCTTACATTCCTGAAGCAATAATACTTTGTACTGAATCATTATTATCATCTATATATTTGGGAGCACTGGTAGCATAGTGGCTAAGACACTTGCCTGCTAACCAGACGGCTGGTGGTTCAAACCCACCAGCCACTCCTCGGAAGGAAGGTTGGGCAATCCTACTTCCGTAGTGATACTGCCTCGGAAACCCAAGGAGGGGTCGCTATGAGTCGGGTTTGACTCGACGGCACATAACAACAACAACAACATACTATTTTTACTGATGATAATATGTGAGGCCCAAATATGGCTGATTGACTTGTATAAGATCACACAGCAAGTGAGTGACTGAACTAGAAATAAGATTCAAGTGTTCTGCTTCTTTAGAGCATGGTTTATTTTCTTTTCTCTTTTCCCTTCTACTCTCTTTAGTCTTCTTCTTAGTACATGAATATATAGACATGTTCAAATAATATGACACATCTAGAGTAATAAGGAGAAATTGCTATTTATCTTCCCATCCTACCATTTCATTCCCTTTCCCAGAGGGAACCCACATTATCTGTGGTTTTATTCCCTTATACATGTAGACGTGGAGTAGTAGATAATTTTGTTTTGCATTGTTGGTTTATTGAGGTTTTTCATTTGTTTGGGATCATACTTTCTTTTCTGTTAACTTGTTTTTTTCACTTCACAATGTGTCTTTTTTATTCCATTCATAGAAATCTATCTTATCTTTTAAACTACTGTATAATATTCTATTGTGCATAACTTACTGTAACTAATTACATATTCCTCTATTGATAGATGTTCAGGTCATTTTCAGATTCTCCCTGTTACAGTAATGCAGTGCATATCCTTGTACTTCCCTCTTGCATGTGTATGAGTAAGGATATCTCAGGAATAGATGACTGGAGGGGAAATCCTGGATCAAATCATGTGTACATTTTTAGTTTGATGGATCCTGCCAAGTTACCATCCTAAAAGCTTGTGCTAACTCATATTTCCACTTACATCCTTACCAACAGCAGCAATTATCCACAGTTTTCATTTACAGTCTAGTGGGTGAAAATGACACAGCTTTGTTTCTCAAGGTTTGTTTTATTTAAAGCATTCTGTTTCATATACTTTAAAGGTCATATATAAAAACAGAACATTACAAGGAAGTTTGAAAAACAGGAAAAAACATTTTACCACTGTAATACAGCTTCTATAATTTTTGCATGTATTCTTCTAGTCTCCTTTATATGCAAATACGAGTTTTAGGTTTATACCTTAGTGTGTACAATCTTATATCCTGTATTTTGTATTTAACCATATGATGATTTTTCTTTGTTTCTCTGTAGACTTTATAATTTTTACTGGCTGCAAAATATTCCATTGACTAATTTAGTAATTTATGCTGTTTTAAATTTGCAAAGCATTTTGGTTTCCCAATGTTTACATTTTCTTAAATAATTTTTTCATCAGAGTAATAAATTTGTATTATGAAATAGCCCTCTTTATCCCTTATAATGCTTTTCACCTTGAATTCTATTTTATCTCTATTAATATTGACATATTCTTTATTTAGTTAGTTTTTGACTGATAGAGCTATTCCTGGGTTTTTTGGGGTTTTTTTTTAACAAAAAAACTCTTTTGAGGTTTATCTGCTGTATACAGCATATACCCAGATCTCTTTTTGGGGTTTGGTTTTACACTCAGTCTGAAAGTCTTTTAATAGGGAAACTTAACTCATTCACTTTTATTGTGCTAATTGAGATGCCTGTTCTTATTTCAGGAGCTCTGGTGGCATAGTGCCTCAGGCATTTGACTGCTAACCAGAAGGCTGGTAGTTCAAACCCACCAGCTGCTGCTCGGAAGGAAGATTAGGCAATGTACTTCCGCAGTGATACTGCCTCAGAAACCCAAGGAGGGGTTGCTATGAGTCGGATCCGACTCGATGGCAGTTTGTTTTTTTGGTTTGGATCTTATTTCTGTCATCTTGTTTTTTCTGTTTATTAAACTGCTCTGGTAGCATAGTGGCTAAAGCACTTGACTGCTAACCAGAAGGCTGGCGGTTCAAACCCACCAGCCACTCCTCGGAAGGAAGGTTGGGCAATCCTACTTCCGTAGTGATACTGCCTCGGAAACCCAAGGAGGGGTCGCTATGAATCGGGGCCGACTCGACGGCACATAATAACAACAACAACAGTAGCATAGTGGCTAAAGCACTTGACTGCTAACTAGAAGGCTGGCGGTTCAAACCCACCAGCCACTCCTCGGAAGGAAGGTTGGGCAATCCTACTTCCGTAGTGATACTGCCTCGGAAACCCAAGGAGGGGTCGCTATGAATCGGGGCCGACTCGACGGCACATAATAACAACAACAAACTTCTTTGTGGTTTCTTTTATTTTTCTTTCTGAATCTTTGATTTCTGGAAATGTCTTCATTTATCTGCCCACTTTATGATAACTGGACTGGTTATAGAATCCCAGTTCAAAATCATGGTTTCTGGTGATTTCCCTAGAACTAAGGAGCTCTGGTGGCACAGTGCCTAAGGCATTAGACTGCTAATCAGAAGGTTGGCAGTTCAAACCCACCATGGGGCAGTATGCTTCCATAAAGATTTACTCCCTCGGAAATACAATGAGGGTCACTATGAGTCGGAATCAACTCGATAGCAGTGAGACACAGTGTGAAGGAAAGACTCAGGTTTACTTCCAGTTCAGAGCCCTGCAGCTGTACCCTCTGTGCTTCTGTGCCAGGCCACCATGTGTCCCAGCACAATCACATACATAAGTAAGTATGTCTGTCCAACCTTTGTGGTAAAATTTATTTAATTACAAAACCAAACCCTATGTAAGAATAGGAGCTCTGATAGCGTAGTGCCTAAGACACTTAACTGCTAACCAGGAGGCTGGCAGTTCAAACTCACCAGCCACTCCTCGGAAGGAAGGTTGGGCAATCTACTTCTATAGTGATACTGCCTCAGAAACCCAAGAAGGGGTCACTATGAGTCGGGTTGGACTCAACGGCACATAACAACAACATGTAAGAATACCCATTCTTTATAATATAATGGTCATGTAACTGAAAACTGAAATGCAGTGTTAGTTTAGGGCCGTTAACTTAGTATCTCATCTGATTGTTCTGTGCTGCTGCTCAGTGGACCCGTGCTAGGCTGCAGTCCCCTTGGTAATGGTGTCCTTCCCTCTCCCTACTTGTGTATCCTCCATAGCCTCTAATCCCTTGCTATGCGTATCATGGAGCTCAGTAAATGCTTATAGACTGTACAGGTGATTAAGTAGGTTGCTTATTAAAGTTCCTGGTTTGGTACCACAAACAAAATTTTAAGTTCACTTTAAAAAATTTTTGCTAGATTCTATGCAGTAGCCAAAGCTTGTTTTTCATCATTTTAAAATAAATTAATTCTTCTATTCATACCATTTCAGACTCTAGCCCTTTTGGAAGAAGAGGAAGATATAAACCAAATCACAGATTACTTCTCCTATGAACATTTCTATGTTATTTATTGTAAATTCTGGGAGCTAGATAGTGATCATGACCTCTACATCAGCCAGACCGATCTATCTCGATACAATGATCAGGGTGAGTGATTCTATAGATGCTAAGACTTAATCATTCCAAAGAAGACAGAAGTAATGTAACTTGGCCCACTCGTGGAGAATTCCCATCTCTTAGTTTCTATATCTAATCATGTTCTCTCTACCAAGCCAAGAATTTTCTGGTGAGGATATGCTAAGATCATTTAATTTTTTTTTTTTTTAATTTAAAGGCCAGGTGTAGCTAAAGAATAATGTAGAATCTACAAAACATCATATAATGCGGATGAACTTGGAAGACGTGCTGAGTGAAATAAGTCAATCACAGAAGGGCAAATACTACATTAGTTCATTATTGTAAAAAGTCAAGGAAAGGTTTATATATGAAAGGAAACTTTCTTTGTTGGTTACCAGGGGTGGGAGGGAATGGAAGGGAACACTGCTAGATAGGTAGGGACAAGTATTGATTTGGGTGAAGGGAAGGGCAATGTACCATATGTGAACAATCAATACGGTAGCACTGAGGAAAGAGAAAGATACAGAGAGGTACATGGGCAGTACAGACAACAAAGATGAACCCTTTTGCATGTACAGTACTGCGTTGTCAGTGATGGCAAGCACTGATCTACCGGTGAACAGATGGGTGGACAGGCTGAATGATCAGGTTTACCTAGGCAGGGGGTTGTGTGTCCCTGACAACGTATCAGGATAGTAGACAGTGTTTCTACATACACTGAAAGAATGTCCAGGTGTATAGTAGAGCTGACAAGAAGCAAGGTTATGGTAGCTTCTTGGCCACAGCCAGCTACCCGGAGGGAACAAGAAGTTGGACCTGTGGGCTTGGGACTGTGGTTACAGAGGACATCAAGCTCAATTGGCATAATATACTACACAAAAACATTGTTCTATATCCTACTTTGGTGAGTAGTGACTGGGATCTTAAAAGCTTGCAAGCAGCCATCTAGATGCAACGATGGGTATTTCTTTATCCAGAGCAAAGAAGAACAAAGAAAACCAAAGATAGATGAAAACAATTAGTCCAAGGGACTAGTTGACCATGCCATCCTCGCCTTTATGACCATGAGATGAGAAGAAGCCCAGCTACCACTGTTGGCCACTCAGGGGGATCCATGTAGGAGATCCTGGATGGAGTGGGAGAACAAGTGGAACAAAACTCAAAATCATTAAAAAAAAAACACTAGGTTTGCTGCTCTGATAAAGCCTGGTGAGACCCCTGAGACTATGGCCCCTAGCTACCCTTCAAGTCTGGAATTCAACTTACTCCTGTGGCTTCCAGCCAAACAACAGACAGACACATGGGGTGAACGTTTACATCAGGGAGATACACTCCTTGGAGTGATAAATCATGGGAGAACAGAAGGGCAGTGTTTGCACAGGGAGACAGCTCGGGGGACAGGAGTGCATAGGAAGGACACAGGGAAGAGGTAACTACAGGGAGGAAGTGGGAAGACAGATGTTACATTGTGGGGAATTGCAGTCAATTTCATGAGACAATATGTGTATGAAGTGCTGTATGGAAGATGAATTTGCTCTGTAAACTTTCACCCAAATCACAATAAAAATTATTTTTGAAAAAAGTGCCAGGTATAGAAGGGATTTGAAGGTAGGTAAGAATTTACAAGTCTTAGTTTTGATGATAAAGGCAAGTCTGTGTACTGATGTGTATTTTCTGATGATGAATTCAATGAGATCCACACTTGTGCAAGGTATATTTGAAAGATAATATGTAGGCACCTAGAAACATTCCCATTTAACAGTCTGTCTATAGAAAGCCGAGGATGAAAATACTGTTTCTAACTTGCCAAATTTTTTTTCCTCATAAACTTTTATAAACACTTTCTTCTTAGAATGTAGTTCTAGAAAAGATCATTTTCTCTGCAAATGAATTTTGTGCTCTTTTGTCAGAAAACAAAAATTAAATATCATATATTACCCTTTTTACTTCATTTTGCCACTTGTAAATTTAGAACCTACTGCCTTGCTGATTTAATTTTATTAGCTAAGTAACAAGATACAGATTTTTTTTTCCCTGGTAAGATTGTCCCAGTTCTATCCTTAAACGTCATCTTAGGTACTATTTATTTTTCGAGTTAGTCAGCCTTTTAGAGATGGCAGACTACAAATCCTAAATACACGTTGAATTTTGCTTCTGTTATTTGCTATATCTTTGACTGATGTCAAGCATATTAAGAAAAGGAGATGTTCAGAGGGGTATTGGGTGCCTTTATTAGCTGTGCTGTTACCATTACCAGTGAACAAGGTCATCTGTATAACATGAGCCAGCTTCTGGAGGGCATGTGTGGCTCTCTGTGCTCTAAAGCTCTTTCTGTTTTTGAATGACAAAACCATAGTTCTTCTAGGTTCCCAAAATATTATATGTACTCACAGACAAATTGCCATCAAATCAGTTCTAACTCAAGGTGACCCCACATGTGCAGAATAGAACTGTTCCATTCAGTTTTCAAGGCTGTGACCTTTTGGAAGCAGGTCATCTCATTATGGCCATGTTGATGGGATGAAGTCCAGAAAAGTAGGTACCTAAGTCTGTATAATAAGACTCTTGTCTGTAACTACCCACCCACCTTAATTTATGGGACAACATATGTTGTGATCTTTAATTTTAGGAAGTTAAAGCTTCCTTTGGAGGAGCTGTGGTGACATAGTGCCTAAGGCATTTGACTGCTAACCAGAAGGCTGGCAGTTCAAACCCACCAGCCACTCCTAGGAAGGAAGGTTGGTCAATCTACTTCTGTAGAGATACCGCCTCGGAAACCCAAGGAGGGGTCGCTATGAGTCAGAACCAACGGAAAGCAGTGAGTTTGGTTTGGTTTGGTTGGGAAAGCTTCCTTTAATGAGTTCCGATGACTTTAGCTTTGGCATTCAGTACCCTTTCCTTTCCTATACATCTCTCTTTCTTTCTACCTAGAATAAATTATTAACCCCATAAACCAGTGCTCAACAAAATCTATTGGATCCTTGTGTGCCAAGGCTTCACTATGTGCCAAGCTTTGGTATGTACCTAGGTGTGGCTATACTGACACACATATCCTTACCTTTCTTCAGCCAAACTAATTTACCCTCATGTTGACTGTTCCTAACTCACAGGAGTCCTGGTGGAGCAGTGGTTAAGCATTTGCCTGCTGACCAAAAGTTTGGCAGTTTGAACCCACTAGCTACTCATAGGAGGAAGATATGGCAATCTGTTTCCATAAAGATTACAGCCTTGGAATCCTATGGGGCAGTTCTGGTCTGCCCCATGAGGTGGAATCAACTTCACGGCAGTAGGGTTGAGTACCAAATTCTGTGAAGAAAAGTTAGATGCTAATGGCTACTGACTCTAATGACCTAATTGCTGATCCTGAAATTTCATTGTGTATCACGTTGTCTGAGGCACTTGTTAAAGGTATAGATTCCTGGCCTTACCCCATCCTCAAGCCTGAGATCTCCAGGAATTTTTTTTTTTTTTTTTTAAACTAAAAAAAAGAACAGCCTTTGGTTGTTCTGAACTTACAATGAGGTATACTACTGTAGAGTCCCAAGGATCTATCACTAGTTCCTGTCATCAAAACATGACATACTACCTTAAGCTCTAATTGTTTCTCTCTTGGAACAAAACTTACTTAGGGGATTTCTAAAGATCTTATGTTGTATCATGTTACATTCTCGGCTTTTATAGAATGGGAATATAAGTGTGTTTATGGCATACTTTGATATCTTTTGTAAAATTCTACTTGAAAGCATCACCTATTTTTCACCCATAATCTCTTACATTAGGAACTACATAATCAGTTCCCCCTTGGATTTAATGCTAGGATAAAATTTGTCTTCTTTACAAGAATTCTCATTGTTCTTATTGAATAACAAGATCAATACAAATCCCATACATTTCATCTTAACTATCAGGATGTTCAGAATTAACTTCGTGCTTAACTATACTAATATAACCCAGATGTCTATTTGCCTGTTATTTAAAAAAAAATCTATTTGCCTGTTACTTAAAAAAAAAAATTGTGTGTATATATATATGTGTGTGTGTGTATATATATATATGTATGTATGTATTTATGTGTATTTATATATATATATATATACACACACACACACATAAACACACACACACATATGTAAATCTCCACCTCAAATTCTTACTTCCCAAAATTATACATGAGTAAAAATGTAACTACTTATATTCTTATCATGGAAAATTGTTGTGATTTAGCTTAGAGATACTGAAAAAAAATTTGCCAAAAGTATGACCTTTATGGAGCATGTTTCTAACTAGCTCTGTAATTTCTTATATTTAGCTTCATCAAGCAGGATTATTGAAAGGATATTCTCTGGGGCAGTAACAAGGTAAGAAAAAGCATCTGAGTTTTAAAATTAACTACAAGTAATACTGTAACTATCTCATTTTAGTAAGGCTTCCTTCACAATTTGACAGTACTACTGGGCCAAATAATACCCTACAGAAAAATATACTTAGGTAAGGTAAGTAAGTCTAGTAAGTGTTAATATGGAATGTCAGAATAGAGATTGTTAGCTGTTTTACAACCATAATGGTTCAGTAATAAATTAGAGAAGGAAGAGGAAATTCAGAAATCTTGTGTCTTAACACAGGACATTGATTCGTTAAAATGGGTATTAATCTTATATCTAAACATAGTTTAATAGTACTTGATCCTGGTAATTATTTGCATTCAAATTAGAAATCAGATTTATTTACAAATGCATTCTGGTTCACCCTCTAAGCTTTTGAAAACGAGATAGGCCATTGTGGTACGATAAGTTGCTTTTATATGGCCTTTTTTACTATGGTCTTATAACTCCCATCAAATACCTGGGTGGGACTACGCAAATGAGGTGCTTTTGGCCTACCAAGGGAACTGGATAGCTTGCTAATGATGCAAATAAAGTGTATCGCATCCTTATGGGAGTGGTCCATGCAAATAAAATATATGGAACCCTAACAAAGGGATTGGTCAGTTTTGCCATTGGACTAAGTTTAAAATGAGCCTTCCCAGAGGTAGAAAGCAAGGAACCTGTCTACTACCAAGAAGAAGAAACTAAAGTAGAGAGCATCCTGAAAAGAGGCTGTCCTGAACACAGAACTGTATCCTGAGTCTGTCCTGAATTATAACCTGTTACTTCCCTAATTGCCACAGTGGCTGCAATCGAGGGCTCAAATATAGCAATAATTGTAAGGATGGTATAGGAGTAGGCAGTGTTTCATTCTATTGTACGGAGGGTCACTTTTGAGTCAGAACAGACTTGATAGCACCTAACAACAACAGTACTTCCCTAATAAACCCCATAATCTTCAATATTTTTTGTGAGTTTTCTGTAGCCATAGGAACAAATTAGTGAACCCAGAAGAGTACTGTGGGAGGGATGGTTCGTGTCAGAATTAGAAAAAGTTAGGAGGGTGGCTTCATAGGAATCAACCTCGTGAGTCCCGGCAAGATGGCGGACTAGGCAGAAGGACTGCACGGATGCTCTTCAACAAAGAAAAGGGAAACCAATTAACACACAGAAGATAATCTTGGACCCCTGAGCCTTGAAGGGAAGGATACAAAAGTGGACTAAACCCCAACAAGCAGAAGAATTTGTGTGAAAATACCAAAAAAGGAGACACATGGAGCTGCAGTCTGGCAGCGGCCTGAGCAACCCTGACGGCACAGACGACGGGGCTTGGAGATTCCCGAGTGGTGGTAGGACCTAAGAATTAACCCAAAAATCACCCTGCTAGCCAGGGACTGCACGGAAGACTG
>NW_006921590.1:33751345-33758247 GCF_000298275.1 Orycteropus afer afer
AAAAAAAAAAAAAAAAAGGAATCAACCTTGCGCTGTTCATCTTGATTCTCCTTCCCCCTTTTGAAGTTAGAGGAAATCAGATGCCTCTACCACACCATTTTTGCAGCCAGGGAAAGCACTGCCCTTGTGAGGTATCCTGCATTCTCATTTTTCTAAAAATTTAGTTAAATTTCCAAAGAAGGGTGTTACTTTATTTCTTAGTGTATCATCCTACTTGGTAAAATGGAGGGTGAGTGAAAAAGGAAGACCCTCAACAAGAATTAAGACAGTGGCTCTAACAGTGGGGTCAACCATGGCAATGATTGTCAGGCTGGTGCAGGACCAGGCAGTGTTTCATTCTGTTATACATAAGGTCACTCACTATGAGTTTGAACAGGCTAAGAAGAACAACAATATCATCCTACCATATTTTTCTAAGAAATTTTGTAACGATGTATTCTTTTTCTCCTCCAACCCCAGGGGAAAAACAGTACAAAAAGAGGGAAGAATGAGCTATGCAGATTTTGTTTGGTTTTTGATCTCTGAGGAAGACAAAAGAAACCCCACCAGGTATGACTTCTAAGTTTCCTTTGCCAAGGTATAAAACATGTTCAGAAGGTGTGAAAAAGTCATGATGTATACTTAGTAAATCACCCCAGGAACATCAAAATGAGAGTCCCCTCAGGGTTCTCAGTCAAGAATGGAGACAGGCACTGAATCCATGGTCACAGAATATCAAGATAAGTGCAGTTACCCAAAAAAAAAAAACTCAGGTGAAATGACATGTGAATTGGCCTTGAGGGTAAGTAAGTCTAGTAAGTGTTAATATGGAATGTCAGAATAGAGGTTGTTAGCTGTTTTATAACCTTAATGGTTCAGTGATAAATTAGAGAGGGAAGAAGAGGAAATTCAGAATGACTAGTATACAAGAACACAGATTCCCTCAACTGGAATCATCTCACCCTTTCTTTGACACTTTCAAACATGCCTTCTTGATTTGTACTTAAGAATTTACATGTCTTTTTCTACCCCATAGTCTGTCTCTTGTTTAAGCAAAAAATCTTGGTCCCTCTCTTTTTTTTTTTTTTTAAATCCAGCACTGGGTAACACAGTGCCCTGGATGTGTTGTATACTTAGTATGTGTGTTGTATGCAAAAGAGGGAGGGGATGCAGTTCTTAATGCTGCCTGCAGGTATAACTGACACTGCTTTCTATGTGTTGGCTCAAGAACTGTCAAATTGTTGGATGTATTCTTTGGAAATCATTGAAATAGAAATGAAAATAAGCTTAGGAAAACTTACTAGATTACTTTTAAGAAACTTGTTTTCCATTTCAAAAATATTAATTCATTGTCCATTATAGAATAATGATGAGCATAAAAAAATAATAATTTTAACACCTAAGGGAAAAAAAAAAACACTATAAAAAATTTGGTATCGTCTTTTTATACATAATTTTATATACTATTTGGACATTTAAATTATTTCCATACAATCACAGTTTTCATGGAATGTGCTCATAAGTATCCTCTTGTGCCCCACTGTCATTGAGTCGATTCTAACTCACAGCAACTCTGTAGGACCAAGTAGAGCTGCTCCATAGGGTTTCCAAGGCTGTGAATCTTTATGGAAGCAGACTATTTCATCTTTCTCCTGCTGAGCATATGGTAGTTTCCAACTGCCAGTCTTTGGATTAGCAGCTGAATGCTTAACCACTGTGCCACCAAAGTGCCTTCATCCTCTCATAGTTATGACTAAATAATTGTAACATCCACAATTTTTCCTTAGAAGAAATTCCTAGAGAAGAAACTCCTTCTTCTCCCCTCCCCCTCCCTACTTCCTCTTCCTTTCTCCTCCTTATTCCTCATCTTCCTTCTTCCCCTCTCTACCTCCCTCCCTTACACTTCTACTCTTTCTCTCCTTCAAATGATATGATAAATAATATCATACTATACGTAGTTTTGTAATAACATTATTACATAATATTTCCATGCTGGTATGTATCCATCTATGTAATTTATCATTAATCTATTATTTTAAATGTTTTTGTTGTTTTGGTTAGATTATCTAAATTTCCAAAGATTTGGAGAATGTATGTTTCCTTTTTTTCCTGGTATCCTGTTAACCTTCCCAATCCCAATCTTTTATATTTCCTTAATTATAGAAAAGCTTTCTTCAAATATTTCAATTCTATCCGTTTCTTTCTTTCTCTTAGAACTCCAATTGTCCCACTTCTACTTCTGGCCTTTGTGTCTCTTTCTTTTATATAGTCTATTTCTGTTCTTTTCCACTGCCTTCTAGAAATGTTCCTAAATTTCATGTCCTAGATCACAAATTCATTTTCAGCTATAGCTGTCCTGCTACTTCTCCTATTTATATGCCAGGTTGGCATATTATTAACAAGTAAGCAGAATCAGAAAATAATATTTTTGACAACTCTAGTGCAGTATCTGATTCAGGCAAGGATTACCAAATATATAATAATAAAACTATTAATTAAAATATGTATTTATTGTGTATTTTATTTTTCATGTCTAATGGCTTTGCTTGATTCTTATGATTTCTTGCTATTTGTATATTTAATATTCCGCTTTAGCTATGTATTATGGTGGGTTTGTTTGTTGTTGTTGTTTGAGGTCTTAGCTATGTAAAGGTGTTTGTTTTGTTTTTTAACTTTTTATTATATATGTTTAAAATTTCAAACATATATAAAAGTAGACAGAGCTGTGTGGTAAACACCTTGTGTACTCTTGGTTAATTGTACGTACACCTCTACCTACTTTCTCTTCCTATATTACTTTGAAAGAAATCCCTTATATCATTTTTATTATACTTATTTCAGATTTAGGTTTTTAAAAGTCAACCAGCTTCACATATTGTTTTTCAGATTGTCATCTTTTATTATACTATAGGTGTGAATGTATTAAAGTGTCTAGTTATTTTGTCCTGTGAGCTCATGCCCCCTCAGAAGAAACAGCTACCCTGTCTGATCATGTATAATGACTGAAACTGAGGCCCTTCCAGTTGGTGTTTCGCCCAGTGACTTTAAAGAAAAAGGAAATGAACCCAAGGAGAAGAGTCTTGGGTACCACAGAAATGCAGGTCAACTACCCTCCACTACACCAGCAATTTCTCTGTTCAGGGACTTGCCTTTAAACTCACAGAAAAAAAGCAGCACTGTTAGGAGACAGTCATCTTAGGTTGTAATCTACTAGCCTTCTAGGATTAAAACCCTACACTGGGCAGCTTCATGAACACCCAACTTCTCACTGCACAAATATTTTACCAGCCCAGCAGGCTGATGTTGCTGATGCTTTCTCTTAGGGGGGATGCTTCAGGCAGTGACCTTCCCAAGGCTATGTAGGGAGAAGCAAAACTGGAAGGGAAAGCTCTTCCTTGCCTTTCTTCCAGACAAGATCCTCTTGACCCCAGATATACCACCTTCCTTACACTCTCACAAATACTATTTTGGATTTGTTTTACTGTGTACTTTAACTTTTTCCTCTATATCTTGTATTTCCTATAATCTGAAAATTAGGGAAAAGGCCTTATTAGATTCCAATGAAACATTTTTGGCAAGAATACAAAAGTGATGCTGTTTACTTCATATATCTTACACTTGGAGGCACATAATGTGAAGTTGTCCCATTATTAGTGACGCTAGTGATGACAGCCATATCTCTGCATTATAATTACTATCTCCCTTTCAATTAGCAAGTAATGTAGGTGTGTAATGTCCTATTCCACAACACATCTTCAATTAATAGTTTTATTATTATCTATTTGGTAATCCTTGCCTGAATCAGATACTGCAGTAGGGTTGTCAAAAAGATTATTTTCTGAATCTGCTTTTTTGTTAATAATATGCTAACCCGACATATACAACAGCAGCTAATAAATGTAGAATGAATAGATAGAAAATCAGCAAGAACACAGAATAATGTTTAAAAACACCATTAACCACTGAATTTATAAAATACCCCACCCAACAACATTTTTAAGCCAATGAAACATTCATCAAAATAAATAATACCTTGAATGTAAAAGAAGTCTTAATAAATTTAAAATAATTTGAATCAGATAGTTTTCAAAATGGCAGGAGGAATTACATAGACCCTCTACCCAATGAAATAATGAAATCTGATTAAAATGATTTTAAAGAAAAAAAATTAAACTTTCTATAAATTGTCCTCAAGCCACACAGTAAAAGAAGAAAAATTTATTCAAGAAAATCTATTGAATTTCATTAAGAACAATGAGAGTCTGTAGCATTTGATCCATGACCTGCTCCCTTCTTCCCACACCCCAACTCAGCATTAGAGAAGCTGTACTGCAAGGTGGGAACATTTACCTCCCCAGCTCCCACAGGAGGGCTGTAATCTCCCTGGCAAAGGCAAGTGGCCAGCATTTCTCAAATTCCCCAGCACTGTGTTGCAGAAACTCTCTTTCAAGCAAGAGTGGCTAAGGTCTGGGACTCTCTTCATCTGCCCAGTCCTATTTGTAGGGTAGAAACTGTGTTCCAGGCACAGGCTGAAATCTATGAGGCCTGGATTGCCATTGCCCCAGTCTTGTAGAATAGAGGTTCCATGCTGAGAGAAGCGAGTTGAGAAAACCAGAGGCAATTGCCAGTGCCCTGCTCATACAGCAGAGGTGTAACTGAGAGAAGTAGGCCACTGCCCCTATCCCCAGCCCTGGGACAGTGGCACAGAGGTTTTGCAGGCTTTTAAAACAGGCAGTTCCAAAGCTGTGCAAAGAGAGTCGACTTAATTTGGAACAAAGTATGAGGAAGTTCAAGCTTAACAGCACTCTCAGAAACAATGGAGATATCCAAGAAAAACTAAATTGCCATCGAGTTGATTCCAACTCATACTGACCCCCATTTGGTTTCCAAGGCTATAAATCTTTACGGAAGTAGATTGCCTCATCTTCCTCCCACAGAGCAGCTGGTGGATTTGAACCACTGACCTTCTGGTCATCCTTACCCATTACACCACCAGAGCTCCTTAATGGAGATTTAGTGGTACACAATTGAAAGAAATCTAGCAGCTGGGCATATATAAATATATTTATATGTAGGTGTATATATATAAGTGTATGCATTCATAAATAGGCATATGAAAAATAAGTACTTGAGAGCACAAACATGGATACTTCTTAGATGAGCAAACAAACACTTTGTGAGATTGGTTTACAGGTCTGAAAGCTTAGGACCATTATCTCTAGGGACAACTCACCCAGTTGGCATAATATACTACATAAGGTATAAACTACATCCTAGGACCAATAAGCAACATCATGATAAACAGGAAAATATTGAAGTTGTCAAGGATTTCCTTTTACTTCGATCTACAGCCAGTGCCCATGAAAGCAGCAATCAAGAAATCAAATGACGTATTGCATAGGACAAATCTGCCGCAAAAGATATCGTTAAAGTGTTTAAGAGCAAAGATGTCACCTTGAGTACTAAGGTGAGCATGACCCAAACAATGGTATTTTCAGTCACCATTTATGGAAGTGAAAGCAGGGCTATGAATAAGTAAGAGCAAAGAACTGATGCCTTTGAATTATGAAGTTGATGAAGAATACTGAATAATCCATAGACTGCCAGAAGAACAAACAAATCTGTCTTAGAAGAGGTATAGCCAGAATGTTCTTTAGAATCAAGGATGGCAAGACTTCATCTCACATGCTTTGGACATGTTATCAGGAGGGACCAGTCCTTGGAGAAGGACTTCATGCTTTGTAAAGTAGGGCATCAGTAAAAAATTAAACTAAGTCCACAAGAGTCAGCATATAACCTTGAGTATATCCCACCTTAATTTGGAGACCATCTGAAGAATAGATTTGACCCATTGAACACCAGTGACCAAAGCCCTGATGGATTGTGGGATGACATCAAGAACATCATACATGAAGAAAACAAAAGGTCATTAAAAATTAAGGAAAGTGGACTTCTGGTAAGATGGAAGAATAGGCAGACAAGCGACACTGACCCTCTTTAACAAAGAAAAGAAAAACCAATTGACAGAGATACAGAAGATAATCCTGGAACCCTGAGCTTTGAAAGGAACTATACAGAAGTGGATTAGGCACCAACTAGTAGAAAAACCTGAACTAAAACAGTGAGTACAGAGACAGCTGGAGCTGCAGACTATCAGCTACCCTGATGGGACCAACAGCCTGAATATTTCCAAGGGGTGTTGGGACCTGAGAATTGACCTAAAGATCAGCCCTGGCCACCAAAGACTGCAGGGATGACTGCGCTGCTGGCGGCCTATGACTAGGAAGGGAAAAGGAAGGAGGGAGAAAACCTGAGCTGTTGACTTTCGGCTGTCCAGAGGGCACAGCCATGTGGCAGCCATATTGGATATTTAAAATGACCAAGGGCGCAGCCATTTTGATTGTTTACACGTGGCAGCTATTTTAGATATTTAAAGTGACAGAGGATACAGCCATTTTGAATGTTTACAAGCGGTGGCTATTTTGGATATCTAAAGTGACTGAGGGTACAGCCATTTTGAATGTTTACAAGTGGCAGCCATTTTGGATATTTAAAGTGACTGAGGGTATAGCTATTTTGAACCTTTACAAGTACCAACCATTTTGGATTTTAATATGACAGCTTTCTCATTTGGATTCCAGGTAAGAATAGGCTCTGTTTGCCAAGGTTGACAGGGACATACGAGAGACCGACAACAGGAAAGGAGACAGGTGGTGACTGAATAAGTGCTGTCAACTAATGAATAGAGGAGCATAACACAGTACCCTGCTTGCGTAGATAACATACAAATAAAACGAAAATCATGGGCAACTCACTCTGACATACAGTCACCAATTAAATATAAACACAAAAATGTCACAATGCCTTGAAGACAACAGAGCATCACAGTCCACACAAAGAAGCAAGATAAAGCAGGAGAAACA
>NW_006921590.1:33759092-33765988 GCF_000298275.1 Orycteropus afer afer
CCTGAAAGAGAAAAATTTCCAACCGAGAATTAGGTACCCAGCAAAATTGTCCCTCAAATATGATGGTGAAATTAGGACATTTCCAGATGAGCAGAAATTAAGGGAATTTGTTAAAACCAGACCAACCTTACAAGAGATGCTAAAGGAGGCCCTTTGGACAGAGAAGCAACAACAGCCAACAACAACTGACCATTAACACACATGATGATGTAAGCCAGAAACCAAGACAGCTATGGAAGTATCCAAAGTAAAGAAGCCTACAAGATTGTAAACAGGGAACCAGAGACATCAACTGATAAATGAAAACAACTACAAACCAAAAAGAGGGAAAAAACTGTGTCATTAGAGAACTTCTAGATGGTAGAGAATTCAAGACAAATACAAGATAGAATGGACTGTTCTGTACTTGAGAAGAAAACTATAAATCATAGGACAACCTCAAAGAAAAATGATAAACCTTCACATGAGAAGAAAAAAGAGGACCAGCACAAATACTTAGCAAATACTAAAACAATAGCAACAAAGGAAGTGATAACACAATTCATAAACAAAACAAGCTAAGCATAGAAAATTATATAGAACAAAGAAATTGACACCATGAGAAAGCACATAACAAAAATGACAGCAACAAATTCATATTTGCCAATAATTACATATCTGGCAAGGGACTTATCTCTAAGATTTATAGAAAACTCCAATGCCTCAACAGCAAAGGGATTAACAATCCAATTGAAAAATGGGCAGAAGACATGAATAGACACTTCACCAAGGAGGATATTCAGGTGGTCAGCTAATACATGAAGAGAGGCTAACAACTATTGGCCATCAGAGAGATGGAAATCAAAACAACAATGAGATACCATCTCACCCCAGCACTGATGGCAAGGTTTAGCGAGACAGAAAATAACAAATGCTGGTGGGGATGTGGGGAGATTGGGACTCTCATACAATGCTGGTGGGACTGTGAAGTGATAAAAATACTGTAGAAAGCAATATGGTGATTCCTTAGAAAGCTGGAATTGAAGATACCATTTGACCCAGCAATCCCATTACTAGGTATATATCCTAGAGAGGTGAGAGCCAGGACAGGAACAGATAGATATATGCACACTCATGTTCATCACAGTATTATTTACAATAGCAAAAAGGTGGAAACAACCTACATGCCCATCAGCGAAAGAGTGGATGACCAAACTATGGTACATACACACAATGGAATGCTATGCAGCAATAAAGAATAATGTAGAGTCTGCAAAACACTCCATAATATGGATGAACTTGGAGGACATTGTGCTGAGTGAAATAAGTCAGTCACAGAAGGACAAATATAGTATTAGTTCATTGTGGTGGAGGGTCAAGGAAAGGTTTATATATGGAGGGAAACTTTCTTTGTTGGTTGCCAGGGGTGGGAGGGGAGGGAAGGGAACACAGCCAAAAAAAAAAAAAATGCATTGACCAATGTCACTTTGGTCTTGTGTATTTCACTGTACATAAATTATATTTCAGTAAAATGCGTTTTAAAAAAAATAATTCAGGAAAGCAAGAAAACACCAAAATGGATGTCAGAAAAGACTCTGAAACTTGCTTTTCAACAGAGAGTAGCTAAGGCGAAAGGAAGAAATGTTTAAATATAAGAGCTGAACAGAAGATTTCAGAGGGCAGCTCCAGAGGACAAAGTATTGTAATGCAATGTGCAAAGACATGGAATTAGAAAACGAAAAGGGGAGAACAGGCCACCAAAAAAAAAAAAAAAAAATTGAATGATATTCAACCATTTCAGGAGGTAGCATATGATCCAGAACCAGTGGTTTTGAAGGAAGAATTCCAGGCTGCACTGAAGGAATTTGTGAAAAATATGACTCCAGGAATTGACAGATTACCCATTGAGATATTTCAACAAACGGCTCCAGAGGTGGAGGCACTTACTCATTTATGCCAGGAAATTTGGAAGGCAACTACCTAGCCAAGCAACTGGAAGAGATCCATATTTGTGCCCATTCCAAAGAAATGTGATCAAACAGAATGTGAAAATTGTCAAACAGTATCACTAATATCACATACAAGTAAAATTTTGCTAAACATAGTTCAAAACCGGTTGCAGCAATATTTTGACAAGGAACTTCCAGAAATGCAAGATGCATTCAGAAGAGGGTGTGAAACGAGAGATATCATTGCTGAGAAAGAAGGAAACCAAAGACTCAGAGAAGAAACTAGCCTATTAGTATTAGTATACTGAACTGTATACTAGTATTAGTATACTGAACTGTGACATTATCTATCCTGAGACCAGAAGAACTAGATGGTGTCCATCTTCAGCTACAGACCATTCTGATCGGGAACACAATAGATGGATCATGATAAAATGTGAACTAAATGTGAAACAGAATGCAAACTCTTAAAAAGTCCAGACTTGTAGGACCAGTTGAGACTGGTGGACTCCCGGAGACTGTTGCCCTGAGATACTTCTTTTGTGTGTGTGTGAGATTTGGGTGAAAGTTTACAGAGCAAATTCATTTTCCATACCATAGTTCATGACGTTGACTGCAGTTCTCCACAATGTAACAGCTCTCTTCGTACTTCCTCCCTGTAGTTACCTCTTCCTGTAACCTTCACTCCCATGCATTCCCATTCCCTGAGCTAAGGGTAGTGCAAACATTACCCTTCTGTTCTCCCATGATTGATTGCTCCAAGGAGTGTATCTCCATGATGTAAATGTTCACCCCATATGCCTGTCTTTTGTTTGGCTGGAAGCCACAGGAGTGAGTGTAGTTCCAGACCTGAAGGGTAAATTGGGGCCATAGTCTCAGGAGTCTCACCAGGCTCTATCAGACCAGCAAACCTGGTCTTTTTCTTTATGATTTTGAGTTTTGTTCCACATTGTTCTCCCACTTTATCAAGAATTTCCTGTATCAATCTCCCTACAAGTGATTGACAGTGGTAGCTGGGCACCATCTAGTTCTCCTGGTCTCATGGTCATACACGCTGAGGATCACATGGTCTGCCATACCCTTGGATTAATTGTTTCTGTGTGTCTTTGCTTTTCTTAAGTCTTCTTTGGTCTGGATGAGGAGAGACCCATCATTGCATCTAGATGGCTGTTTGCAAGCTTTTAAGAGCCCAGTCACTGCTCACCAAAGTAGGATGTAGAGCAATGTTTTTGTGTAGTATTTTGAGCTTGATGTCCCTTGTGACCATGGTCCTAAGCCCACAGGTCCAACTTCTTGCTCCCTCAGGGTAGCTGGCTGTAGCTAAAAAGCCATCACAACCCTTGTCAGCTGTACTATAATCTCGGGCATTGTTACAGCACATACAAATACACTTGTAGAAACATCATCTCCCAACCCATGGTCATGGGCACACTCTTCCTTACCTAGACATAAGTGATCATTCAGCCTGTCCATGCATCTATCTACCCCTTAGATCAATGCTTGCCATCATTGACAACACAGTACTGTACATGCAGAAGGGTTCATCTTTGTTGTCTGTACCTCCTGTGTACTGCTTTATGTCTTCCTCTTTCTCAGTGCTGCCGTGTTGATCACTCACTTTTGGTACATTGCCCTTCCCTTTACCCAAATCAGTACTTGTCTATGGTAGCATAGTGCCTAAAGCACTTGACTGCTAACCAAAAAGCTGGCGGTTCAAACCCACCAGCCACTCCTCAGAAGGAAGGTTGGGCAATCTACTTCCGTAGTGATACTGCCTTGGAAACCCAAGGAGGGATTGCTGTGTGTCAGATCTGGGTTGCTGTGGGTCAGATCCAACTTGATGGCAGTGAGTTAGAATGGCTAATGATTGTGAGCATTTCTTCATATGTTTGTTGGCTGCCTGAATATCTTCTTTTGTGAAGTATCTATTCATGTCTTCTGCCCATTTTTGTAATTGGAGTGTTTGTCTTTTTGTTGTTGAGGTGTTGGAGTTTGCTATAAATTTTAGAGATAAGTCCTTTGTCAGGTATGTCATCACTGACTATTTTTTCCCAATCTGTAGTCTCTCTTTTTACTCTTTTGGAAAAGTCTTTTGAAGCACATAAAAATTTTATTTTTAGAAGGTCCAAATCATCTAGTTTATCTTCTGCTGTTTGTGCATTTTGGGTTATGCTTGATAGTCTATTCATGCCATAAATTAGGGCCCCTAAGTTTGCCCCTATTTTTTCCTTGAGGAACTGTATAGTTTTAGGTTTCATATTTAAGTGTTTGATCCATCTGGAGTTAATTTTTGTGTATGATGTGAAGTATGGACTTTGTTTCATTCTTCTGTAAATGGATATCCGGTTTTGCCAGCACCATTTGTTAAAGAGACTATCTCTTCCCATTTGGTGGATTTCGGCCCTTTGTCAAAGATCAGCTAATGATAAGTTGATGGATCTATTTCTCAGTTCTCAATTCTATTCCACTGGTCTTTGTATCTGTCATTGTACCAATACCAAACTGTTTTGACTACTGTGGCTGTACAGTAGGTTTTGAAATCCGGGAGCATAAGATCTCCTGCTTTGTTACTCTTCTTCAAAAGTGCTTGCTTATCCAAGGTCTCTTGCCTTTCCATATAAAATTAGTGGTTGGTTTTTCCATGTACTCAAAGAATGTTGATGGGATCTGGATTGGGATTGTATTCAATGTATAGATTGCTTGGAGTAGTATTGATATTTTCACAAGGCTCAATCTATGAGCATGGTATATTCTTCCATTTATGTGCATTTCTTTTGGTTTCTTGAAGTAGTCTTTTGTAGTTTTATTTGTACAAGTCTTTTGTGTCCTTGGTAAGATTTATTTCCAAACCTTTTTTTTTTTTTTTATCTATTGTAAATGGTATTGATTTCCTTATTTCCCTTCCAGAGACCTCTTTGCTGGTGTAGAGGAATCCATCTGGTTTTTTGTATGTTGATCTTAGCATAGCTGCCACTATGCTAAATCTTTCAATTAGTTCCACTAGTTTTCTTGCAGAATCTCTTGGGTTTTCTATGTATAGAATCATATCACCAGCAAATAGGGATAGTGTTACATCTTCCTTACCAATTTGGATGTCTTTGATTTCCCTTTCTTTCCTTATTTCCCTGGCTAGGACTTCCAGTAAGGAGCTCCCGTGGCATACTGCCTAAGGCATTTGACTGCTAACTGAAGGTTGGCAGTTGCTAATGGGGCAAGAAGGTGGCATCTTTTGATTTCCTCTAACTACACAAGAGGAAGACAGAATCACAGTCAGCAGCCCAAGGCCTGTTCCTATGAGGCCAGACATGCTGCCACCCTCTAGACCTTTCATCAACCTTCTCTCTCGCAGCACCCACCACCTCTTTGCTGGGTTCAGTAATTTGCTGCAGTGGCCACACAGAACTTACAGATTATAGGGTTTATTAGGGAAGCAACAGGCTACAATTCAAGTTCAAGAACACACTCAGGATATAGTTCTCCAATCAGTCTCCCCTCTGCCGTGCCCTTAGACACACCTTTCTGGCCCTTGGCCTCTCAGCCTGGCCTCTGTCTCTGTGGGACAGGTAAGCCTGCTGCTCTGTCCCATTCCTCTTGATTCCACTGCCACCGTCTCTCATCTGGGCATCTCCCTCAGCTGGATGTCTCT
This sequence comes from Orycteropus afer afer, assembly GCF_000298275.1. Taxonomy (NCBI): domain Eukaryota; kingdom Metazoa; phylum Chordata; class Mammalia; order Tubulidentata; family Orycteropodidae; genus Orycteropus; species Orycteropus afer. The sequence continues at coordinate 33,764,667 of NW_006921590.1, forward strand.
TTCAACTGGGCATCTCTCTCAGCCAGCAGTGAGATTCCCTCTGCCTCTAGGAGGGCTCATTTTAAGCCTGGCAGAGTGGCAAAACTAACCAATCCCAACATCAGAGCTCTACACATCTGAGAGCAAACTTTCCCAGAAGATTACTTCATGCTGCAACAACAATAATACCCCAGGTGGATATCTTTAAAAATCAGGAGTTTAAAAGCAGCTACTCAGTTGCTCTTGGCAAATTCCACCACAGAGTTAATTGCCAGTTTCATTATAGGAAATAACTATTTCCAGCTGCCCAGCCAAGTAGACACATATTTGCTTGGTCCCACCTATTAATCTGGTGGGAGTCACAAAGACTATGGCTAGAAAAGCCATACTATACAATTCACTATACCACAGTGGTTCAAGTCCACCAGCCACTTCACAGAAGGAAGACTGGGCAGTCTACACCTGTAAAGATTTATCACCTCGGCAACCCAAAGGGGGTCACTGTAAGTCAAAATTGACTCGTTGGCAATGAGTTTGGTTTTGGTTTTGTAGGACTTCCAATACAGTGTTGAACAGAAGTGGTGAGAGAGGCCATACTTGTCTGGTTCCCATTTGCAAGGGGAATTTTGAATAATGTTGACTGTTGGGTTTGTATATATCCCCTTTATTATGTTGAGGAATTTCCCTTCTGTTCCTGTTTTTCTGAGTTTTTATCAGGAATGAGTGTTAGATTGTATCAAAGGGCTTTTCTGCATTAATTGCTATGATCATGTGGGTTTTTTTTTTTCTTTACTTTCCTTATGTGATGGATTACATTAATTGTTTTTCTAATGTTTAACCATCCTTGTGTACCTGGTATGAATCCCACGTGGTCATAATGTATTATTTTTTTGATATGTTGTGGGAGTCTATTGGCTACGATTTTGTTGTAGATTTCTCTGTCTTTATTCATGATGGATATTGGGCTGAAGTTTTCCTTTTTAGTTATGTCTTTGCCTGCTTTTGGTATCAAGGTTATGCTTGCTTCATAAAATGAATTTGGAAGGATTCCATCCTTTTCTTTTTTCTGGAATAGTGTGACTAGTATTGTTGTCCGTTCTTCTCTGAACATTTAGTAGAATTCTCCAGTGAAACCATCTGCGCCAGGACTTTTTTTTCGTTGGTAATTTTTTTATGACCTGTTTACATTTCTTCTTTTGTTATGGGTCTGCTCAAATTTCCCACCTCAGTCTGTGTTAGTTTAGGTAAGGAGTATGTTTCTAGAGGGAGCTCTGGTAGCATAGTGCCTAAGGCACTTGACTGCTAACCAGAAGGCTGGTGGTTCAAACCCACCAGCACTCCTT
>NW_006921590.1:33771893-33797945 GCF_000298275.1 Orycteropus afer afer
GAACTCAATTTAAGGAATTTTTTCATTTTATTTTTTATTTCTTTTCTTACCCAGTCTTTTTAAGGAGGGTATTACTCAGTTTCCATGTGTTTGCTCTTTTTCTCTTGATTTGCCTGTAGTTGATTTCTAATTTTATAGCATTGTGATCTGAGAAGATGCTTTGCAGTATTTCAATGTTTTTAAATTTACTAAGGCTTACTTTTTGGCCTAACATATGGTCTGTCCTGGAGAATGTTCCATGTGCACTGGAAAAGAATGTATGTTATGCTGTTGTTGGGTGAAGTGTTCTGTAGATGTCAGGTTGGTGGATTTTATATTTAGTTCTTTTGTGTCTGTTGAGTTTCTTTCCCATTGTTCTATGTCTTATTGACAGTGGTGTGTTAAAAGTCTACTATGACTGTGGAGTCATCTGTTTGTGTTTTCAATTCTGTTACAGTCTAATTTATGTACTTGGGGCTCTTTCATTAGGTCCATAGATATTTATTATGGTTATGTTCTTTTGTTCAATTGATCCTTTAATCATTATATAATGTCCTTCCTTGTCTCTTATGGTGGTTTTTTCGTCTTAAAGTCAGTTTTGTCAGAAATTAATATTGCCACTCCTGCTCTTTTTTTTATTGCAATTTGCTTGATATATCTTTTTCCAACCTTTTTTTTTTTTTGGTCTCTTTTTGTCTTTGTCTCCAAGATGTGTCTCTTGTAGACAGCATATTGTTGGGTTATATTTCCAGTATGCAACTCTCCATATCCTGAATGGCACATTTAATCTATTTACATTCAGTGTAATTATCAGCAAGTATGAATTTGTTGCTGTCATTTTGTTATGTGTTTTTTCATGGTGTTGCTGATATCTTTGTTCCATATCATTTTCTGTGCTGAGCTTGTTTTGTTTATGAACTGTGTTATCACTTCCTGTGTTGCTGTTGTTACAGTATTTGCTAAATATTCATGCTTGTCCTGTTTTTAATTTTGATGTGAACATTTATTATTTTCCTTTGAGGTTACCCTCAAAGTGATTTATCATTTTCTTCCCAAGTTTAGAACAGTCTGTTCTATCTCACAATTATCTTGACTTCCTCACCATTTAGAAGTGCTGTAGCTACACTATCTTTTGCCTCTTTTTGGTTTGTAGTTGTCCTCATTTGCCAATTGATGTCTCTGGTTCCCTCTTGTAAGCTTATTTTACTGTGGCTACTTCCATAACTGGGTTGGTTTCTGGGTTATGTCATCATGTGTATTAATGATCAGTTGTTGTTTGCTGTTGTTGGTTCTCTGTCCGAAGTAATCCCTTTAGCATCTCTTGTAAGGTTGGTCTGGTTTTAACAAATTCCCTCAGTTTCTGCTTATCTGGAAATCTAATTTCACCATCATATTTGAGGGACAGGTTTTCTGGGTATGTAATTCTTGGTTGGGAATTTTTTTCTTTCCAGGTTTTATATATAACAACCCATTGCCTTCTCACCTGCATGGTTCTGCCAGGAAATTAGAGATTAGTTTTATTGGTTGCCCTTTGTGCGTAATTTTTTGTTTTTCCTGTGCTGCTTTCAAGATTCTTTCTTTGTCTTTGGTTTTGGTAAATATGATAATGATAGGTCTTGGTGATTTTCTTTTCGGGTCTATTCTTTTTGGGGTTTGTTGGACTTCTTGAATGGATATATTCTCGTCTTTCATCATAGCAGGGAAATAACTCTTCTAAGAAATTTTTGATAGTTTTCTCTGTGGTTCTGTCTCTTCCTGTTCTGGAATCCCAATCATATGTAGGTTATTCCTCTTGATGGTATCCCACATCAGTCTTAGGATTTCTTCATTTTATTTTGATCTTTTTCTGACTGATCCCTTTCCAAAGAATTACTGAAGTATTTGTCTTCAATCTCACTAATTCTGTTTTCCATTGGTTTGATTCTACTCCTTTGCCTATCCAATGTGTTACCTATTTCTGAAAATTTAGTACTAATCTTCTGGATTTCTCTCTCTAAATTTTGTATCATTTTTAATTTTTCATTCATTTTGTGATTTTGTTTTTGTTTTGTCTTCCCAAATTGTTCTAGAGTTTTGTCTGTGTTTTCCTTGATCGGTCTCTCAATTCATTGAAGGTACCTAAATATAATTCTTTTAAATTTCTTATCAGGAAGTTCCAATGCTGCTGCTTCCTCTGAGATGCTTTCTGAGTCTGTATCCTGGTCCTTTGTTTCTACTGCTTTATCTTGCTTCTTTGTGTGGACTGTGATGTTCTGTTGTCTCCAAGACATTATGATGTTATTGTATTTATATTTAATTGGTGATATATACTAGTGTGATTCGCCCAAGTTTTTTTTTTTCTTTGTTTTGTTTTGATATATCTGAGTAAACAGGGTACTGTGCTCCTCTATACGCGAGTTGGCAGCGCTTATGCACTACTACCTGTGTCTTGGTAGGTGTGATAGAGAATTGAGTGGGTGTACAGATCTCTGTAAGCTGTTTGTGAAAAGCAGTTAAGGGTGAGTCAGACTCATATTTTGCTGTCATGTATCATTGGCCAATTGGTGCAGGAGCAAGTGGTGGTCCTCACTCGGCAGATGGGGCTGCAGGAGGTGTGGTTATGGTTGGGTCGTATGGGCATTGTTGTTGTCTTCCCATTCAGTTAGACAAAAATAACAATTAAAAAAAAAAATACACCAAAAATGTAAAAACAAGATGACAGAAATCACATACCAATAAACACACAGGAACAATCACCAAAAAGAGAAAAGGGGGGGGAAGGTAATAAATGAGAAGAAATATTTAAGAAGAAGAAATATAAATAGAAAAAGAGAGGAAAAAAACACAGTATCTGAGGAGGGGAGAAAAAGAGAAGAGAGCTAGAATAAAAGAATGATAAAGAAAAAAAAATATTAAAAATGCAAAAAGGAAACAATGGATGAAAAGAACCCAAAGAAAAAATATGGTAACAAGGGAAGAGAAAAAAAAATCCCCAAAACTAGAACTTGGGAAGGGAAAAAGAAAGAATAAAAAAAATTATTAAAAATCAGGGGGTGGGGGTGGGTAGGAAGGGTAGGACACCCAGACTCTGTCAGAGCACACAGACTGGGATGGAATTCCTGCCCATCCAGAAGGTGGGTGGATGTGGAGGATGGCCACACCTCCATTCACCAAGAGGGTGTGGGGTATAAGAGTAACAAGGGAAATATTGAACCTTTCCAGTCCTCAACCTCCAGTGTGGTTGCCCATGCTGTCCTTGGCAGTAGAGCATAGTCTTATGTCCCTGGGATGTGAATGATAATGCTACCACTTTAAATATCCATAATAGCCACACCACTTGTAAATATTCAAAATGACTATGCCCTCCAGACAGCCAGAAGTCCACAGCTCAGTTTGTCTCCTTCTTTGCTGTTTCCCTTTTTAGTTGTCAGCCACCAATGCAGTTGTTCATGCAGCTGTCAGTGAGCAGGGCCAATTTTTAGGTTAATTCTCAGGTCCTAACACCACTTGGAAATATTCAAACTGTCCATGCTGTCAGGATAGCTAACAGTCTACAGCTCTGTTTGTCTTTTTCACTGTTTTCATTCTGTTTCTTCTACTAGTTGGTATTTAATCTACTTCTGTATCCTTCATTTCAAAGCTCAGGGCTCCAGAATTACCTTCTCTATCTGTGTCAATTGGTTCCTCTTTTCTTTGTTGAAGAGAGTCTGCATAGCTTGTCTGCTGGTTCCACCATCTTACCTGAGATACTTTTTCAACTTTGAACCAAAACTATTCCATGAGTTTATCTTAGCTACCTGAAAGATTAGCTTATAAAATAAACAATATCATTTGTGAATACTGTGCTCATTTAAAAATGATTTATATGAGATTAAAGGTCAACATTTACTGAAAAGCAAAGATGAGAAGGCAGGGGAAAAGGGAAATTAGATTACTGGAAGTAGAACACCTAGAACAGAAATAATGAGAAAGTTGACACTGTGAAAAATATAACTAATGTCAGTGAACAAATTATATAGAAATTGTTAACAGGAACCTAACTTGCTGTATCAACTTTTACTGAGAATACAATAAAATACTTTAATAAAATAAGGAATACTAGTAGCTTCATGAAAACAAGTTAAATTACAGAACAAACCAAAATTTATGTGCAAAGTGGTCAGAACTTAATTAAATCAACTGTGGAGAATTCAACCTCAGGATATTGTTGAGAACAATAGAGCAAAAAATCTGCAAGTAGTGGAGGGTAGCAACTAGGTATATTACCAACAACAGCGTAACAGAGATAAGGGAAAGAGATGGTCCAAGATTGCCATGCTAAAACAACTGTCATCCCAAGGTAACTGTGAGTGTGGCCAACTCTATGCTTATCAAGAGTAACATCAGAGGCTGCACACTAAAGGAGAAATAGACTTCACTAAAATAGGTAAGCCAGGTCACTAAACATATAAACAAGCAAGCAACATGATCCAAAAAGTGAGAAGGAAAGATCAATATCTAGAGCGGTTGTAATGTATTTATTTTAAAAATCCAGTTTTCAGAAAAATTGTAAGACATGCAGAGATATGAGGAAGTATGCCCATACACAGGAAAAAGAGCTGACAACAAAAACTGTCTTTGAGAGGGACCAGATATTGGACTTAGCAGAAAAATATTTCAAAGCAGCTGTTATAAAATGTTCAGATAACTAAATGACATCATGCTTCAAGTGGTAAAGGAAGCTAGAATGATAATATCTCATCAAATAGAGAATATAAATAAAAAGAAATTATTTTTTTAAATAAAAGAAAGTCTAGAGTTGAAAAGTACAATAAATAAAATGAAAACAAAATTAAAGGGGCTAAATAGTAGGTTTGAAATGGCAGAAGAAAGAATTAGTGAACCTGAAAAACAAAGAGAAAAAAGAATAAAGAAAAATGAACAGTCTTAGAGAAATGTGGGATATCATTACGAACACCAATGTACACATAATGCATGTAACTAGAAAGGGGAGAGGAACGAGCAGAAAAAAGTATTTTTAAAATGACTTAAAACTACTGAAATTTGATGAAAAATAATTTACATATCTAAGAAGCTCAATGATCTCCAATACAAAGATATCCACAAGTCACAGTAAAAAATGTTGAAAGACAAAGACAAAATCTTAAAGCAGCAAGAGGAAAATGACTAATTGTGTACCAAGGTACACCAATAAGATTTAACAACTGACTTCTCATCAAAAACTATGGAAGTTGGAAGGCTGTGCAATGACATACTCAAACTGCTGGTGGAGAAACACAGGGAAGAAGTGAGATGAGTGCTGTTACACTGTGGAGACTACATTCAATGTCACAAAACAAGACGTGTATGAACAGTTGAGTGGAAAACCAATTTGCTCTGTAAACTTTCATGCAAATCACAATAAACAGGTGTTTTTTTTTTTTAAGTGTTGGTGGAGAAAACCCCCAACCAAGAATCTTAGATCCAGCAAAGCTGTCTTTCAAAAATGAAAACATTCCAGCTACACAATGTTGAAGAACAATGATGAATGTGTGAAACATCTCATAACATGGATGACCTTAGGGGCCATTATGTTAAGTAAAATTAGTCAGTCACAAAAAGACTAATATTGTATGAGACCAGTATTGTTAAAAGTCAGGAAAAGGGTTTCACAAAAAAAGTTTTCTTTGATGGTTACCAGGGGTTGGTGGGGAAGGGAAGGTAAACCACTAACTAGAGTGTAGACATATATTAACGTGGGTAAAGGGCAAGGGGGAAAAAAGGTGAAAATATAAATACCATATGACCTTGCAATCCCACTATTAGGTATTATATCCTAGAGAAATAAGAGCCATGACACAAACAGATATATGCACACTCATGTTCATAGCAGTATTATTCACAGTAGCAAAAAGATGGAAACACCTTAAGTGCCCATCAGCAGATGGATAAACAAACTATGGTACATACTCAACACACTGCTATCAAGTCAATTCCAACGCAAAACGACCCCCATTGAGTTTCCAAGGCTGTAAATCTTTATAGAAGCACACTGCCCAATCGTTTTTACCCTTGCCCTCTTCTGAAACCAGCTTGCATTCCTTTTTTGTTTGAGTCTCCATGACTGTCTTATTGCTACAGAATAGAATATATTGCTGCTGTTTTGATTTTGTTGCCTTGATGAACATTATTTATTTACAAGAGTATATGTTAGACTTTTTATTCTACAACTTCTTTCTTTTTTTTTTTTAATTGTGCTTTGGATGCAGATTTACAGAGCAAATTTGTTTTACATTCAACAATTCATGCACATTTGATTTCACACCACAATTACTATCCCCAACCATAAAAGACTCTTCTCCTCCCGTTCCGTCCCTGTGACTACCCGTTCCTTGTGCCCTTCTTAACTGTGCATTCCTGTCTGTCCCATTTTCCCTCTATGTGTGTGCTGCTCCTCTGGTGACTCATGGCTGATTGCTCTAAGGGGTGCATCTCCCTAAAGTAGGTGGGTGCATTGCCCTGGGGTAGGTGTTCTGCATGTAGTTCTTCCTACTGTTGGGCTGAGAGCCAAGCCATGAAAATTAGTCTTTTTCTAGGTCCAAAGGGTACCCTGAGGCCATAGTCTCAGGGGTTCCACCAGTCTCTGTCCATCAAGTAATTCTGGTCATTGTTGTGTTTTTGAATTTTGTTCCACATTTTTCCTCCCACTCTATCCAGGATCTCCAGTTTTGATCTCCTTCTGAGTGGTTGGCATTATCGCCAGGCACCATCTAGTTCTTCTGGTCTCAGGGTCATGAAGGCTGAGGTTCTTGTGGTCCATCTTATCCTTGGACTAATTGTCTTGAAGTGCCTTTGATTTTCTTCACTCTTCTTTGATTCAGATGAGAGGAGACCAGTAGTTGCCAGCTTGCGTTTCTGAAAGTTCCATCAGTGCACTGCTGCTTTTTTTTTTTTTAAGCAAGATTATACTTGCATGTGATATAGGTGATATTGTTCAATAATTTCCACATTCTGTTGGATCACCATCCTTTGGAATGGGGACCAATATAGATCTCTTCCAGTCAGTAGGCCAGGTAGCTATCTTCCAAATTTTTGGCATAAATGAGTAAGTGCCTCCAGTGCTGCATCCATTTGTTGAAACAACTCAATGGGTATTCCGTCATTTCCTGGAACCTTCTTTTTCGTCCTTCAGTGCAGGTTGGACTTCTTCTTTCAGTACCATTTGTTCTTGATCATATTTCTCCTTAAATAGTTAGACATCAGCCAGTTCTTTTTGATACAGTGATTCTGTGTATTCCATCTTCTTTTGATGCTTCCTGCATCATTCAGTATTTTGTCCATACAATCCTTTAATATTGCAACTCAAGGCTTGAATTTTTCATCAGTTCTTTCAGCTTAAGAAATGCCAAGTATGTACTTCCGTTTTGGTTTTCTAATTCCAGCTCTTTGCACATTTCATTATAATAATTGACTTTGTCTTCTCAAGCGCCCTTAGAAATCTTTTATTCAGTTGTTTTATTTCAGCATTTCTTCCATTGCTTTAGCTATTTTACGTTCAAAAATAAGTTTCAGTCTTCTGACATCCATTTTGGTCTTTTCTTCCTTTCTTGTCTTTTTGATTACCTTTTGCTTTCTTCATTTATGATATTCTTGATATCATCCCACAACTCAGGTGGTCTTCAATCATTGGGTGTTCAGTGTGTGAAATCTGTTCTTTAGATGGTCTCTAAAATCAGGTGGGATATAATCAAAGTCATATTGTTGGCTCTTGTGGACTTATTTTAATTTTCTTTAGCTTCCACTTGAACTTGCATCACCAGTAATTATCCATACATCTTGATTGTGTGTTTGGTCAATTTCAGACTGCAGAAGTTGGTAAAAATCTTCAGTTTATTCATCTTTGGCTTTAGCAGTTGGTGAGTAAATTTGAATGAACTAGTATTAATTAGTCTTCTTTGTAGGCATGTGGATATTATCCTATCACTGACAGCATTGTACTTCAGGATAGTTTTAGTTTTGTTGTGTTTTGTTTTATGATGAATGCAATGCCATTCCTCCTCAATTTGTCATTCCCAGCATACTAGATCATATGATTGTCCCTGCATAGTAGATCATATGGCCAGGAACAGTCCATTCAGCTCACTAATGCCTAAGATATTGATCTTTATCTGTTCCATTACATTTCTGACAACTTCCAATTTTCCTAGATTCATACTTCGTACATTCCATATTGTGATTATTAATGAATGTTTGCAGCTGTCTTTTCCCATTTTGAGTCATGCCCCAACAGGAAATGAAGGTTCCCGAAAGCTTTACTCCATCCATGTCATTAAAGTCAACTCTACTTTGGAGAGGCAGCTTTTCCCCAGTTGTATTTTGAGAGCCTTCCTACCCGAGGGGCTGATCTTCTGGTCTGTTACCAGGCAGTGTTTCATGACTCTTCATAAAGTTTCCCAGTAATATATCAGACACTGTTGCACTGCTATTCATAAAGTTTCCATTAACACCAAACACTAGGCTATACAGATAAACACATAAACACTTGAGATGATCAGACGGGGGTCAGTGAACAAAAGTATACTTTAGACCAAGGATAGATTCAGCTGAGGCTAATCTTGCACAGGCACCAGTGATACAAAATACCTACAGTCCTTACAGAAACAATAGAAGACAGACACGGAGTAATCCCTCACAGACAGCCAGACACTGTAGGAGAGAGATCCAATAGATCTACTGCATCAAGACCATAGTACTAGGGGACACCAGACTCATTTGTCACAACAAAATACAGAAGAGTGCTGCTCTACATCCTACATTGGTGAGTAGCGTCTGGGGTCTTAAAAGCTTTCAAGCGGCCATCTAAGATTCAGCTTACGGTCTTCTAGCATCAAAAGTGAAGAAGAATGCACACACCAAAAAAAAAGAAAAGGGAAAAAACAAGGGCATTCAGAAGCAGTCAGCCCTAGGACATGTTGACCCTCGAGACTAGAAGAACTAGATGGTGCCTGGCTACCAAAGCAAACCACTCAGGAAAGGATGAAATCTGGAGATCCTGGATAGAGTGGGAGGGAATATGTGGAACAAAACACAAAAACTCAGTAATGACGGTCAGATGAAATCTGGTAAGTCTCCCAATACTATGGCCCTGGAATACATTCTGCGTCTGGAATAAAACTCACCCTCAGGGGTGGGCTGTCAGCCCAATAGTTAACAAGATGTACATGCAGACCACTCATCCCAGTATTACACACCCACACACACTCAATGGTAATACATCTCTTAGTGCAATAGACCATGGGACACCAGAGGACCAACAATCAAACTAAGGAAATGCAAGACAAACAGGAGTGCATGAATGTGAGGGGCACAGGGGAGGGTTATAGGGTAGGGAGGGGAAGAGTCTAGGTTAGGGTTGGACATGGTGACTGGGGAATGAAATCAAATGTACACGTTGCACTGAATATAAAACAACCTCTTAAAATAAAAATTAAAAAAATAAATACAATAGAAGTGGAAGCACAAAGAAAAAAGTTTTCAGTGGCCAGTTTTTTCCCAATCTGTCTTCATCTGGAAGCTCTACTGAAACCTGTCCACCATGAGTGGTGACCCTGGTGGTATTTGAAATACCAGTGGCATAGCTTCCAGCCTCACAACAATATGCAAGCCCCCACAGTTCGACAAACTGACAGACGAGTGGTGAATTATTTCAACAGCCAAGGGAAAATGAAGTTGACAAAATCCAATTCAGGGTAAAAATTCTCAAACTGAAACGAAAAGAAATTATTTCAACCTGATAAAGAATAATGGTAAAAGATTGAATGTTTGATTCTCTCAAGATCAGGAAAAAGACAAAAATTTCCACCTCTTCACTTATGTTCAGTATTATACTGGAAGTTCAAGCCAGGACAGCCAGGCAATAAAACGGAATAAAAGGCATCCAAACTGGAAAGGAAGAGTAAAACTATTTGAATATGACATTATCTTATAGATACTAGATCCACTAAAAAATAAAATAAAATAGCATTAATAAATAAATTAGGTTGCAGAATATAAGATCAATAAACAAAAATCACTTGTATTCCTATATACTACCAATGAACAATCAAAATGAAATTAAGAAGACAATTCCATTTAAAATAGCACCAAAAAGAATAAAATAACCAGAAAGAAATTGAACAAAAGAAGTACAAAACATACACTCTGAAAACTGCAACACATTGTTTAAAGAAATTAAAGAAGATCTGAATAAATGAAAAGACATCCTGGTATGTTCATGGATTAACTCAAACCAAACTCACTGCCATCGAGTCATTCCAACTCATAGAGACTGCCATTGAGTTTCCAAGGCTATAAATCTTTACGGAAGTACATTGCCCTGTCTTCCTTCTGCAAAGTGGCTGGGGGTTTAAACCACTGACTATCCAGTTAGCAGTCAAGTGCCTTATCTACTATGCCACCGGAGCTCCTTTTATTCGTGGATCAGAAGACTTAATATTGTTAAGAAGGCAATATTCCCCAGGGAACTCTGGTAGTATAGTGCCTAAGGCACCTGACTGCTAACCAGAAGGCTGGCAGTTCACACCCATCAGCCACTCCTCATAGGAAGGTTGGGCAATCTACTTCCATAGTGATACCACCTTGGAAACCCAAGGAGGGGTCACTATGAGTCGGGTCCGACTCAATGGCACACAACAACAGTTTCCCAAGCTCTGATCTACATATCCAATGCAGTTCCTAACAAAATCCCAACCAGTGTTTTTTGGTTTTTCTTTCTTTTTTTTTTTTTTTTTTTGTAGAAATGGAAAAGTTAATCCTGGAATTCACATGAAAATACAGATAGGCCAGAGTAGCCAAAACAATCTTGAAAAAGAACAAAATTGCATGATTCAGAGATTTTAGAGTATACTATAACATGACAGTAAATAAGACAGTGTAGTAAAAAAAAAAAACACACACACAAACTCACTGCCATTGAGTCAATTCTGACTCATAATGACCTGCTTTGGGTTTCCAAGGTGGTAAATCTTTACAGAAGTAGATTGCCCAGTCTTCCTTCCACAGAGTGGCTGGTGGGTTTGAACCGCCAGCCTTCTGGTTAGCAGTCAAATGCGTCAGGCACTATGCCACCAGACTCCTTAAGACACTGTGGTAGTGGTTTATAGATATATAGACATATAGATCGTAAGGAATTGCATTGAAAGTCTAGAAATAAATCCTCAAATGCTCATCAACTTATGAATGGTTAAGCAAAATATTTTATATCCATATATGGGAATGTTATCCAGCCATTAAAAGGAATGAAGTATTGACCCATGGTGCAACATAGATGAACCTTGAAAATATGCTTAGTGAAAGAAGCCAGTCACAAAAAAGCCACGTGTTCTATGATTCCATTTATATGAAATGTCTAGAACAGACAACTCTAATGAGACAGAAAGTAGATTAATGATTGCTTACGTCAGTGGGACCTGGGGGGCAATGGGAGTGACTGCTAATGGGTACACAGTTTCTGTTTGGAATGGTGAAAGTCTCCCCAAATTGAGTCTGGTGATGGTTGCACAACTCTAAATATACTAAAAACAGTTATACACTTTAAACGAGTGAATTGCTTTGTATGTAAATTATATAGCATAATGAAGTTGTTTTTAAAAAGAGGATGGGACATGCAGTTCTGGGAGAAAAGTAAAACACATTCTACTTCATACCCACTAGGATGGCTAGAATCAAAAAGACAAGTAATAACAAATGTTGACAAGGTTGTAGAGAAACTGAGAACAACATAAAATGATGCAGCTACTTTGGAAAATAGTGTAGAAGTTCTAGAAAGTTTAAATACAGAGTTAACATATGAGCCAGTCAAATCCACTCTTATGAATACCTACTCCTCACTTATCAACTGTCTCATTATCTGACATTTTGCATTTATAACAATAGTAAAAAATCCACCATCCAAGTATTTTGTGCATTAATGACATACAGTAACAAATGCCGAGGTGCAGGGAGAGGGTAATGCTGGCTTTCATGGTTAAGGTTATGTGTCAGCTTGTTTGAGTCATGATTCTCAGTGGTTTAGCAGTTGTGTAATAATATAATTTGGCAGTTACATAATGATATCCTCATCCTCCATTTTTTCATAATGCTAATTTTCACCTAACAACCTGGTCTTTGAAACCTAATTATGTCAATAAGTGAGGAGTGGGTGTATTCCCAAGAGACATGGCCTCATATGTCCACACAAAAAATATGAACACAAATGTTCATAGCAGCATTATTTATAATAGCCAAAAAGTGGGAACAACTAAATGTCTGTTAATTGACAGATCAATAAATAAAATGTAGTATGTACATATCAAAAAAACAAACCAAAACCCTTCAAGACAATTTCAATTCATAATGACCCTATAGACCCAAAGTAGAACTGCCCCATAGGGTTTCCAAGGCTATAAATCTTTACAGAAGGAGAATGCCCCATCTTTCTCTCATGGAGCAGCTGGTGGGTTTGAACCACCAACCTTTTGGTTAGTAGCTGAATGCTTTAACCATTGTGCCACCATGGCTCCTCGCAATCAGCTATCATTCAGCAATAAAAATATATTCGAGAATCAATCAATATTGTCCACCATATTAACAAACTAAAGGGGAAAAAAAGCACATAATCATATCAGTTGGTTCAGAAAAAGCATTTGACAAAACTGGAAACTGAAATTTAAAACAGTACAATTTATAAAAGCACTGCCCCCCAGAAAAAAAAACTGGAATGTTTAGGTAGAAGTCTAACAAATTATTTGTATTCTGTATTCAGACAACTATAAAATGCTGATAAAAGAAACTCAAAATAAATGGAAAGACAGACCATTCTGCATCAGAAAACTCAGTATAGTAAAAATTTCAATTTTTACAAAATTGCTCAAGAAAGAGGTCTTTTTATTATTGTGGTAAATATATATGTACAAAAACATTTGACATTTCAACCATCTTATTCTGTACAGTTCACTGATACTGTGTTCATGCTGTTCAACCATCACCCTTTTCTACTCACAAATTACAATATCACCCTTAACAAAAACTCAGTGTCCCCTAAGCATAGTCTTCCTTTCCTCCTCCCTCCCTGCTCCTGTTAAACACTAATAAACTTTGATCCCTAGATAGATAGTTCATGTAAGTGGGATCATGTATTTGTCCTTTTGTGACTGACTTATTTCACTCAGTATGTTTTCAAGGTTCATCCATGTTGTAACATGTATTAGGAGTTCATTTTTCTTATGGTTGAGTAATATTTCATTGTTTGTATACACATTTTGTCTATCCATTCATTTGTTGAACATTTAGGCTGTTTCCACTTTTTTGCTTTTGTGAGTAATGCTGCAATCAACATTGGTGTACTAATACCTTTTGCATTCCTGCTGTTTTGGGTATATACCTAGGAGTGGAATTGCTAGATCATTTGGTAATTGTATGTTTAACTTTTTAAGAAACTGCCAAACTGTTTTCTATAGGAGCTGTATCATTTTACAAACCCACCAGTGATTGGATGAGGATTCTAATTTCTGTACATCCTCACCAACACGTGGTGTTTTCCATTTTTCAAATTACATCCATACCCATGAGTGTGAAGTGACATGTCATTATGTTTTTAATTTGCAACTCCTTTATCACTAATGACAATGAGCATCTTGGCATGTGCTTGCTGGCCATTTGTATATCCTCTTTGGTGAAATATTCAAGTCCTTTGGCCAATTTTTGTTTGGGTTGTTTGTCTTTCTGTTGTTAAATGATAGTCTTTTCAATAAACCAATTTGGAGCAAGTGGCAGAATAGGCCAAAATATAACCCTTTCACAACTTTCTCAAAAATTAGCCCTAAATGCATAATGAATCTAAATATAAAATGTAAAACTATAAAAACTTTGGAAGAAAACAAAGGAGAAAATCTTCATGACCTAGAAACAGGCAAAGAGTTTTAAATATGACATCAAAAGCACAATGAATAAAAGAAAAAAAAATGCTAAATTGTACTTCACCCAATTTTAAAACATTTGCTCCACAAAAGACCCATTAGAAAAAGATAGGGTACAGTTTGGAAGAAAATATCTGCAATCTCCATATCCAACAAAGTACTTGTATCCAGAATAAAGAACTCTTTAAACTCAACAATAAGAAAACAATCCAGTTACAAAAGGGTTTGCAAAAGTCTTGAGTAAGCATTTTACCAAAATGAATATATAGATGACAAGTACATTATTGTTATTGTTAGATGCCTTCATGTCGGCTCCTACTCATAGCAACCTCATGGACAACAGAAGGAAACACTGCCCAGTTCTGCGCTATCCTCACAATCCTTCCTATGCCTGAGCCCATGGTTGCAGCCAATCTATGTGTCAGTCTATCTTGAGGGTCTTCTCCTTTTTAGCTGACCCTGTACTTTACCAAGCATGATATCCTTCTCCAGGGAATGGCCCCTTCTGACAACATGACGAAGTCTGGCAATTTTCGCCTCCAAGGAGCATCCCGGGTTCACTTCTTCCAGGGCAGATTTGTTTATTCTTTTAGCAGTCCATGGTATTTTCAGTATTTTTTGCTAACACTACAGTTCAAAGGCATCAACTCTTCTTCAGTCTTCTTTACTCATTATCCAACTTTCACATGCATATGTGACTGAAAACACCATGGCTTAGGTTAGGCACACCTTATTCTTCAAAGTGACATCTTTGCTCTTTTAATACTTTAAAGAGGTCCCTTCTAGCAGATTTGCCCAGTGCGACACTACATCTGATTTATTAACTGTTGCTTCCATGGGACAAGCACATTAGTATGGCTAAAATAAAAATACTAAGTGCTGACAAGAATGTGGAGCAATTCAGTCACTCATATATTGCTGGTGAGAATGCAAAATAGTGTTGCCACTCTGGAAAATAGTTTGGCAGTTTCTTATAAAATTTAACGTAACCACACGAACCAGCAATTCCACTCCTAGTGTTTACCCTGGAGAAAGAAAAACATATGTTCAAAACCAGTACACAAATGTTCACAGCAGCTGTGTTTGTAATAGCTAAAAACTGGAAATACTCCAAGTGTCCTTCAGTGGTTCAGTGGATGAACCAGCTATGGTACAGCTATGTAATGGAACACTACTCAGCAGTAAGAGTAACATACTACTGAAATGTGCAACAACCTGGATGGATCCCAAAGACGTTATATTGAGTGAAAAAAGCTGGTCTTAAAAAATTACATAGTGCATTATTCTATTTATAATCAAAATGAAAAAATTATAATGATGGAGAACAGATAAGACCTACCAGGGGTTAGGAGTGGTGTTACTGTAATGGTGCGAGTTTGTTGGGGTAATAGAACTCTTCCATCTTTATTGTGATGGTGGTGGGTCACAAATCTGTACAATGTTAAAATTCACAGAACTCCATACACACACACACGTCAAGTTTACTGTATGTTAATCTTTAAAAGTAGAAACGCATTTACTTTTTAGCTGTCATTCTTATAAAGAGACATTTCCTTTTTCTCTTCTCAGTGTTTTCTCTAATCCCAATTATGAAACTTAAAAGACCATTGCTCTGTACTGTACCTTGTATTTTTCATGTCTTTCCCCATTAAAAAACAAATCTCCCCTTTTTTTGTCCTACTCTCTCCAGCATTTTCTTTCCCCTTGCCAGGCCTTAGTTCATTCAACTTCTGCCATATTGGAGGGGAGGAATCTTTCTCCACTGCTCTGAAGTACAATCATTGCCATAATTTTAAGTGTCTAATACCACACAGTTTTTGTGACTTTAGTTTTATATTTATAATATAATATCCAGTAAACTAAGTCCTCTCACCTGTTTCTTTTTCTTGAACAGTGTCTAGATTATTCTTGGCACTTTGGATTCCCATATAAATTTTAGAATTATTTTGTTAACTTACACACAGGCACACAGTCTCTTCCACACACACTGTCTCTCTTGTACACACATGCACATGTGCACACAGGATTTGCCAGAATTTTGAGCGAAGCTATAGATTATTTTGGGGAGAAAACAACATTAAAATGTTGTTTTCCATTTATTAAGTTCTTTAAGTTATCTTTCAATAGCATTAGTTATTTCTAGGTATTTGATGCTATTGTAGATGATACATTTTAAAATTTTATTTCTAATAGTGGTATTTAGAAATACAATTATTATTTAAATATTAAGCTTGTAACCATCAATTTTGGTAAACTTACAGATTCTAATAATGTCTGCAAATTCTTTTGGATTTTCTATATGTAACAGTTATATCATCTACAACTAATATGGTTTGTTTTTTGTATTCCCATTAATTTACTTTACTCACTCACTTTCTTACTCTCCTGGCTAGGAACTCTAATCCAACGCTGAATAAAAGTGAAGGGAGTGACATCCTCACCTCTTTCCCTGTCTCAGAGGGAAAGCATTCAGTACTGCTAAGGATGATGTTTAGTGTAGGATTTTCATGGGTATCATTTGTTAGATTAGGGAAGGTCCTTTCTAGTCTACATTTGTTAGGAGTTTTTATCATGGGTAAATTTTGAAATTTATTGCTGTCCTCAGTCTGTTGAGATGATCATACGATTTTTCTTCTAAATTATAATAATAAGGATTGCTTTGATTGATGTTTAATTCATGAAGTAAATGAAATCCATTTTTATTACAAAGTTGTTAATATTTTCTTAAAATTTTTTTATCTATGACTATGGCCAGTAATTTTCTTCTATATTTGTACTGGTTTTCCATCTGCTTTTTCTGTCAGTTTCTAAAAAAGTGTGTCAAGTTCATTGTGGTGTGGGTTTGTTTAATTCTGTTTATAGTTGAGTTTTGCTTTATATATTTTAGTCTTGTTTATTAGGTGTATATAGATTTAGAATTATTATATATTCCTGTTACTATGAAATGAGCTGCCTTATCTTTAATAGTGTATTTTTCTTAAGGTCTACATGTCGGGGCCAACTCGACGGCACATAACAACAACAACAACAACAACATGCATATATAACGGTTGCCAACAAATCAGTTCTGACTCATAGTGACCCCATGTGTGTCAGAGTACAACCGTATTCCACAGGGTTTTTCAGTGGCTGATTTTTCGGAAGCAGATCACCAGGCCTTTCTTCCAAGGTACTTCTAGATGGACTCATATTATTTTTCATCACGGTTAACTTTAAGTTAACCCCTAAAGTTCATCTGGGCTTTAGAGTTACCATTGTCATTTTAAGGAGCCCTGGTGACACAGTGGTTAAGTGCTCAGCTGCTAACCGAAAGGTCGATGCACCAACTGCTCTGCAGGAGAAAGATGTGGCAGTTGGTGTCTTTAAAGATTTACAGCCTTTACATCCTTGGAAATTCAGTGCAGCAGTTCCACTCTGTCCTATGAGATTGAAATGGACTCGATGGCAATGGTTGTTATCATTTTGATTTCATGTAAGTAGTTCTTTAAAAGGATGCAATGCTCAAGGCAAACATTCTTTATTTACTGAACTAAACTGTTGTTTAAAGGTGACTTCATGAGGTAGTCTATCAGCCATTATCTTTTTAGACATTGGTTCTGTCTTATTTTCACTGCCCTCTCCTGGAATTCCAATCACATATATGTCAAAACTTTTTACTGTTTTTCATATGTCTTCTATGGTTTTTTTTTTTTCAGATTTATCCCTAATATTTGTAGGACCTGGGGCAAAGTACACATAGAGGTCTATATACCTACACATCTAAATATTTAAGTAACATAAAGCTAACAAACTATTAAATATAATTCAAGAAATATGTGCTTTATATATGATAGACCATGGTAAAATATAAAAGATAATTAAATTATATATTTCATGTATCTAGTTCTGTCAATAGGCCAATGAATGATGTCTGGATAAGAAATAAAATAAATACATACATAACTCAAATTATTATATATTCATTCAACAAAAAGTATTTTCCTTTTAATTTAGTAAAATCTTTCATGTTATTATATTCAAGATTTTCACATAATTTATTTTCTTTGTCAGTAATTATTTAAAGAGTTAAAAATGTAATTGTAGTCATAGGGTACAAAATTTGAATACATTTCCATCAAAATATAAGTTCAATGTAAAATTCAAAAACTAAAATTAGTTTTTGTGTTTTCAAAAAGCTTTTTTTAAAAATGTATTAACATGAAAACAAAAAATATAAATGATCAATTGTGGTTATGTGCCGTGGAGTAGGACCCGACTCATAGCAACCCCTCCTTGGGTTTCCGAGGCAGTATGACTACGGAAGTAGATTGCCCCATCTTCCTTCCAAGGAGTGACTGGTGCGTTTGAACCTCCAGCCTTCTGGTTAGAAGTCAAGTGCCTTAGGCACTATGCTACCAGAGCTCCTTGATCAATTACAAATGTCAAAATGTTAAATCAAAATTACTTAGAAGTTTTTATTTAAAATTCTTATAAACGTCAACAGGGCTAGATTTTACTGTCAATTTAGGTGCCAACTTAATGAAAAGGTATACACCTCACATTTATTATATCTAGACCTATGTATATAATACATTAGCAAATACTGTGCTAATTCATAAGTACCATCAAGACCACAAACTGAAACATGAAGAGATGCAAGAAGATAAACAGCTGGGCACTACTGGGAAATGATACACTATTATATAAGGATGAGTTAAATTCTTGCTGAGAGAGATGTGATATAGTAACTCATTTGTCTTTTCTCTTACCTCAGTGCTGCCACTCCTCCAGTCAGTCCCATACTCAAAAGCAGCTTCTGTCTTTGTTATCAGCAGTGATAGGACACACAAACTTTCCCACTATCTGGATCCAGTTACCTTTTGTTTCAAGGAATTAGGCAAGACCAGTGGAGAACAGTTTCTGTGTCAATGGATATTTAAGCTTTATGTATTTTTGCACTGTGCCAGTACTGAACACTGTCAAGTGCAGTGCAGATATGCCATGAGTTGTTTACTAAATTATGTGTGTGTATATATGAGAGAGAGAAAAGGAATGATACATATGGGATCTTCTGAATCTGTGTAGTCCAAAACAGTAGCTACTGGCTACATGTGGTTATTGAGTAATTTAAGTGTGGTTAATCTGAATTGAGATGCACTTAAGTGTAAAATATACATCAGATATTGAAGACTTAGTACAAAAACGTAAAATATGTCATCAGTAACTTTTTATATTTATTTACATGCTGAAATAATATTTTGGATACATTGAGTTATATGCGAGCTCTGGTGGTGTAGTGCCTAAGGCATGTGACTGCTAACCAGAAGGCTGGCAGTTCAAACCCACCAGCCACTCCTCGGAAGGAAGATGGGCAATCTACTTCTGTAGTGACACTGCCTCGGAAACTCAAGGAGCGGTCGCTATGAGTCAGATTCCACTTGACGGCATTGAGTTTGGTCTGGTTTGGATTGAGTTATATGAAATATATTATGAAAGTTAATTTTATCTGTTTCTTTTTACTCTCTTATTGTGGCCCATAGAAAATTTTTAAACACGTTATGTGTTTAGCATTATATTGTTGGACAGTAGGATTCTAAAGCATGGGGCCAAACCAGAGACTCATCTTACCTGAATCTAAGGATGGTACTGCTTTTCTTCATTTTTCATCATTTTGTTTCCTTATTCTTTATTGTCTTCTGGTTCATTAATGATCTCTTCATCTATGTAATCTGCTATTAAATTTATCCATTTTAATCTTAATTTTCATTATTGTATTTTTCAGTTCTAGAATTGAATTTAATTAATGGCTTTCTTCCAAAATTCTCAAGCATAGTTATCTAAAGCCCATGTCTGATAATGCCGTTATCTTGATCCTCTATGATTCTGTCTAATATTTTCTCTTGGTTTTCTACTTTGGTGTCTTCTCTCTTTGTGTGATTGCAAAATTTTTATTATATGAGAGTGACTGTATGAAAACTTATACAGTTAAGTTGAGGCTTTTGTTTTAACACACAGAAAAAACATTTGAAAAAATCTAACAACCATTCATCATTTTAAAAAAACTAGGATAAAAATTCCTAGGTTCAACAAACTAGGAATAGAAGGTAATTTATTCAACCTGATAAAGTTTATCTACAAGAAACCCACAGCTCAGATCACACTTAATAAAGAAAGACTAAATGTTTTCCCCTAAGATAAGGAAAAAGTCCAGGATGTCAGCTCTCAGCATTTCTGTTCAACATTATACTGGAAATTCTAGCCAAGACAGGCAAAAAGAAAAAAGGGACTACAAAATCTCTTTGCAGGTGACATGATCTTGGATATAAAAACCCTAACGAACCCACTAAAAATCTTTTTGAATAAGCAGTTTCACCAAGGTAGCAGGATACAAAAATCAATTGTATTTTTAGATACTAACAAGACTGGGAGCTCAAACCTACCAGCCGTTCCTTGGAAGGAAGGTTGGGCAATCTAATTCCAGAGAGATACCACCTCAGAAACCCAAGGAGGGGTCGCTATGAGTCCAGTCGACTCGACAGCAGTGAGTTTGGGTTTTTTTGTTTTGTTTTTTTAAAAAAAAAACTACTAACAGCCTGAAACGAAATTAAGAAAACTGTTCCATTTATAATAGCAGCAGAAACAATATTAATAACTGGAGTACTTCTATCCTGCCTCCTAGCTCATTAACTCCTGCCTGGGGTCTTAAAACCTTGCAACCAGCCATCTAAGACATGACAATTGGACTCTATTTGCCTGAAGCAACAGAGAAAAAAGGAGAGTCAGGAATAAGAGGCTGTGGAATTTGTGGCTAATTGCCTCCATGAAGAATCCTGATTAAAACTAGGAAAATGCATAACTGAATTTCAAATTCTCACAGAATCCAGACTTTCTGGAGTCAAGAAAGCTGGATAAACCCCTGACATAATCTTTAAACCTTAAACCAAAAATATCCTCTAAAATCTTAAAAACAAATAATAGTTTAGCTTAACTAGTCAAACATGTCTGCTTTGTGCATTATGTTCTTATAAGAACTATCTATATAGGATCAACGGCAGTGAGTTTGGTTTGATAAAGGATCAAAGTGACAACAGCAACTCAAAAGATGAGATAGGAACTATAAACCAAAAAACCAGACTCATTCCACCGAGTCGGATCTGACTCATAGTGACCCCTCCTTGGGTTTCCAAGGCAGTATCACTACAAACCTGAGGGAGCAGTGAACCTTACATTAACAGGGGGTGGAACAACTTAGAAAAAGTGGATGAGAGAGGTTGTACAACTCAAAGAATGTAATCAGTAACATTGAATTGCACATGTAGAAATAGTTGAATTGGTGTATGTTTTGCTGTATATATTTTCAACAACAAAATAAAATTAAAAAAAAAAAAACTAACAACCAGGAATAATTTTAGCAAAAGAAGTACAAGACTTATTCTCTGGAAACTACAAAGCATAGTTGAAAGAAATTAAAGATGATATAAATAAACAGAAAGACGTGTTCATGGATCAGAAGATTTAACCTTAAAATGGCAATAATGAGCCATGGAGGTGCAACAATCAAGTGCTCAGCTGCTAACCAAAGGGTCCCATAAAGCAGTCTGTTCCCATAAAGATTACAGCCTAGAACACCTATGGGACAGTTCTGCTCTGTCCTAGGGGTCACTGTGAGTCAAAATCAATTCAGTGGTATACAGCAACAAGAAAATAATAATACTCCCCAAATTAATGGACATATTCAGCAAAATCCCTAAAAAAAAAAAAAATCGCAGCAGGGTTTTGTTTCGTCTTATGCAAAATTTTACAGGCTGATCCTAAAATTTTAAGGAACTACAATAGCCAGAGTAATCCTGAAAAGAAACAAAGTTGTAACTCAGCGTTCCCAACTTAAAACAAAGCTATAGCAATCAAGACTGTTACTGGCATAGGGATAGATGTACAGAGCAAAACAGAATTTAGAGTGCAGAAATAAATCCTATATTTATGGTCAATTGATTTTCAACAGGGGGTGCCAAGGCAATTCAATAGGGAAAGAGTAATCATTTCAACAAATGGTGCTGGGACAGGTCAATGCCACATGCAGAAGAGTGGATTTGCACTTCTACTTCACATCATGGTTCCTTGGTTAGCGCAAATGGTTACACATTTCACTACTAACCGAAAGGCTGGAAGTTCAAATCCACCCAGAGCTGCCTCTGAAGACAGGCCTGGCAATATGCTTCTGAAAAGTCCCAGCCTTAAAAACCATATGGAGCAGATCTACTCTGCATACACAGAATCATTATGAATTGGAATGGCCTTGAAAGCAACCAACAGCCTCACATCCTATGGAGCTCCTGGGTGTTGCAAACACTTAAGCACTCGACTACTAGACAAAACGTTGGGAGTTAAAACCCACCCAGAGGTGTCAGAAGAAAGGCCTGGTGATCTGTTTCTGTAAGGTCACAGACTTGAAAACTCTATGGAGCAGTTCTACTCTGACACATGGAGTCACTGTGAGTTGGAATCGACTTAGGCAACTAGCAACAACAACCTCACATCATATACAAAATTGACTCAAAGTGGATCATAGACATGAATGTGAGAGCTAGAACGATAAAGCTCTGAGAAGAAAACACAGGAGTAAATCTTCTCTGCCTCAGGTTTCTTTCTTTCTGTTTTGTGACATAAAAGAGAAACTTTACTGTATGCTCATCAGGGAAAAAAAAAAAAATTATATCAACAGTATTCTAAGACAAGTATCTGTACCCAGATACCCTTCATTTCTATTACTTAGTCACATGTAATAAATTCTCATTCCTCTGACCTTGGCTCAACATTCCATATTATGAAGTCATCCATTTTCAGGCTAAACAGATGTAGTATCTCAAATGTTAGTTCCCCTGGTAAAGAAAGTTGTCTGTTTTGGTGACCACATCCGTTTATTCTAAGAAGTCTGTATGCATGGGTCAATTCCCCGTACCCGGTCAATCTGAAATCTCTGCCCCATAGCTTCAGGTGAATGTGAGGGGAGGAAAGAAACCATGTGTTGATGACAAGACTGGTTAACTTATTACAGTGGCTAATATTATCAGAATGGTGGAGAGTGACATCCTCTCTTGAGGGTAAGGTACATAAATGCATGGGTCCCCAAAATTATTCCGTAAGTAATTAACTGATGTTAACCTGAGAAGAAAATGTCTTAGTGGTCACTGAAAGCACTGACAAATATGTTCTTTAAAGTGTGATTCACAATCACTGCCAATTGACTCAAGTCTTTTAAACCTCGAAATGAAATACGAGTATGTGTCATTTAAGGTCCATTCACAAAATACCTGCCTGTATATACCTCTCTGGTTCCGTAAGGTTGTTTTTGTTATTTAAAGGATACTCCTGCTCTCCTTTAGTTTATTATTTCGCTCTACTGGTTTTAACCCCAAAGCAAGACTCTTGCAACACTGGACCATGGGTGGGATATAGGCCAGTGAGGCAGAGGTCATGGCTCTGGGCAGAGGCTCTGGGCTTTGTCTTAGGCAGGCAGTGGCAGCAGGGGCCACAGGGCCAAGCTGCTTCTGATGCTCAGGTAGGCAGAGCAGGGTGCATGCCACGCCCTGTCTGCTCACTTCTCATGCTTCAGTCTCACTTGCCACCACCATTCAGCTTCTTTCACAAGTGGCAGCAGCAGCGGTGAGGAATACAACTAGAACTGGGCTTCCATAAGGTTTTAATATGGTGTTTGCACAGCATCCAGATCACATAACGTCCTATTTCACAGAACATATCATGGATGTTAGGTAACACATACCTGCATTCGAAGGCCCTAACCTGTTTTGACAGTTTATGTGTTGAGCCTTGTAACTGAACATGATTATGCTTTTATTAACCCAATGGTATCCAAATTGCTGAAACCGATTTATGTTGTAGGCAATGGTTTCTTAGATATGACAACAAAAACACAAGCAACAAAAGAAAAAGTAGATCCATTGGACATCATCAAAATTAAACTTTTGTATGTCAAAGGACATTATCAAGAGCGTGAAAAGAAAACCAACCCATAGAATGTGAGAAAATATTTGCATATTATGTATATGATAAGGGACTTCTACAAGAGTATGTAAAGAATTCTAACAACAATAAAAGACAAACCAATTTTAAATTGGGCAAAAGATTTGAATAGTTCTTTCCCCCAAGAACATATACACATGGCCAACAAACATCTGGAAGATGCTCAACATCATTAGTCATTAGGGAAATGCAAGTCAAAACCACAATGAAATACTACTTCACATCCACTAGGATGGCTATAATAAAAAATAATAATTGTTGGTAGAAAAATTGGTGGTGGGAATGTAAAATGGGGCAACCACTTTGGAAAACGCTTTAATAGCTCCTCAAAATATTAAATGTAGAGTTAGCACACAGTTGACCTAGCAATTCCATTCTGTGGTATATAGCCAAGAGAAATGAAAGTATATGTCCACACAAAAACCTGTACATGGATGTTCATCGCACCATTATTGATAATAGCCAAGAAGTGGACAGAACCTAAATGTCCATCAACTGATGAATGGATAAAGAAAATACACACCAAAACCAAGTGTTTATTTAAGAAAATTTAGCAGGAAGCACTTGCAGAAATTAGGTTTCTGTCTTACGAAAGACACTGGAAGAAAAAAGTAGTACACTCACTAAAGTGTGTGACAAGTGCTGGGTACAATACTGTTTACAAAATTGGGATGTTGAGCCTTTTCTGTTCCTGGTCCTGACAGGAATATATGGAAAGCATTTTTGAGTTGATTGTTTTTTGTGGGCAGGCTCTTGTAACTTTTGGTATGTCCTTTATGCCCTCCTGGTTGTTATCATATTCTTTTACTGTCATTGTCATCTGTCCAGGTGTCATCTCTGGCAACTATTCCTTTTATCTTTGTTATATCTGAGGGCACTAGCCTACTGCCTTTGAGGGTAGTAGGAGCTAAAATATATATACTGAATATGCAGAGAAACATACATTTAGTTACTCCTTATGCAATAATGGAGTTTCCTGTAACTTTCTTCTTAAATAGATTATAGGAGTTTATATCACAGGTGAGAAATCTCCCGTCCAGAACTTAATTTCATCCAGCCTGAGGACAAGGGCAAGAGGTAATCTTACTTATGTCTACAATTGTACAAATACAATTTGTCATTAATATAATGGTGCTTTGAAAAACAAAGATTGGTGGTAAAAATAACAAAAATTTAACACTGGTTGTCTATGGGTAGTTGTTACTTCTGTGTACTTTTTCTGTTTTCCAGTTTTGCTGTGATGACTAGAATAGCCATTACTTTTAGACTGAAGGAGCAA
Organism: Orycteropus afer afer; assembly: GCF_000298275.1. NCBI lineage: Eukaryota > Metazoa > Chordata > Mammalia > Tubulidentata > Orycteropodidae > Orycteropus > Orycteropus afer. The sequence goes on from NW_006921590.1 coordinate 33,797,085, forward strand.
ATTCCTTTTGGAAAGAAAGGGAAAAAAAAAAAAACTTGCATTGGAAGAAACTTTGGAGAATATCTATTCCTTCCAATAAGAAAATTCCCTCTGGACATGTCCTACAAGTGTTTGGCCGTGCACCCAGCCCCTGACTTCTGTACTTTGGGGGACAAATAACTATCTACTGAGACAGCCTGTTTCATTTTTCAAGTGCTAAACCTAGAAACCTCTCTTTTGTACATTGATCCTCTTAGGTTCTCTAATACTCCCCTGAATTACATCTGATTCATCTATCACATGATACTCTTTGAAATATTTAAAGGCAGCTATCATGTGCCTTTAACAAGTACTGAGGCAGTCTGTCTCTCTGCGTTCTAGCTTTCTTTTCTCTCTTATGGGCTGTTTAAAGAACTGGTATATGTGCTTTAGCTTTAATTACTGTATACACTCTCTTAGTTCCAAATTTATATATTTCTTTATAAGTTGCCTTTTACTTCAGTTCTGTTAGGCCCTTGTCAAAATTAACAGTTATTATCTTCTGATTGACCTGATTTTGGTTCTCTTAAAAATAAGCAATAAGTGGTTCTGATGGCACTATAGTTAAAGTGCTGAGTTGCTAACCAGAAGGTGGGCAGTTCGAACCCACCAGCTGCTCCACATGAGAAAAGACCTGGCAATCTGCTCCTATAAATATACAGCTGGGAAATCCTATGGGGCAGTTCGACTCTGTCGGGAAGGATCACTATAAGTCGGAATCAAATCGGCGGCACACAAGAACAAAGATAATCAATAAAGAACTTCCAGACACCAAGAGATGTTAGAGACCAATCAAAGGACATTTTACTGCCTTTTTTTTTTTTTTTTTTTTTAGGATTTGGG
>NW_006921590.1:33800826-33823563 GCF_000298275.1 Orycteropus afer afer
GAGAGTTTTGATCAGAAATGGGTGTTGGATTTTATCAAATGCCTTTTCTGCATCAATTGATATGATCATGTGGTTCTTCTCCTTTGTTTTATTTATGTGGGTTTTCTAGGTATAGGATTACTGCCCCTTTTTTTAATTACACAAAATACTATTACTATACAGATTATTATACAATCTGGTGTAACAACCACATTTTCCCACCTCTGTTAGGGGCAAGGGACAGACTCGGGGTCCCTTTTTCCCACAATCAGGAATTATTTTAAAGTGGGGTGGGAATCTGCCCTTTTTTTAACTCTTGGAGTGGATATGGTATGAATGGACCTCATCACAGCCAAACTCTGTTACCTCATGTCCCGTGGATCCAATGCACATCTATCCATTCTTTAATGGTAACATTAAACATTAAGCTGCTGCAGTTTACAAAAAGATTTCTCAAAAGAACCCTGCAAGTATTAATGTTTGTTTTGCTGTAAAATTTATCTTTCTGAGAAAAGAGTACACACAAATCTTAGTGTAACTTACCTGAAAACAGTTTATAGTCACAAATTAGTTATTTTCACCTTTATCCAAAAGAGGTTTTTAATAATCATTAAATGTTTGCTTATTCTTATTATGTCTTTAGGTCTAGAAATGGGAATTTGACAAGTGGCCTTCTAGGACCTTTACTTTGCCATGAATAAGTGTTTTTAATAGAGAAATACTGTTTGCTATTACCAATTAATGCAGTTGACTTCATATTCTATATGTCTATATATGTTACTTTAAGGGACAGTCCCATATGGTAAAATGGCCAAAATAAAGAATGTATAGGCATGTGCGTAAATATATCAAGTGAACCACACAGTACTTCTGGTCCCTCTTGAAACCCCACTACAATGCCAGTAAAGGAATTTAAAAAAAAAAAAAAAAAAAGAATAAACCCTCACTAATAAAGGAAATAGAAGAGATAACAAAAACAAAAATTTGGAAACTGAAACAGATAAACATTGTTTATCTAAAAGCAGATTAGAAAAGGGGGGGGGGTCATCTACCAGAATCCAGCAGTAGAAAAAAAGCAAGAAGTAACCAAATACTCCTAGCAAAAACTCTCAGTCTTATAGTACCAAGAACCTTGGAAGTGGGGATAAGGTAAAAGTGGAGCCAAAAAACAGGAGAGTTTATTGAAAGTCTGTTAAAGAAACAGCTGATCTCCAGATCATCTCTACCTTGGCTAAAGACTGGTGCTTTATTCTTTGCAAATATTAAATAGAGGACCTCTGCATTGGGAAGCCCCAGGCAGAGTTGAGGCTGTGGGTACCATAGTGAAAACAGTGATTAAATGATTATATGCTTACTGAATGCTATGATTATATGCTTTACCCCTCACTCAGCTTACAGAATGCTAGCAACCTGTACTAAACCTCTAGCTGGAAGGCTAAAACATCCTGCTTGGGAGGATCTGTCCAACCCAAGGAAAAAGACCTAAAGATTTGACATTGGATCATCCCCAAGAAAACAAGCCAGCCAGATGACTTTACAGTAAAACACAGAGTCAACAAACTCATAGATCAGAACTTCTGGTCAACTTTATAGCACCTGCTCTTTATTATGAGTAGAAAACAGAAGATCACTAGACACCCAACTAAAGTCTCTTCTATACAAGATAAAAGTCCAAACAAATAGGAAAAAGAAGTAACCAGGATGAAATAGACTCGCAGGAAAAAGAAAACTGTAACAACCAAAAAAAGTACTATTATTTATATCCTCAAAGAGATATGAGAAGAAATTACATTAACTGAACATGAACAGAATGGTACTTGTTAAAAAATGAAAATTCAGGAATCCAGAAAACACTTCTGGGAAATCAAATCTATGATAGCAGAAAAAAAAAAAAAAAATGATTAGAAGATAAAACTAAGTAAATCTCCCAGAAAGAATAACAAAAAAGATGAAGTGATTAAAAATAGAGAAAACATGAAAATTAAAGAACCAGTCCAAAAAGTCCAACATCACTGAAAATTTAAATATGAGGCAAACCACTTACATCATCTTAAAAGTTAGCCACATTCAAAAAGTAAAAAGAAATAGGTAAAGTTTAATTATAGAATTTAATCCAATATGTCATTTCAGCATGAAATCAATAAAAATATTAATGTTTTACATTCTTTTTTACATACTTAAGTCTTCAAAATCAGAGGTGATTTTGTACTTAGAGCACATCTCAAATTGGACTCACCACATTAATGTTCAATAACCATGTGACTAGTAGCTAGCATATTAGACTACACAGGTCTCAGTAACAGGAGTTCCAGAATAAAGAGAAAGAGGAAGGGGAAAAAGGGAAGAGAATAAGAAAATTTCCTAGGAAACAATTAGTCCAAAGGACTAATGGACCACACAACCTTGGTGGTGCCCGGCTACCATAGCCAACTGCTCTGAAAGAGATCACAGAAAATGAATGGAGTGGGACAAAAAAATGTGCCCAAAACTCAAAATCATTTTTAAAGAAAAAAAGACCTGGCTTTCTGGTCTGATAGAGACTGGTGGAGCCCTTGAGACTATGGCTCTTAGTCACCCTTCAAGCCTGGAACTCATCTGACCACCCTGGCTCAACTTTCAGCCAATAGACAGGCTTACAAGGTTAACAGTAGTATCAGGGAGGTACACCTCCTTAGAACAAGTGATCATAAGAGATCAAAAGGGAAGCATTTTCTCAGGGAAAAAGCTCAGAAGGCAAGAAGGGAAAGGAATGAGGGATGGAAGAAAATGGTAAACACAGGAAAGAAGTGGGCAGAGTGCTGTTACATTACGGGGATTGCAGTCAGTGTCACAAAACATGTATGAACTGTTGAAAACTAATTTGCTTTGTAAACTTTCACCCAAAGCACAATAAAAAGTTAAAAGAAAATTTCTAGGACTGAAGGTTACAAGTTTCCAAATTTGGAAGAGTTATCAGAAATCCTAGCAAAATAGATGAATTAGACTTAGACCGAGGCATTTCATCATGAAATTTCAAAACACTTGGGAGCTCTGGTAGCGTAGTGCCTAAGGCACTTGACTGCTAACCAGGAGGCTGGAGGTTCAAACCCACCAGCCACTCCTTGGAAGGAAGATGGGGCAATCTACTTCCGTAGTGATACTGCCTCAGACACGCAAGGAGGGGTCGCTATGAGTTGGGTCTGACTCGGCGGCACATAACAACAACAGGGACTTAGAGAAACCTCTACAGGTTTCAGAGAAGGAACAAAAAGAATTTCAAAGAAGCAGAAAGAAAATGGCTTTAGACTTTTCAACAAAAAAAGGATAGACAGAAGACAGTAGATTCAGGCCTTTAAGATTCTAAAGGAAAAGGTCTACCAACTTACAGCTTTGTACCTAGTCAAAATACCAACACATTATCAAGAAAAAAGTAATTTTTAAATAGCTAATAATCCAATATCTCAAAAAATGGACCTGCCATGCTTCTTTTTCCAGAAACCAACTTGAAGATGTGCCATACCAAACAAGGAAGTACACCAAAACGGAGGGAAATGTGAAATACAGGAGATAGGAGCAAGGTGAAAGGAATCTCTAGGATCAAACTCTGAACCAGGCCTAGATACCAACCAGTCCAGATTAGAGCAGGGCAGAAGAAACCAAGAAGGGCTTCATCAAGATGCAATTAATAGAATACCTGATAGAACTGATTGTGACTTTAGACAACTGACAGGGAGTTTGGGATTGTATTAGTGACACGTACACAGAAAATTAAACAGAAGATAAAGGGAAAGTACAAAATCATAAACTCTAAATATTGAGCAATTTTACTATATAAGACAATGGGAAGGACACGTAGTTAAGATGTGAAGGAGTAACAAAAGCTGAACTCATATCTCACAGTGTAAAATTAATACACAATTGCTAAAACAAATATGAGAGGAGTGATAGAGGCATATTATCTGAAAATACAAAGGTAAAAACCAAAATAAGTATTGAAAATGGTTGGTTCTGAGGAAGGAGAAATAAGGGAACAAGGGGCATGCCATTTTTTTTCTAATAAACCTTGTAAAACTATGTTTAAGGCTAACATACACATGTGTAACTTTTAATTAAAAAGAAACATGGGCATCAGTAAATCTAAGTGAATAAAGGACTCTTACCAGGCCTGAGCTAATGAGTGTCCTTATCTCCTAGCATTGAGTATTGGTTCCGCTGCATGGACATGGATGGGGATGGTGTACTCTCCATGTACGAGCTGGAATACTTCTACGAGGAGCAGTGTGAGCGGATGGAAGCCATGGGCATTGAGCCCCTGCCATTCCATGATTTGCTTTGCCAGATGCTTGATCTGGTGAAGCCAGCCAGTGATGGTGAGAGTGTGTGAAGGGCAGTTTATTTGCACAGTTCATAAAGTGGGACACATAATCCCAGACTGTCCTGAATTAATTTTCCAGAGTCATCTTTACAGGCTTCCTAAGTACAGAGAGTTTAAAGTTTCACCTTTACTGTTAGTATAGAACCAACAATTGATGGCAAATAGACTATTTAAGAAATGGAATATTTCCATAGAGAGAAATAGCACATTAGTGGCCAGGGGTTCGGGAAAGAGGGGAATGGAAAGTGACTGATTAATGGGTATGAGATTTCCTTTTGAGGTGATGAAAGTGTTCTGGAAGTAGATAGTGGTTATGGTTGCACAAAACAGTGTATTAAAAGCCTGAATTGTACACTTTAAAATGACTTTGTTATATGAATTTTACCTCAATAAGAAAAAATGGGGTTTTTATCTAAAACAAACATAGATCTTTTCAACTTCAGTGAAAATTTGTTTCTCTTGCCAAAGCAGCTGTTGGTGAAATTTACCACCTTTTCTTTGGTTTTATGCAGGCAAAATAACTCTCCATGATCTGAAGAGATGCCGGATGGCCCACATCTTTTATGACACTTTCTTTAATCTGGAGAAATATTTAGACCATGAACAGAGAGATCCCTTTGCAGTCCAGAAGGTATCAGTATATGTTAACTTCTATTTAAGGGCTCAGTGCCAAGAGCTGTGTGCCACATATAAAGATGGGTTCTGAATACAGCAATGTTGGTATTTAAAGACGTAATCTTCACATTTAGGTCACCTTTATCTACCTTAGGAACTTTCCACTGAGTGAACTGTATGGCCTTGTACTCATGTACACATTAGAAACTATGAAAATAAGTTTTTCTTTAAACCTAAAACTGCTCTAAAAAAGTTCATTAAAAAATAGTTTTGAAAAAAATTGTCCTTTTAATGTACCTTTTAAAAATGTATCAATAGGCCCAGCTATATTACAAACTATATTAGACTTGATTTAATTGTACCATTCATTTCTGGATGCCATGATAAAAAGAAAAACAGACCAAAAAACACTCCCCATCATAATGAAAATTAAAAGTTCTCCATGACAGACAACCTTCAGACAGTGATACTTTTTTTGAGTAATGATGACTGCTGTGCACAGCTGTCAGTTTTTAATGTCATTCTGTGTCTTAATAGAAAGGAGCACCCTCTCCCCATAAATAGAAACCTGTGGACTTTCAGAAAACATGAACCTGTGATCCATGTCCAAAACAAACCCAGTATCACCATTTCCCTTCCTGTTCCCATTTAAAAAGTAAAAATTACAGAGCTAGGAAAGCATTGCTTCCATTGAGTAGCAGTACAACTATACAAGCTTTTGCAGCCTTTTCTTTTTCTTCCACTTCTTGCATAACTGTTTGTTTGACCTTACAGTATAGGAATACAACATCACCTTCTACAAACAAATACATAGCAGCTGATGCATTGTCACTGTTCTAAAACCAATTCTGTATTTCATTGAATCTAAGATGGTATCAGTCTTAAATGGTACCATTTATAAGTCTAAAATGCATGCCAGTTTCAGAGATGTGAAAAGGGAAGAGGAGTGTCTTAAAATGGATCAAATATTGTAGTTAACCATATTGTATGGTTAGTGTTTCAGTACTTACATTCTTCCAGGCATAAATGACCCTAGACCCCACAGCAGTGCTAAAAGACTTTCAGTCCTAGAAAGCAGAAAGATACTATCTTACCTGGAAATATAATCCAAGACATTGCCCACACTGTAGAAAGAAAAGAAGATGTATGGCCTTCTTCATATCTTTTGTGTTATAAATTTAACTTTTACCTTTTACTTTTCTTTATAAAAACCCAAACCAAACCTACTGCCATTGACTCTATTCCAACTCATAATGACCCTATAGGACAAAGTACAACTGCCCCATAGGGTTTCCAAGGCTGTAAATCTTACAGAAGCAGATGCCTCATCTTTCTCCCACGGAGTAGCTGGTGGGTTTGAAGTGCAGACCTTCTGGTTAGCAGCAAATGCTTTAACCACTGTACCACCAGAGCTGCTCCTCTTATTTATATTGATCAGTATTTGTTCTGATTTGCAAAGATCATTATTAATCAGAAAGTATTCAATAAATTCCAGGCACTGTGTTGAAAAAAGATACTGGGTATTACAGACAGATTTAAAAAAATTCAGAAGAACAAAAATTGGCAACCAAAGCATATAAGATATAGAGAAGGAAGTGATTTGGGAGAGAAGGGACATTTCCAGGAAGATACCACAGATGACATGTTATCTGAACTGGTTTTAAAGAAACAATAAAAATTTGCCAGAGGAAGGACCAGTATATTTCAAATGGGCATGTACTAAACCACAAGATCTCAGGTTACAAGGCTAGAAAATCTAAATCTTAAGAATCTAGGTGCCAAACACTTTGTTATAAATTCGGAATTTGAGGTATAAAAAATCACTGTGGGAAAATTACATTGGCTCTTTTAGCATGTTGAAATGAAACATTTTCAGATAGTTTTTCAGAGATATACAGCAACATTTGTGATGACCTGTATCCAGTTGTGTGTCGGATTTGGGTCTCCCATGGCTGTCTTCTTTCCAATCAGGATGTGGACAGTGAGGGGCCTGAGCCCTCTGACTGGGACAGGTTTGCTGCTGAGGAGTACGAGACTCTCGTTGCGGAGGAGTCTGCCCAAGCTCAGTTCCAGGAAGGGTGAGTGTGTGTTTACCTGTGTCTTGTAGAACTTTTTGTTAACAGGAATGCCCACATTAGGAATATTAAAACCACCCTAAAAAATCCAGCTAGCAATCATTTCCTATTTTTGTTATTTTTTAATATCATAAGAGTAATCTCCAGCCAAACAACAGACAGGCATATGGGGTGAACATTTACACCAGGTAGATACACTCCTTAGAATGACTGATCATGACAATAGAATGGCAGTGTTGTACAGGGAGACAGCTCAGAGGCAGGAGTGCATAGGAAAGAAGGACACAGGGAAGAGGTAACTACAGGGAGGAAGTGGGAAGAGAGCTGTTACATTGTGAGGATTGTACTCAGTGTCACAAAACAAAATGTATGAACTGTTGTATGGAAAGTGAATTTGCTCTGTTAACTTTCACCCAAATCACAATAAAAAATTTTTTTTTTTTTTAATTGTGATTTGGGTGAAAATTTACAGAGCAAATACACTTTCCATACAGTAGATCACGTACACTTTGTCTCATGACATTGACCACAACTTAGCACTATATAAAAAATAGTAATGAGTAATCTAACCAACTTTAGTTAAATGGTTATTTTCCCCAGCAGTCTGCTCTTCCCTTTTACACTAATTTCCTGAGAAAATTTTCTCATGCCCCATTTCCTTTAATGGAATCACACCTTTCACTGGAAACCGAGATCACTGAGCAGCCATATATCAGTACAGGTGGAGACTAATGGAACTGACGCTCCTTTAAATAACGAATATAACCATATTTAACAGATATATATCTGTATCATATATGATTCTGTACATTCAATTCTGAACAGTAAATAACCTCAATATAGAATTTATAATATTCAAGACATAGTTCCACAAAGGGATCATGGTAAAAAATTAAATTATCCAAGAATTTGACTGCTTGAAACATTTCAGTGACTTTATCATTGCTGGCTCTTTCATCAATGTCTAATAACTCCTTCTACAAGTCCTCTCATTCTCTTTCAGTCATTGTTTATCTAAGGCCTTCAGTTAATCTTTATTAATGTATGCATTTTTTTGAATAGGCAATACATGCAATGATACAATATTCAATGACACAAAAGAATAAATAGTGAAAAGTTCCATACTACCCATTTCTCCTCCCTGGAAGCAACCAGTATAACCATTTTCTTGTGTACCCTTCCAAAGATGCTATATCAATATATTTGAGAGTGTATATGTGTACATATAACTCTCAAAAAAAAAAAAAAAAACTCACTGCTGTCAAGTCAGACCCAACTCACAGCAACCCCTTCTTAGGCTTCCAAGGCAGTATCACTATGTAAGTAGATCACCCAGTCTTCCTTCCAAGGAGTGACTGGTTGAGTTTGAACCACCAGCCTTCTGATTAGCAGTCAGATGCCTTAGGCACTATGCCAATATATATAAATACACATGCACTTTCATTTCCTTTTTTACACTAATATATTTCAGTCTATCTCCTTGAAATGCTATTTTCACTGTTGTTTTCTCCACACTAAATCTATGTTGGAGATCACTCCATAGTTGTATCTAATGGATGTTCTCATTTTATACAGCTATTTACTGCATCACATTCCACTGTAGAGTTGTACAGTTATTTTACAGTCCTCTGATACTTCACTGGGAGCTCTGGTGGCATAGTACCTAAGGCATATGACTGCTAACCAGAAGGCTGGAGGTTCAAACCCACCAGACAACTCCTCGAAAGGAAGGTTGGGCAGTCTACTTCTGTAGAGATACTGCCTCGGAAACCCAAGGAGGGGGCACTATGAGTCGGATCTGACTGAATGGCAGTGATAGAAATAGAATATTGCAGTGAATAATCTTGTTTATATGTCATTTTATTACATAACTAAGTAGATTCATAAGATAAATTCCTAGTTTTTGTTGTTATGTGCCATTGAGTCATCTCCAACTCATAGCGACCCTTGCTTGGGTTTCCGAGGCGGTATCACTACGGAAGTAGATTGCCCAATCTTCCTTCCCAGGAGTGACTGGTGGGTTTGAACCGTGCCTTAGGCACCATGCCATTAGAGCTCCCAAATTCCTAGAAGCACACCAAACAGATCGCATTTTCAAGCTGCGTGTTTGAGGACTGTTTACAAAGACAGGGAAGGTTTTAGAGAAAACAAGAAATATGCAGACTCCCAGAACTAGTGATGATGAAGAGCCTTTCCCATCCCTAGGGCTAAAGGGACAGGGAGATGAAACCATCACCGGTGCCTAAAGAGAAGACTTATATGGAGAGGGTCACCTGAGAGGACTTGGGACTTTCAAAAGGGATTTTAGCTGAGAAGGAGCTGGTTGAATACATATAAAAACAAAACAAAACCTACTGCTGTCAAGTCGGGTCTGACTCATAGTGACCCCTCTTTGGGTTTCTGAGGCAGTATCTCTATGGAAGCAGATTGCCCAGTCTTCCTTCCAAGGAAGGGCTGGTGGGTTTGAACCACCAGCCTTCTGGCTAGCAGTCAAATGCCTTAGGCACTACGCCACCAGAATATATTGTTGTTGTTATGTGCCATCAAGTTGGACCCGACTCATAGCGACCCCTCCTTGGGTTTCTGAGGCAGTATCACTACGGAAGTAGATTGCCCCATCTTCCTTCCGAGGAGTGGCTGGTGGTTTGAACTGCCAGCCTTCTGGTTAGCAGTCAAGTGCCTTAGGCACTACGCTACCAGAATATATAGCCAACTTAATTTTCTACATCTTTTAATAACCTGGTGATTGCTCCAACTGCCCTCCTAAATTGACTTTCAAACAGAAGACAAGGGAGCCCATGAATATGTTACTCAGTCAGTCTTCTGGACACAGGCCAGGTGAAGAGTAGATCTGAAGAGATAAACAGAAAATATCCAGCCAAACAGATAATGTCAAATAATCCTCCATAGACACTGTGCCATTTTATGCCCATACCACTAAGTCTTTAATATCTTTTTTGAGAATGCCAAGAAAGTCATCAACACATCACTTTTAATTTGGAGATTTCTTTAATCTGCTTAGTCCAAAAACTGGGGTTTCATTTTTATGTCAGTGACCCAAGAACTCTTAAAGTTATTCATCATTCATTGATTATCTTAAGCCTGACTGCATCACAAAGGAAGATGGGCAAGTGGATACACAACTATGGTTTAAAGTTTTTTGCCACTGAGTTTCAGAGTAGGAACCAAGGTAAATTTACTGATATGTAACTAACATTGAGATTAGAGAGGACAAAGATATGTGTAAGTTTCACTAGTAGAGTTTCAACAGATGCCCTTTAAAACTGATAAATCAAGTTAAAAATACTAAATAAAATAAACACTGGAAAAACTAAAACCATCCTCTAAGTGTTCTATTCAATTAGAAAACATGTACACAAAATAAAAACATAGGCTACACAGCATAAACTAAGGTTGACAGAACAAAGGCAGATGTTTTTAAATAAGCGAATACAAATGGTATAAACTCATGTATTCAAAGAAAAAGATTTCATTATGGAATAACACCAACCCCACCCCACACCAAAAAATACATCAAAATAAGGCTGAATTTAAAAAGAATGAAGATCAAAAAAAAGCTGTCCTGATAATATCAGAATTTTGAAGTGAAACTCTAAAATGAATAAAATTAAAAAATAAAAGGAGAAACTGAAGCTTACTGTAAACAGATACAGCAAACTATTCCCTAAAATTAGGTATCTTTGTGGTTTATATCTATAGAACATTTACATAATATGTTACTGGGCCACAAAGCTTCAGTGTATATCCAAACAGTAGCAATAACATAGACCAGCTTCTGATTTCCAGGAAGTAAATCAAAGTAGTAGTTAAAGCATTCAGCTGGTAATCAAAAGGTTGATGCTTCAAATCCACCAGCCACTCTGCGGGAGAAAGATTTGGCAGTCTGCTTCTATAAAGATTACAGCCTTGGACACCATATGGAATAGTTCTACTCTGTCCTAAAGGGTAGCTGTGAGTCAGAATTAACTCAGTGGCAGTGGGGTTTGGATTTTGGTTTTCTGATTCCAAGGAGAGAGGCTCAAATATGCTGGACTTTTCAGTTTCAAAAAAAAAACACCTAACTCACAGCCATTGAGTCAATTCTAACTCATAGCAACCCCCACTGGGTTTCCAAAGTTGTAAATCTTTACGGAAGTAGACTGCCTTATCTTTCTTCTGCAGAGTGGATGATGAGTTCAAACCACTGACCTTTTCGTTAGCAGCCAAATGCCTAAAACACTACACCACCAGAGCACCTCTTCAGTCTCCCATACCATATAAAAATAAGAAATTCAGAGCATCACTTGAAGTAAGAAAAACTTTCAGTGGATCACTGAAGGAAGGAAAAGTACATGTGTTCCAACTAAAGAAGAAACCAGCTGTGTAGGTCCTATGCAGGAAAATCATTCCTACACATTAATACCTATATTTGACTGGAACCAAAAACAAGATCACAAGAAGCAGCAGCATCCATGTAAGTCATCCTTGTATGCCCCCTCGTATCCCAAAGGGAAAGAAAAGCAATGAGTATAGAGCTTAGAGCAAAGAAAGCCCACATTGGGACCAGGTTTGCTGGTCCAATAGAGCCTGGTGGAACCACTGAGATTATGGCCCCTAACTGCCCTTCAGGTCTAGAGTTGAACCCACACCTATGGCTTCCAGCCAAACAAAAGACAGGCATATGAGTTGAACATTTACCTCAGGTAGATACACTCCTTGGAGAGAACAATCATGAGAGAAAGAAGGACTGCTTATGCACAGGGAGACAGCTCAGAGGGCAGGAGCACATGGAGGGATGCACACAGGAAAGAGGTAACTATCGGGAGGAAGTGGAAGGGGAGCTGTTGCATTGTGGTAAATTGTGGTCAATGTCATGAGACAAAGTGTATGTGAACTGCTGTATGGAAAGTGAATTTGCACCCAAATAACAATTAAAAAAAAAAAAGAAGAAAGCCCACATTGAAATATCAGTTCCCCAGCAGTATGAACCACCCATCTCCCCATTTTCAGTGAAAACAAGAGAGAGTGACAGCACTGGTGCATGCACGCACGCGCGCACACACACACACATCCCCTCTGTGTAGACACTGAACTCGGAAGCAGCAATCAATTCTCAACTACAAAGAAAAAGGGGCAAATACCAATCATTTGAGAATTACCAATAACATGCACAATAAATTACAGAACTCACACCCTTTGGAAACAGTACAGCAGTCAAACCAAGACTTTAAAATTAATGTCTTTACTTTTCTCAGACAGAAAAAATATCACACTCCTGAAGCAAGACTAGCCAATTTCTTGAAAAAAAAAAAGTTTTGAAATGAAAAACTCAATCATTGGGCTTAATATAAAACGAAAACAGCTAGAATTAATTTATTGGGATAAGAAATCCTTTTGGAGACCAGAAGAACTAGATGCTACCACTGTCAGCTACTCAGAGGGGATCTATGTAGGAGATCCTGATAGAGTGGGAGAACAATGTGGAACAAAATTCAAAATCATTAAAAAAAAGAAAAAAGGCAGGGACCAGATTTGCTGGTCTGATAGAGCCAGATGGAACCCCTGAGACTATGGCCCCTAGCTGCCCTTCAGGCCTGGAATTGAACCAACTCCTGGGGCTTCCAGCCAAACAAAAGACAGGCATATGAGCTGAACATTTACATTAGGTAGATACACTCCTTGGAGAGATGAAGCATGGGAGAATAGAAGGGATGTGTATGCACAGGGAGACAAGCTCAGGGGGCAGGAGTGCATGGGAGGGAAGGACACAGGAAGGAGATGGCTACCGGGAGGAAGCAGGAGGGGAGCTGTTGCATTGTGGGAAATTGCAGTCACTGTCATGAGACAAAGTGTATGTGAACTTCTGTATGGAAGATGAATTTGCACTATAAACTTTCACCCAAATCAAAATAAAAATTCTTAAAAAAAGAAGAAATCCTCTTAGAAAGCAGTGGAAAAAGTAGCCAAATAATTCCCAGAATAATCTCCAGCTGTTGAAACATATAAAAAGATACACAGGAATCAGCAGATGTCTTCTTGCCAAGTAAATATTTTAGGCTTTATGAGTCTCTTATCACAACTGTTTCACAACTACTCAGCTCTGCCATTGGGTCATGAAAGGATCCACACACAGTATGTAAATGAATGAACATTGCTATGTTCCAATAAAACTTTAACACTGAGACTTGACTGTATTCATGTAATGAAATACTTCCTTTTTTAAATTTTTTTCCCTCAAATTTAAAAATGTAAAACCTTTCATAGCTCACTGGCCACACAGAAACAGGCAGCAAGCCTCCCAAATTGTACAGCAAGCCAGATTTGGCCCAGAGACAGTAGTTTGCTGATCCTGCATTAGAGTGAAGTTTCATAAAATTCACATAAACGATAAAGAACTTAAAATCTACCAGAGAGAAAAATCAGATTATGCACAAAATGAACATAAAAAGAAGTGTAGCAATATCATCTAAGTAACATAATCTGTAAAGAAAATAACTTTCAACCTAGAATTATGTTCATATTCAAATGTGAAGGTCAAATTAAGACATTTTCAGGCATTAAAAGTTACCAAAATACCACCTGCAGACCATCTTGGAAAGAAATATTAAAGGATATTCTTCAGTAAGAAGGAAAATTAATCCTAAAGGAAATAATGGTATGTAAGAAGCAGTCATGAGCAATGAAATTAATAAAATTTCTTATTAGTACTATGTAAATATTGATCACAGACACTGTTAACAAAAGAGGGCAAAAGAGAGTTGGAATAATAAGCTATGGTTCTTTATTAGAGTGGAAAATATAGACACAGATATATTTCTCTAAAAATAGCTAGAGTTTATGTATGTTGAAAAGTTAAGGTCACTCACTAGAAGAATAGAAATAAAGTGAAAAACTTCCAACTCAGTTTTAGGAAAAAAAACAATAGATTATTAATTGGAAAAATGTTGAGTCAAGAAAACTCAATCTACTAAAAGACAAGTGTATTAATTATCCTCTTAGTGACAAGTGACCTAAATTCAACTTGAACTGGCCTAAGCAAAAAAAAAAAAAAGGGGGGGCACATAAGCAAAAAGGAAATTACTGTCTTATACAACTCAAAATTAGAAGAGTTAAAAGGCAAAGATGTCACTGTGAGGACTTAGGTGCACCTGACTCAAACCGTCTTTTCAGTGGCCTCATATGCCTGCAAAAACTGAACAATGAATAAGAAAGACCAAAGAATTGATGCCTTTGAATTATGGTGTTGGGGAAGAAAACTGAATATATCATGGACTGCCAGAAGAACAAACAAATCTGTCTTGGAAGAACTGCAGCCAGAATGTTCCTTGGAAGCAAGGACAGTGAGACTTTGTCTCACCATTGGTATCAGGAGGGACCAGTCCCTGGAGAAGGACATCGTGCTTGGTAAAGTAGAGGGTCAGTGAGAAAGAGGAAGACCCTCAGTGAGGTGGACTGACACAGTGGCTGCAACAAGTGAACAGAAGCAGCAACAGGTGTGAGGATGATACAGGAGCAGCTGTTTCATGCTGCTGTACACAGGAAATGACTCTCAGTGGCACCTGGCCACACCACCAATCTCTTAGATATGCTTTCCCTTGTGTTGCTTTTCCTACAGGGCACATTTTTCATATGTAGCACCAGGGTGATCACTTAACAGCATCAAGTCCAGAGTAAAGACAATCCCTTTCCCACAAGTGCCAACAAAAGCCCTGGGTTCATGATCTGATTAGGCAGGCCTAAAACTAAGCTTGGACAGGAGTCAGGTCCATCAAAACCTATGTTTTCGAAGGAAAACTGAGGAAATTGGAAAATAAGCCCAAAGGGGAATACTATACAGATAAAGAAGCAATAGCTATCCACGAAAGAGGGGACAAAAATACAATTAATAGGTTGATCTCAGAGAGAGATTCAAAAGTATACCTGGTACTTAACAAATAACACATGGTACTACCACAAAAAATGCCTATTTATTAAGGCCTGAAAGAAAATACAATATTTTTTGAAAAATTACTAGCATACAGGCCAAATTTACCATTTAAAATGCAATCTGAATAACAAAAACAGCAATAAATACATGTATCTGGAAATTAAAAACACTTGAAATAACTTTTAACCTACAGAGGAAATAAAAGTCTTTAAAGAAACAGAAAATGAAAGTATTATATTTATTAAAATCTACTGGTTTTACAGACATAGGAAAGTCTGTACCTTGTAGACTAAAATAAATGAATTAAGCTGTCCTCTCAAGATGGAAATTAGATCCAAATAAGTGATGCAGAAGAAAGGAAATTAAAATTTTTCATTTTAATAAAACTGCATCTTGTATTTTTAATTTATAATTTAATCAGTATTTTATTAATTCACACACAAACACACAGAGCAAACTTTGTGCCAAGCCCTGTGCTAAATACTTTAATTCACTGGATGGTCATCAAAAAAAAAAATCTATTAAGTAAATACTATTATACTACTGTCCCCATTTTACAGATAAGAAAATGGAACCACACATTAAGTGAACTGTCAAATCTATCAGTATATAAAAGTAAAATACATCATAAGCAAGTGGATTTTATCCCAAGAATGCAACAATGGTTCAGCTTCACAAATTCTGTCATTAATATATTAATGGTGAAAAATAATTAAAAGAATCACAAAATTTAAATTGATTTTTTGAAAGCATCTGATAAAACTATTATTTTTTCCAATCTTGGGGGAAAAAATATTAAAATTAAGCAAACTAAAAGAGCACCTCTTTATGTGACAAAGGCATTAGTCCCATTCCCCAATAATAACCAGTTTCATATGTAATAGGAAAAAAGATTCTTTATCAAGAAAATAAATTAAATATATATTAATAAAACTATAAAATTTCACCAAAAGATATAAAGATTAGTTACCATGTCATAGACAAAATCTTGTAATAGTATAAAGATGTCAGTTCTCTTCTAAAATTAATTTCTTAATTTAATATAGTTTCCCAAAATATTCTGTGGGACTTTACAAGCTAATTCTAAAACTCACATGGAACAATAAATACCCAAGAATAGCAGTGAGTTTTGAAAAGAAACAAAGGTATGGTAAAAGTATGAGAGGTAGACTAGAAAGCTATTGCAGTTAAACTCAATATGATATGCATGCCACAGTGTAAAATGTATTCATGGCAAGGTAGTATATGATAAAACAGTATCTTAAATATATCAGGAAAATACTGATTGGTAAGTAAAACGCTGACTTCCTAAGGATGGGGCAATAAAGTATTAAATTAATATCTGAATGCAAATAAACAGACCAAAAAAAGCCTAAAAGTAGTCGTAAATATGTACAAGGAAATTTACTTTTAGGTTTGAATTTGTTTAAAACATCACAAATTCTGTACCACAATTAAAAGGCAAACAGGGTTGCATCATATGACCAAGGGCCAATAAGTATGGTTATTCAAAATTATTAGTAAAAACATACATAATGCCCAATTCTAAGACACTCAAAGGACAGAAAACTTAGGAAATAAAGATGGAAATTTCCCCTTTATCAGCAGTTAAAATGCAATAGCCAGATATATCCATTTTAAGTACACACACACACACACACACACGTAATAGCAGAGCCCCAAAATACAAGAAACAACATGCTAACTTAAAACACATACACAATGCAACAGTTACAGTTAGAGATTTCAACACTCCTCTGTCAGTAACTGATAGAACTAAACAGACAATCAGTAAGGCTACAGAAAACATGAACATTATCTAAGTAGTTGACTTAATCAGCATGTAGAAAACACTTCACAAAACAACAAAATACACTTTTTAAGTACACATGAATTTCTCCAAGATAGACCCATATATTAGGTCACTAAATCAAGACTTGAGTAATATAAAATAAAATACGCTGTCTGGTAATGGAATTACATTAGAAATTAACAACAGAAAAAAAATCTGGAAATCCCAAAATATTTGGAAATTAAATTACACACTTCTGAAAACCCATGGGTCAAAGAAGAAATCAAAAGGGAAATTTTTTAAAAATCTTGAAATGAATAAAAATAACATGGAAATACGAGGATGCAATTAAACCAGTCCTTACAGGGATTCCTATAGCTTAAAAAGGCCAAATATCAAATATACACTTCTACCTTAAGAAGCTAGAAAAAGAGCAACAAACCAAAGTAGAAAGAAGGAAATAATAAAGATCAGAATGGAAACCCATGAAATAGAAAAGAATTCATGAAATTAAGTTTGTTCTTCAGAAATATGGAAGAAAGGAAAAAAAGATAAATCTAGCTAGAAAAAAGAGGGAAGGCCCAAGTTAATAAAATCAAGAAGGAAAGAGGGTGTACCAGTATTAACCTTACAGAAATAAAAAGTATTGTCAGAGAGTATTATGAACTTTATCCCAGGAAGTTTTGCAACTTTAGATGAAAATGGGACAAATGCCTAGAAAAACTCAAATTACCAAAACTGACTCAAAAATAAATGGAAAATCAGAATAGACCTATATAAAGTAAGGATACTGAATTAGTTATTAACAGTTTTCCTGAAAAGAAAAGTCCAGGTCTAGATAAATTCACTGGTGAATTCTGTCAGATAGGAAAAAATAATAATCTTTCATAAATTCTTTCAGAAGAGAGTAGTAGAAGGGAACACTTCCAAACTTATTTTATAAAGCCATTGTTACCCTGATACCAAAGTCAAACAAATCTAAAACAAGAAATGTCCCTCGTGAAGACTGATAGAAAACATTTTATTAAATAGTAGCAAAACAAATCCAGCAACACAGAAAAGGGATTATACACCAAGTGAAAAAGGATTAAGACCAAGTAAAGTGTACAAACAACCCAATCAAAAAATGGACAAAATGGATTAGTTTAACATTGGAAAATCAATAAATATGATTGTTGTTGTTGTTAGGTGCTGTCGAGTCGGCTCCAACTCATATCATCCCTGTGTACAACAGAATGAAGCACTGCCTGCTTATGGGTAATTCTCACAATCCTTGCTATACCTAGTCCATTGCTGCAGCCACTCTGTCAATCCATCTCGTTGAGGGTCTTCCCCTTTTTTGCTGAATCTCCACTTTACCGAGCATGATGTCCTTCTCTAGCGAATGGTCCTTTCTCACAGCATAACCAAAATAGGTGAAACGAAGTCTGACCATTCTCACTTCCAAGGAGCATCACACTGTACTTCTTCCAGGACAGATTTGTTAGCTCTTCTGTTAGTCCCTGATACTTTTCAGTTTTCTTCACCAGCACCACAACTCAAAGGCATCAGCTCTTCTTTGGTCTTCCTTATTCTGTGTCCAGCTTTCACATGCATATGAGGCATCTGAAAACACCATGGCTTGGGTTAGGCTCACCTTAGTCTTCAAGGAGATACCTTCACTCTTCAACACTTTAAAGAGGTCTTTTGCAGCACATTTGCCCAGCTCAGTACATTGTCTGATTTCTTGACTGCTGCTTCTGTTGGTGTTGATTGTGGAACCAAGAAATATGAAATCTTTGACAACTTCAATCTTTTCTCCATTTATCGTGGTGCTGCTTATTGGTCCAGTTGTGAGGATTTTGTTTTATGTTGAGGTATAACCCATACTGCACACTGTAGTCTTTAACCTTCATCAGTAAGTGCTTTAAGTCATCTTCACTTTCAGCAAGCAAGGTTGTATCATCTTCATATTTCAGGTGGTTAATAAGTCTTCCTACAATCCTGATGCTGTGATCTACTTCATATAGTCCAGCTTCTCAGATTATTTGCTCAGCATACAGACTGAATAAGTATGGGGAAAGGATACAACCCTGGTGCACACCCTTCATGATTTTGAACCAGGCAGTGTTCCCTTGTTCTATTCAAGTGATAGCCTCCTGATCCATGTACAGGTTCCTCATGAGCAGGATAAAATGTCTGGAATTCCCATTTTTCTCAATGTTAACCATAATTTGTTATAATCTATAAAATCGAATGCTTTTGCATAGTCAATAAAACACAAGTAAACAGCTTTCTAGTATTCTTTTTTATTAAGCCAAGATCCATCTGACACCAGCAGTGATATTCCTTGTTCCACGTCCTCTTCTAAATCCAGCTTGCATTTCTGGGAAGTTCCCTGTGAATATACTGTTGCAACCACTTTTTAATTATCTTCAGCAAGATATTACTGTGCGTGTTATTAATGATAATGTTCAAAAATTGCCACATTCTGTTGGATTGCTTTTCTTTGGAATGGGTACAGATATGGATCTCTTCCAGTCAGCTGGCCAGATAGCTGTCTTCCAAATTTCTTGGCATAAACAAGTAAGGGCCTCCAGCATGACATCCATTTGTTGAAAAATCTCAATGGGTATTCCATCGATTCCTGGAGACTTGTTTATCGCCAATTCCTTCAGTGCAGCTCAGCTTCATCCTTCAATACCATTGGTTCTTGATCATATGCCACCTCCTGAAATGGATGAACATCAACCAATTCTTTTTGGTACAGTGACTCTGTGTATTCCTTCCATCTTCTTTTGATGTTTCATGCATCATTCAATCTTTTGCTAATAGAATCTTTCAGTATTGCAACTCAAGGCTTGAATTTTTTTCATTTCTTTCAGCTTGAGAAATGCCAAGTGTGTTCTTTTCTTTTGGTTTTCTAACTCCAGGTCTTTGCACATTTCATTATAATAATTGACTTTGTCTTCTCAGGCTGCTCTTTGAAATCTTCTGTTCAGCTCTTTTAGCTTGTCATTTCTTCCATTTGCTTTAGCTACTCTCTGTTCAAGAGCAAGTTTCAGAGTCTCTTCTGACATCCTGTCATCCCACAGTTCATCTGGTTTTCAGTCATTGGTGTTCAGGGCGTCAAATCTATTCTTCAGACAGTCTCTAAATTCAGGTGGGATAGAATCAAGGTCATATTTTGGCTCTCATGCACTTGTTTTAATTGTCTTCAACTTCACCTTGAACTTGCATAATGAGCAGTTGGTGGTCTGTTCCACAGTCAGCTCCTGGCCTGGTTTTGGCTGAAGATACTGAGCTTTTCCATCAACTCTGATGTAATTGATCTGATTCTTGTGTACGCCATCTGGCGAAGTCCATGTGTATTAGGGCCATTTATGTTGCTGAAAAAGCTATTTGCAATAAATAAGTCATTGGTCATGCAAAATTCTATTATGCTATCTCCAGCATCATTTCTATCACCAAAGCCATATATTCTAACTACTAGTGATTCTTCTTTGTTTCCAACTTTTACAATCCAATAATTATTTACATTCCAGTAATAATCAACACATCTTGACTGCATGTTTGGTCAATTTCAGACTGCAGAAGTTGGTAAAAATCTTCAGTTTCCACATCTTTGGCTTTGGTGGTTGGTGCATAAACTTGCATAATAGTAGTATTAACCAGTCTTCCTTATAGGCGTATGGATGTTATCTTATCACTGACAGGACTGTACTTCAGGATAGATCTTGAAACATTCAATGAATGCCATGCCATTCCTCTTCAATTTGTCATTCCCAGCCTAGTAGACCCTATGGTGGTCTGATTGAAAATGGCCAAAACCAGTCCATTTCAGTTCACTGTTGTTGTTGTTTGCCGTCAAGTCGCCCCTGACTCATAGCGACACCTCCTTGGGTTTCCGAGGCAGTATCACTACGGAAGTAGGATTGCCCAACCTTCCTTCCGAGGAGTGGCTGGTGGGTTTGAACTGCCAGCCTTCTGGTTCAGTTCACTAATGCCTAGGATATCAATCTCTGCTTTCTATTTCATGTTTGACAACTTATTTTCCTAGATTCATACTTCACACATTCCATGTACCAATTATTGATGGATGCTTGCAGCTGCTTTTTCCCATTGTGAGTCATGCCACATCAGCAAATGGAGGTCCCCGAAAGTTTTAGTCCATCCACATCATTAAAGTTGACTCTACTTTGAAGAGGCAGCTCTTCCCCAGTCATATTTCGAATGCCTTCTGACCTGAGGAGCTCATCGTCTGGCACTGTATCAGACAGTGTTTCAGGCTATTCATAACATTTTCCAGTAATGTATGAGACAGTGCTTCACTGCTATTTATAAGGTTTTCACTGGCCAGTTCTTTGAGGAGTGGATGGCCTCCTCCTTCTTCCTAGTCAGTCTTAGTCTGGAAGCTCTGCTGAAACCTGTCCACCATTGGTGGCTCTGCTTGTATTTGAAATACCAGTGGCATAGCCTTCAGCCTCACAGAAACACACAAGCCACCACAGTATGACAAATAAATATAATATACAAATAGAGGACAAAATATATACATGTATATGATCATCTCAATACACCATCTCAATACATTACAAAATTCAACATCAAAAATGATTTTTAGAAACTAAAAAGCACCTCTCAACCAAGTAAGGAAAGAAGGAAACTGATAAAGGCAATCCATACAAAAAATTTAGAGTTGACATCATACTTAGGATGAAAAATAGAATGCCTTCCCCATATGATCAGGAAACAATGAAAGAATGTCCACTCTCTCAACTATTTATATTTAATGTAAAACTAGAGGTGCTGTCTAGCTCAGTGAGGCAAGAAAAACACATTAAAAGCATCCAAAATGGAAAGGAAGAAGTAAAACTATGTTTTATTTTCAAAGATAATGTGACTGTATAAACAGAAAACCCTAAAAAATCTACAAGAAAGCTATTAGAACTAATAAATGAGTTAGCAAGGTCTCAGTATACAAGCTCAATATATAAAAATCAGTTTTATTTCCATGTTAGGAAAAAGAAAATATTAAAATTAAAAATAATTCACAATAGCATCAAAAAGAATAAAATACTTAGTAAAAAATATAACAAATCAGTTTCATAATATATACAATAAAAACTATAAAACAATGCTCAGAGACATTGAAAAAGACCTAAATGAATAAAGGGAGGAGAAGGCTCACTTTTGTTAAATCGTCACCTCTCCCCACATTGATCTACAGATTTAATCCAATACCTATTAAAATCTCAGCAGGATTTTTTGTAGATTGGCAAGCTGTTCCCAAGATTTATATAGAAAAGTAAAGTACCTAGAAAAAA
Organism: Orycteropus afer afer; assembly: GCF_000298275.1. Lineage (NCBI taxonomy): Eukaryota > Metazoa > Chordata > Mammalia > Tubulidentata > Orycteropodidae > Orycteropus > Orycteropus afer. The sequence goes on from NW_006921590.1 coordinate 33,822,875, forward strand.
AAGCCTTTTTACAAAAGTACAAACTTGAAGGACTTACATTCCCTGACTTCAAAATTTTACTATAAACCTAACAATCAAGACAGTGTAGCACTGGAATAAATATAAACATAAAAAGTGAAACATACATTTGGGTCAATTAGTTTTCAACAAAGTGGAAAGGATAATGTTTTGAAAAATGGTGCTGAAATAATTGGATATCCATATGCAAAAAGAAGAAAACATCAATCTATACCTTGTACCATATGCAAAAACAGATTATAACCTAAATTTAAGCAGTAAACTACAAAGCTTCTAGAATAAATCATAGGGAAAACTTTGTGACTATGGATCAGGCAAGAACAATAGAAAATATTTATAAATTGGATTTCCACCAAAATTAAAAACTACTGCTCTTCAAAAGATACAATTAAAAGACCAACAGGGAGAAAATATTTCCAAAACATTCTGATGAAAGACTCATATCCAGAATATATTTAAAAAAGAAAACACTATAACAACTCAATAATAAAAGACCAATAACTAAATTTTTTAAATGGATAATAATTTGAATAAATATTTCTCTAAATAAGATACAGATAGCAAATAGGTATACAAAAGGATGCTGTACACATCATTAGATGTTGTTGTTGTTAAGTGCTGTCGAGTCGTTTCCGACTCATAGCGACCCCATGCACAGCAGAATGAAACAC
>NW_006921590.1:33825954-33834657 GCF_000298275.1 Orycteropus afer afer
CATATGGTTGTCTGATTTAAAATGGCGAAAACCAGTCCATTTCAGCTCACTAATGCCTAGGATATCAATCTTTATGCGTTCCATTTCATTTTTGACAACTTCCAATTTTCCTAGATTCATACTTTGTACATTCCACATTCCAATTATTAATAGATGTTTGCTGCTGTTTCTCCTCAATTTGAGTGGTGCCATGTCAGCATATGGAGGTCTCGAAAGCTTTACCTTATCTATATGAGTAAGGCTGATTTTACTCTGATAATGCAGCTCTTGCCCAGTCCTACTTTGAGAGCTTTCTAAGCTACTGACTCATCTTCCTCCTCTGTATTGGACAATGTGTCTGGACTATTCATAAAGTTGCACAGTTGTGTATCAGACAGTGTTTCTCTACTATTCATAAGGTTTTTCCTGGCCAATTCTTTGAGAAGTGGATGGCCTCCTCCTTCTTCCTAGTCTCAATCTGCAAGCCAGGCTGATATCTGTGCAACAGGTGCGCCCCACTGGGTTTGAAACACCAGTGGCACAGCCTCAAGACTCACAGCAACACGTTACCACATTAGGACAAACTGACAGACAAGTTTGTCTCCCTTATCTGTTGGAAACCCCTCCAACCACCCTTACCTGGATCCCTGTGGCTACCTCCTCAATCTGTTCCAGTCCCCTTTGCCTTTTCTGCCCTCTCCCTGCTTCCCACCTCGCTGCTTGTGGGGGGTGGCCTGGGTTACCTCTCCTCACCCAGCTCCCTGCAGTTGACTCCTTGATCTGTTCCTATTCCCTTTGCCTTTTTTGGCCTCTCCCTGCTTCCTACCTTGCTGCCTATTGTTAGGTCCCTGGAATCTGAATGAGAATGCTATCACTTTAAAATCCAAAATGGTTGCCACTTGTAAACATTAAAAATGGCTGCACCCTCAGTCACTTTAAATATCCAAAATGGCTGCCGCTTGTAAACCCTGACATTAGGAATATGCAAATAAAAATTATAATGAGTATCAACAAAGTGAAGAGAAAATTCACAACAAAATGGGAGAAAATTTTTGGGAATTATATATCTAATAGGAGCTCTGGCAGCATAGTGCCTAAGGCACTTGACTGCTAACCAGAAGGTTGGCGGTCCAAACCCACCAGCCACTCCTCAGAAGGAAGGTTGGACAATCTACTTCCATAGTGATACTGCCTCGGAAACCCAAGTTGCAGTCACTATGAGTCGAGTCCAACTCGACAGCACATAACAACAACAACATATCTAATGGAGGAGCTCTGCTGGCACAGTGGTTAAAGCATTCAGCTGCTAACCAAAAGGTTTCACTTTGAACTTACCAGCAGTTCTGCAGGAAAAGATGAGGCCATCTGCTTCTGTAGATTTACAGTCTTGTAAACCTTCTTGGGACAGTTCTACTCTGTCTGATAGGGTCACTATGAGTAGGAATCAACTCAATGGCAGTGGGTTTTTTAGGTGTGTGTGTATATATATATATATATATATATATATATATATATATATATATGATAAGGATTTAATATCCAGAATATATGAAGAACTACAGTGTAACAACAAAAACACAAACACCCTAATCAAAAATGGGCAAAGATTTGAACAGACATTACACCAAAGGTAATACACAAATAGCCAACAAGCACATGAAAAGATGCTCAATGTCACTAACCATTCCAAAAAACAAAACCCACTGCCATCAAGCTGATGCCAATGTGGAGAAACTGGGACCCTCATCCATTGCTGGTGGGAATGCAAAATGGTGCAGCCATACTGGAAAACAGTCTGGCAATTCCTCAAAAAGCTAAACATAACTACCACAGGACCGAGCAATCCCAGTCCTAAATATATTCCTGAAAGAAATGAAAGCAAGAACAGAAACAGAAACTTGTACACTAGAATTCATTGCAGCTGTATTCTCCATACCAAAAGGTAGAAAGAACATAAATGTGCATCAACAGATGAATGGATAAACAAGATGCGGAATATATATACAAGGGAGTATCACTCAACCATAGAGAGGGTCCTGATGCATGCCACCACATGGGTGAACCTTGAAAACATTATGCTGAGTCAAATAAGTCACAGAAGGACTAACACTTACAGGAAATAGGCAAATACATAGAAACCAAAGCTTATTTTTGGTGGGGGGCAGAAAGGAGGAGTTATTACTTAAGGGGCACTAAATTTCTGTTAATTGTGGTGGAATAACTGAGAAAAAGTGACAATGGTTGAAAACAAAGAATATAATCAATGCCATGGAATTATACATGTATAAGTTTTTGAATTGACAAAATGTTTTATGTAGTTAACTACAGTTAAAAAAAAAACTACAGCGAGATAACCTACACCCCTACTGTTGTTGTTGTTAGTGCCGTCGAGTCAGTCCCTACTCATAGCGACCCCTCCTTGGGTTTCCGAGGCAGTATCCCTACAGAAATAGATTGCCCTATCTTCCTTCTGAGGAGTGGCTGGTGTGTTTGAACCGCCAGCCTTCTGGTTAGCAGTCAAGTGCCTTAGGCACTATGCTACCAGAGCTCCTACAATGACTAAAATAACCAGTTGGTGATGACAAGGATAAACTGGAATCATTATACATTAGGCTGATAGGAACAGAAACTGATAAAGCCTGTTTAGGAAAGTTTCTAAATTTCTTTAAAAGTTAAACATACACTTAACCATATGAATCAACTATTTTACTCCTAGGCATCTACCCACAAGAAATATTCATCCAAGGATATGTACAGGAATGTTCACAGTAGCCCCAAACTGGAAATAATCCAGATATCCATCAGCTGTTAATTGACCATGAAAATGTAAAATACCCATACAGCGGAATGCAATTTAAATGATCAGCAGTTTAAAAAAGGATTAAGCAAAAAAAAAAAAAAGGATTAAGCTACTGATAAATGCAAAAACATAGATGAATCTCAGAATTAGTACACCAAGTCAAAGAAGCCAGGAAAAAAAAAAAGTACATACTGTATGATTCCATATAAAATTCTAGAAAAAAAGATTAATGATTGCCTAAGGAATGGGGCAGTAATTTCAAAAGGATACAAGGAAACTTTGGGGGTGGGTATTTTCATTATCTTTTATTCCACAGGTGTATACAGAGTCAAAATTTACTGTACACTTAAAGTATGAGACATTATCGTGTGTCAGCTATACTTTAATTAATAAAAGGAAAAAAAGAATGAAGTACTAATACATACAAAACCAAAAACCAAACCCACTACCGTGGAGTTGGTTCCAACTCATTGCGAGCTCCCCTGGGTTTCCAAGGCAGTAAGTCTTTACGGAAGTAGATTGCCCCATATTCCTTCCATGAAGCAGGTGGTAGGTTTGAACCGCCAACCTTCTGGTTAGCAGTCAAATCCTTAGGCACAGTGCCACCAGAGCTACTAATACATACAGTATGTATAAATCACTCAAAAACATCATTCTATGTGAAAGAAACTAAAGACTACATATTAAATATATTATAAATGATTCCATTTATATGAAATTTTTGGAAAAGGCAAAAATACAGAACCAAGAAAGGAGATCACTGGTTGCCTGGCTCCAAGGATGGGTGTGGTGACAGAATGAGAACAGGTATAAGGGAGAAGAGGGGCAGGTAGGGACATAAAATTGTTCTAAATTGGATTGTGGTGATGGTAGTGCAGTTTTTAAAGTTTACTAAAATGCATTGTACTGTAACACATAAAACTAGTAAATTTTATAGTTATGTAAATTAAACCTCAATAAAGCAGTTTTTATAAAAGCAATAGCCAAAAAATAGAGTAGCTTATTAAATTGGGGGAGTTCTGGTGGCATAGTGCCTAAGGCATTTGACTGCTAACCATAAGGCTGGTGGTTCAAACCCACCAGCCACTCCTCAGAAGAAAGATTGGGCAATCCACTTCCGTAGAGATACTGCCTTGGAAACCCAAGAAGGGGTCACTATGAGTCAAATCGACTCAACAGCAGTGAGTTTGGTGGGGGTTTTTTCTTTAATGTTACTTTAATTAACAGGAAAAAAGGTAATTTTTTCTCCTTTATCTGTTTACATATATAATACATGTTCACTGCAGAAGAAGTACAAGAGATAAAATAAAAATCTTCACCTGAAATCCACCACCTAGAGACAGCCTGTCTTATCATTGTGAGGTATATTCTTCAGGACATTTCTGTGCAAAAAGACATTTTATAAAAATGGAATTTGTACTATGTATTGCTTTGTAACCTGCTTTACAGGAAGGAAATAATAGACATAGCCGATCTAAACATTTTATACAGACATATGTTAGTTTGAAAAAAGAGAGAAACTGATGGCGCTCAAACGTTTTTCAAGTTGCAGCAGCCCTAAGATAAGGTCCCAGTGTGGGTGGAGGGGAGAGGGAAGAGGTGAAGGGATGCAGCCAGGAGTACAAGTGAGAGTCACGGAAGCTGGCGCACAGACCGGCTGTGGTGAAATTCTACCAGCCTGTATGAGAGGCTCCTGCTGGACAGCCCTCTTCTCATGTTGTAGGAGATAAGATAAAGCCTGCACAGACCACATGTGGGTGATGAGGTCCCCAGGGGAGAGGAGAAGGCTTACAGCAGCCACAGCCCAGAAATCGAGGGTTAGAGTTCCCAACTAAGGAAAGGAAAAACCTGCAATAATAAGGAACCTGGCTGGTTCTGAAGCAAGACCAGATCAGAACTCCAGAGATCACATATCATACCACCTAACGCTTCACTTCAAGAGGAATTTAAAAGTCAGTCAGCCTAACTGGCAAACAGAATATTACCAGACTCACATATTAGAAAGAGGGGAAGAATGGTGGTACAATGGAGAGAGCAGAGGCCTAGAAACCAGACAGATCTGCTGCGTTTACCACTCACCAGCTGCGTGGGTTACCTGACTCCTGGGGCTCAGTTTCAGAGGACACCAGCAACTTACCTTGCAAGTAGTTGTGAGAATCTGAGATAATATGTGTAAATTAAATATTGCACATTGCAGATGCCTGACAAATAGTAGCTATTATTACTGTTACTAATCCCTGTGTAGGAAGAGATACAATATAACATTGGGGTTGAGATCAAAGAATTTGCACTTAGGCAAACCTAAATTCCCATTCTGTTTTGCTACTTACTAGCTGTGTAATCTCAGGCATCCAAGCCTCGGCATCCTCTCTCTACAGTAAGAATTTCACTTGGCATCCTCTCTCTACCTTAAGAATTCCACTTGCCACACCGGTTGTTGAAAGGATTAAGTAAGACAATGTATATAATATAAAAACATCAGCACAGTGCCTATGCAACCAATAAACAATGGCCATGATTGCTACCTTACTCATCTCTCTGAACTAGGGTTTAATCAACTGTAGCCCTAGAATTCCACCCCCTACCTTGTTGCCTTCATCCCCACACACAGGGCATGGCACCCAGTTGGCACACAGTAAACATCTGTTGCATGAGCAGCAGGACTGTCCTGAGAATGAGAATGTATATAATGTATATCACATACTTAATGGTGTCTGGCATATGAGAGCTCAAAAAAAACATTAAGCTATTGTGTCTTTCCACTAGAGTGGCCTCCTCAAGAGCAAAGAACCTTGTCTTATTTATCTTGTAATCCCAGCACCTACCAGCCTATAAGGATGTAGAAGAAGGTCCTCAGCAAAATGTTTCCTGAGTGGCACAAAGGCAGCAGTATAGCAACCACCTTCACTACAAGGGTAACTTTAGGAGCCCAGATGATTTGGCCCTCCAAAAATAACTTGAAATTCTCCATCTACTTTACCATCTAAGAACAATCATAGGTAGTCTTTGTGCCAATGCCTGTCACTTCTGATTCAGGCTTAGTAATTGGGTAATGCCTTGATTAAGTAACCTATTAATGACTCTAGGTATTAGGGAGGTCAAAGAGGGCCAAGGGTCTCCATGGGTGTAAGGCTGCAGACATTGTGAATTATCACATCTAGCACACAAAGTGATCACAACATACAACAGCATTTCTGTTTTCAACCCAAGTAATGAAGGAGCTCTGGTGGCCTAAGGCACTTGACTGCCAACCAGAAGGCTGGCGGTTCAAACCTACCAGCCACTCCTCCGAAGGAAAACTGGGCAATTTACTAACATTGAGATACCATCTTGGAAACCCAAGGAGGAGTCAGGTCACTTTGAGTTAGAATCAACTGCATAACAGTGAGTTTGTTTTTGGTTTGGAATGAAGGAGAAACTAGAAAGACAGGGTGCCAGTTATTTAAACCTGTTCATCTAAACGTACCACCTACATGATGATAGTAGGCTATGATATGTTTGTTTATAATTAAGATTCTTATGGTTTCTGTAATACAGTAAAAACCTCACAAAAATTATATAAAGCAGGCAGAAGGGTCTTACTGTCTTAAGAAATTGAGAGACCAGCAGTAATCAGAAACAAGCTTTGTCTGACAATTGACTAATAACTTTTTAACTTTAAATTATTTAAGAGCCTTTTAGAGTACCCTAAAAAAGATTTTATTGTAAGATACTCCGGTATTTCACCAACAGCTTTATTTTTAAGTAACTTAGATTTAATGCATTTTTAAAATTATTTTGAGAGTCTCTGATTAGTAGATAAATACAGCCTTGTTGCACAAAAGTACAAGACTGAAAACAACCTTTGGTTTAGTCCCTCAGAGATAATCACTATTTACAGTTTGGTTTATCTCCTTTTGGCACTTAGTGTTAGTAATGCTTTCAAAATATGACTTTTAATACTTTACAGGGTTCTCTCAAACAATAACTCACATCCATTTCCCTATTACTGGTAGCTTAGAACCAGTAACTGTTTCCTACTATACTCACTCCTTACGTGGATAAGATGGTTAGGTTCTAAAAACCAAATCATTATGTGAAAATCAGTGTTATGGCAAGATGGAGGATGGCCACATCAGATCACAAAATGGAGGTTGGCTACATTGTTAAGTAACTCCAAATTACATCAGCATCTATAACTGCCAAATCACTGACTGTCATGGCCCAGCCAAGGGGACACATAACTCTAACCATCACAGCCACTGTTACTCTCACCTTGCACCTTGGTGTTTGTTATTGCCAGCATGTGTCATTAGTGTGCAAAATAGAGAGTACAATTTTTACTATCATTGTACAAGAAAAATGTCAGAGTACAACATAGTAAGTGAGGAGTTGGTGTAAACGTTTTCCAGTAAAAGAAGCTTTCTCTTTTTGTTGTTGTTGTTGTTGTTATGTGCCGTTGAGTCAAACCCGACTCATAGTGACCCCTCCTTGGGTTTCCGAGGCAGTATCACTACGGAAGTAGGATTGCCCAACCTTCCTTCCGAGGAGTGGCTGGTGGGTTTGAACCGCCAGCCGTCTGGTTAGCAGGCAAGTGTCTTAGCCACTATGCTACCAGAGCTCCATAACCTTATATAAATTATTCTTTGTAAAAGTTCTACAGTTACTTCCACAAGCACAGGAAAGTAAGGCAGGCCGGTCAAAATCCCACTGGAGCAATCTTCCAGGAAAATAAGCTAGTGAGTATTGAGTTTGAAGGTAAGGGGTTGAGTAGAGCCTGCCTCTATCCTTAGTGAAGTAGAAGGAGTTAGCAGAGAAGCATGCATATTGGGGGGGTGTATACGTACATGTCTATATGGGGATATGGAGAAAGAAAGAAAATGAATGACAAGAATTAATAACCCAAAGCATGATTATATAATTTTACCAGTAGAACAGTTCTGGGTCCTTTTTATAAGGCTCAATGTATAATTCCTTTATATGGACTTCAAATTACTATCATATTTTATTTTTACATGCATTCAACAAACAAATCAAAGCCCAATTTTCATTTAGTCAAACAGATACTCACTGCTGTCTTTTCTATGCCAGGCTCTGTGACTGGTAATAAAAATGAATATCTCTCCCTTTAAGTTCATAGTTAAGATATATGTAGCCAAAATTGTTATACGGCCTACACATATAATAAGAATTAACAACTGATGGTCGCATGACCATAGGGCACTATAATGGGCTGAATAGTGCCCCTACCCCTATTCAAGTCCATATGGAAATGCAGAATGTGACCTAATTTGGAAATAGGGTCTTTGTAGATATTAGTTAAGATGACCTCATACTGGGACTTCCAGTAAGATGGAGGAATAGGTAGACAAGCAACACAGACCCTCTTCAACAAAGAAAAGAAAAACCCATTGACAGAGATACAGAAGATAGTCCTGGAGCCCTGAGCTTTGAAAGGAAGTATACAGAAGTGGATTAGGCACCAACTAGTGGAAAAACCTGAACAAAAACAGTGAGTATAGAGATGGTCGAAGCTGCAGACTGTCAGCTACTCTGACAAGGCCAACAGCCTGAATGTTTCCAAGTGGTTTTGGGACCTGAGAATTGACCTAAACATCAGTCCTGGTCACCAAGGGCTACAGGAACAACTGCTCTGGTGGCCTAGGAAGGGAAGCAGCAAGGAGGGAGACAACCTGAGTTGTGGACTTTCTGCTGTCCAGAGCCATTTTGATTGTTTACACATGGCTACCATTTTGGATATTTAAAGTGACCGAGGACGCAGCCATTTTGAATGTTTACAAGTGGCAACCATTTTGGATTTTAAAGTGACAGCATGCTCATTCATATTCCAGGGACCTAAGAACAGGCTCTGGTAGCATAGTGGCTAAGGCACTTGACTGCTAACCAGAAGGCTGGCGGTTCAAACCCACCAGCCACTCCTCGGA
>NW_006921590.1:33835042-33855629 GCF_000298275.1 Orycteropus afer afer
GTTTGAACCACCAGCCTTCTGGTTAGCAGTCAAATGCCTTAGGCACTATGCCACCAAAGCTCCTTAATAAGTGTTCTTAGGAGAGGGAGCTCTGGTGGCATAGTCCCTAAAGCATTTGACTGTTAACCAGAAGGCTGGCAGTTTAAACCCATCAATCACTCCTGGGAAGGAAGGTTGGGCAATCTACTTCCGTAGAGATACCGCCTCGGAAACCCAAGGAGGAGTCTCTGTAAGTCGGATCCGACTCGATGGCAGTGTGTTTGCGTTTACAAGAGAAACACACACCCAAAGGGAAGATGGCCATGTGAAGACAAACGCAGCAATTGGAGGGATAAAACTTTAAGCCTAGGAATGCTGGAGACTGCTGGCAACAACCAGAAGCTAGGAGAGAGTCATGGAACAGAGTATTCTCTAGAGCTTTCAGAGGGAGTATGGTCCTATCAGCATTTTGATTTGGAACATGTAGCCTCCAAAACTGACAGAAGCAATTTCTGTTGTTCTCAGACACCAGACTTATGGTCATTCGCTATGGCAGCCCTACGAATCCAATATAGTCACTGCAAGAGACCCTCAGTCATCAAAAAACAAAGTGAGACCAATTTCCTGAGGCAGGAAAATGATGGTACTTATGAGAAAATTTTAGCAAGAGTTGAACCAAGAGACTATCTAATCACAGTGGTTAAACTAGTGGTGCAAACAGTTAAGCACTTAACTACTAGCCAAAACTTTGGCAGTTCAAACGCACATACCTTGAAAGACAGCTCTGGCAACCTGTTCCTGAAAGGTCACAGCCTTGATAACCCTATAGAGCAGTTCTCTACTCCACAGCATCCAAGAAGAATGGGTTAATGAGAAAATTCATTGACCCAAATAGCCAACTCCAAAGCATTTCAGTTAACTCATTTTGTATAATGGCTTTGAATGCCTGTTTTTAGTTTAAAAGTATAAAGGTAAAACTCCCATTCCTAGATTCCAAATAAAAGAATTAACATTTTATTCTATGCACACAGCCACCTTATGTCTTAGACGTCCCCAAACCAGCCCTGATTCCAATACTTTATCCCTTTGTCCTTGTAAACATTAAGAATCCCAGAAATCTGAATCAAACCACAACCCACTGCCAACACCTTAAAACTGCATAAAATACTTTATTAGCCTACCTAAGTGTCACAGTCATTATCTCAATTAGTTCCAGTTACTTTACTATCCCAGGAATCTGCAAAATCAGCCTTACTACTTTTTCCCCAGGAGCTATCATCTGAAAGAGAAAACTTAAAAGAACAAGTTACTAAAGCCAGTATTAGTATGATTTAGCATTATTGGCAAAAAATACATGTATCATTATTTCAATGTTAACAATACGGTGTTAATACTATGTTAAAGAATTGTTTCTCAGTTTGATACTTATGATTTCTAGTGAACTGTTTGAGAACCCTATACATTCTGCTTTAATTCTGACCCTTCTCTTCTCATTCAAAAATGGCCAGTTAAATTAACAGACTACCTCTAATAAAGTAATCTTCATTGCCCCAGAGGAACCTCAGATGACCTGCAAGAACCCTGGAAGTGACATTTAGAAGGAATCACTGTCTTCCTCCATGTTCTCTGGAATTCCTGAAAAGGATAAAGATTTAAGCCTCTCACAGATCTGACTTCATGATTTCAAGATGACTTCTGTACACTCACCATTGACTGACTGACTCTACCCTTCCCCAACAACTCTTAGAGTGTTAGTACATCTCTTTCCATTCAGCAATTCATCTCAAACACCTAGTGCCAAGAAATTTACACTACAGACCAAGAAAATTCATTAGTTACAAAATGGACACTTAACCATCAGTGGGAAGACAGGCACATTTAATCATGTAATCATGAAGGAAACAAATAGGATGAGCTAATAATTAAGAGGAGGTTCCAGTTTAGGGTGTTGAGGGAAGAATTCCTTGAGGAAATGATAAGACCTGAAGGTTGAGAAGGAAATAGTTATGCAAAAAGCATGAGGAAAATTGTTCTAGATGGAAAAAAATATGTGCAATGGCTCTGAGGCAGGAAACAGTGTATTGGGGAAATTTTTTTAAACAAATAAAGGAGGCCAGCATACTTGAGTTCCAGAAGGTCATTTGCCAATGAGCTGAATAAACAAATTGCTGATGGATTTGATAGGAGGTCTAAAACAAAAATAAGTCAAATATGACTCCATGGTTTGTAGCTTAAGCAACTGAATGGATAATGGTGCCATTTACTGAAATGGGTAAAATTAGTGAATAAATACATTTAGTGTTAGAGGAACCAAGAGTTCTGTTTTGGACACTTATTAAGTATGGAAAACTTGTGAATGATCCAGGAAATCAAGTAGGCATTTTGATGTAAATATAGAGCTCAGAGAGGTCTGCAGGACTTTTAAAATGTGAGAGTCATGAAGTGTCCTTGCAAGAGCAGTTTTAATGTAACAGCGGAGGCCAAAAGTAGACTGTAGTCAGTTGAAGAAGAAAGAAGAGGGATAAATAAAAATTATCTCTGAGGAGGAAAGGAGGACCAACAGAGTTGACATCAGGGATTGTGAGAGAAAACTGAAGTTGCAGACACCAAGTGATTTGCTACTGTCACTTGGCAATGCAGACACCAAGTGATTTGCTACTGTCACTTGGTAATGACTGCTAAATATAAAAACTCCAGAGATACATCCTTATATACATAACAATACAGACTTCTAGCCTGTCCAGCCCAGAGCACCTAAGAATATGTTTATGTACTAAACTGAATTAAATCCATTGCTAGAAATCACATTTCTGACATGAGGCTAGAATGGGGAAAAAGTTGTACTTACAAATTTTGTAAGTTTTTTATTCACAAATGCAAAAAAAATCAGGTCAAGGACTTTCTCTGTAACCCTGCCCCACAATATAGGGTTAGGTGTGAACATGATGCTCTAGTAAGCGCCACACTTCCCCATCATGAAAACGTTGTTGTTGTTAGGTGCTGTCAAGTTGGCTCCAACTCATAGCGACCCCTGTGTACAACAGACAGTGCACTGCCTAGGCCTGGGCCAGCCTCACAATCCTGCTATACTGGAGCCCACTGTTGCAGCCACTGTGTCAATCCATCTCGTTGAGGGTCTTCCCCATTTTTGCTGACCCTCCATTTTACCAAGCATCATACCCTTCTCCAGGGAATGGTCCCTTGTGACAACATGACCAAAGCACATGAGACAAAGTTTAGCCATTCTCACTTCCAAGGAACATTCTGGCTGCACTTCTCCCAGGACAGATTTGTTTTTCTGGGAAAAAAAATAGTAGCTAATACTTTCCAAGAGTTTGTCAGACCCTCTCACCTAATACCCACCTCAACCCTACCTCATGAGAGGTAGAAACTGTTACCTCATTAGTTAGGAAGGATTAAGTAACAGGCCGAGAGTCATATTAAATGATCAGTTTGAGATTGAACCTGACTTTGGAGTCTGACTCCAAAGCACTAAGGTTAAACACTTAACTGCTATCCAGATGGTCTCCATTAGGCAACAAACTCTGTGAGAAAGGGGCTGGTTGAATCTTTTTCATCATTATATCCTAGCTTTTGGCTCATGCTTAGAACCTAATAGCAGTTCAAGTATTTCCAGAATGAGTCCCACTTCAGATTTAACTAAAAATATGCCTATTCCCAAACCTGCATGAAGGTGTAAGACACTGACAGCTTACAGATGGCAAGTTAGGGCAGAGGGAAATTCTCTTCCATCCTTAGACAAAATAAGCAGTCACAGAGCAGACACATTGCTAGAATTAAACATTTTGTTCCAGAAAAGGAGGCTATGCCATCAACCCTGTTTCACTCTGATTGGAGCTAAGTTTCCCTCCTTATTGCCTCCTTATCCAGTATCTCCTAGTTACAAAGGCCTCAAGAAGACTGGGGAGATGAGGTGGCAGAGACAAATTAGACAATGAAAGCTTACAGATGGCAAGTTAGGGCAGAGGGAAATTCTCTTTTTTGCAAAGTGATCAAGTTGTAAATAATTTCTTACAGGATCATCATAAGGTGCACTCCCAGGCAAGTGTTTCAAATATAACACAGGTTTCCCTCCTTCCACCAGTTTAACCACTTCAATGAAAACATTCATGTGAAGCTCCTACTTTATGGACCTCAAACACTCCCTAACCTAGCACCCATCCATAATGCTCTCATTCCCACTAAGGCTCCCTAGGGAAAACTTGATACGGCACAGATTCAGCAAATTCTAACATGGACTTGGGTTTCACGGAACAGAAAGGATGTTTTCTTCTCTAGAGTGATGTCTCCTTCAGGGCTGCTCAGTTGTTTAACAACTGAGGATACTTCTGTAGGCTGGTTGTCAGTCTCTGGTTTGCCATACTGACATACCTAAACATGAAAACAAACAAAATAGTAACTACTCACTTTTGTTCTTTCAGCTCCTTTGAAGATTATGAGACAGATGAACCTGTCCCTCCCTCTGAATTTGGAAACAAAGGCAATAAAACAGTAACCTCAAACCTTTCAGAGAAATGTGGAAAGCTTCAGTCAGTGGATGAAGAGTAGCTGCCAATGTCTACTACATGAAAGGGAGACATATTTAAATGTTTTTTCTTGTGAAGAAATGCTCTAGTTTGTAAACTGCTTTCTAAAGGCTTTGATTTCTGCAAGTGTGTGTCTGCACTAGGAACCTTAACGTGCTTTTAAGCAATAGGTCTGGATACACACTCAACTTGGGAGACTCCTCCAGTTTGCATCAAACCTCTTGCAGAGCTTTTCCTCGGAAGCAAATATAATCATGTACGTCACCTTCCAAAGTCTGAGTATCAGCACTCTACAGCCCTGAATATACCAGGGATCTCCTGGCAGCAGTGCCAAGCAGTGTTCACTTAACAGAAGCAGGAGCTTGATCAGCACTGGTAAGCGTCCCCGAGGCCCCTCAGGGCTCTATGGCTCCTAGAAAAACCTTCACTTGCAGAAAACTTGAGTCAAAAAATTCTAAAACTTGAAAGAGCAGTTATGGGCCTCCAGAACTGACTTAGCCCTGGTAATAAAAGCACTGCCAAACATCTCAGAGACTTCTTTCAATTATATATACTGTAGTTTAAAGATCTTGAACTTACCAGTTTAATTTCACAATGACCTGCCAAGCTACAAGTCACTTTACATCCTCAGGTATTGTAACCACTGGGCCTTCCATCCTTGCTGACAAGGTCTGAAAAATCCCTCCCCAGTCTTGACTGTGGATCTCATATGAAAAAACTTCTTCAATGAAGTCAAGTACAGAATTTGGTTCACACTTGCGGGGAGGAGGAGTCCTTTGAATTGTCTAACATTTGTAGAGAACTATTTAATGAATGATTTCTTAATTTCCAGATTAGTTGATGATCTGTCTATTCCTATCAGAAGGCCTACTTGAAGGCTTAATGAATACTGATATATGAAAATTCTTACTGAACATACTCCTTTCTTCACTAACTATTACAGACTAGGCTGATAGTAAAATCCTGTGTAAACATTGTTCCTTACTTCATGTTGAAAAGGTATTCTCTCCACCTCAATACTGACCACAGAAATGGAAGAAAAATGGTGATGGCACCTATAAAGGAAAACTATTTCATGTTTACTATACTAGTAGGCGTGTTCATTAAAAAATCCCACACTTTAGGGAAATTTTGCTGTCAAATCCTACAATGTCCTTGAAAATAAAATTGAAAAGAAACAAAGATGGAAATTTCTGATAGTGTAAAAGAAACCTCAAAGCAACTTTTTAATATCCTACTCATCAATCTTTCTTCGGTTTTTTAACTAAGTCCTAAAAGTATCAGAATAGCTTCCCAACAGCACCACCTTGATTCCCTTGCTGGTTTGAAAGCCAAGCCTAATCAAATCTTGGGCTATGGTGGGCAAAAAATGAAGAAAATGAAAATTCACAACTAGTATAGTCATAGTGTTACTGATGCTTTCTGGTACAAGATCCTCCTGTTATTTTATCTTCCATTAGAATTAATCATGTTTAATTGAAACTGTTACAGAAAGTGGTAACTTGAAAGTATATAATAGTTTATGTAAAAGAACTGAAAATAAGTAAATTTTAAAAAACACTACACACAATAACCTAAAAACCATGATAAATCATTAGAATTAAGATTACTTATGTGTTAACATAAACCTACCATCCACCCTTTACCAGAGAACGAAAGCAAGTATTTGTTTTTATTTCAGATAAAAATATAAGGTCACATTGGCTTTTTTAAGAAGCAAAATACGCTTAAAGGTGTTATTATCCATAATGATCTAAGACTCAGCAAAAAGTAAAATTCAATTTTCATATATATTTATGTATTTTTATTATTTTTTAACTATGTGGGTTTATCTTTTTACCATACTTCTTCTTACTAAATACATCTTGCTTTCATTTGGATCCATACTTGATTTTTTTTTTTTTAATTCTGTAATTGTAAAAGCACAGCTATCAGTACTGTTCCATTTAAGATAAGGCTGGTTTTCAGTAAATTTCTGTTACCCAAAGTACCACATTTTGAAGACATGTTTCATGTATTCTTTTCTTAGAACTGAATGCAAGGAATGTGAATTGAGGAACTAGGGTAGTATACTGTTGTTTGACTGTCTGGTAAAGATCATGCTGTATATAAATAATCACTGACAAACTGGAAATTTCAACTTGTTCCAATATCCCAGGCCCCTTGATAAAACATTCATTGAAGGTTTCGTGATCTTAACACTGTTAAATGAAATAAGTTTCATAGCGTATTAATTGCCAAGGTAATCAAATGAAATAGAATTCTGTGTATTCTCCCTGCATTTTATTCTGTTATTACCATGTACTGTTCAAAGTGATTATAAATCTAGATCAAATGAGAAGTCATTTGCTCAGCTTTTGGAAATGTTGAGGTTTGAATGGAGAAGACTGCATGACTTAACGTTTGTTTATCCCTTTTTGCAAAACTAAATAAAGACATTGTCAAATATGAATGTTAACCCTTTCAAGACCAAATTATTTTCTGCTTTGAATTTTTTGTTGAAAGCATGTGTTTTCAGCACTGGAAGGCATTTTGAATGGACTGGAAAAAAACAATTGAGGTAGTATGAATTTTGGCACAATCAAGTGGGACACATGTTCCAAAGAGGCTGTGATGCTGCATTGCTGGGATGAGGCCTATTTCATCAGATTCAGTTATGCAGGCCCCCAACAGATTGCAGCACACATTAAAAGTGGGATAGGAGTGTCCCACAAACTTAAGGCTGAAAATATAAGTGGGCATTATGTCTGATGGGTCATGAAACCACTAACTGGAATACTCACTACACACTCTTGGTTTGATCACACTTGTAACTCATTTTTATTGTTTAAAAAGTTAACACTGTAAAAAAGCCCGTGCTTAAGATAACTCTGAACATCTTGAAATACTGTAAGGTCTGGAAGGGTGTTATAGAAGTGTGTTATAGATTGAACTGTGTCCCTCCGAAAAAAGATAAGTGTTCAGTCCTAGCCTCTAAAACTGTGGTTATAATCTAAGTTGGGAATGGGTTGTCTTTGTTAATAGGATTAGCACAGGGTGGGTCTTGAGTTGCTCTCTTTTGAGATAGGAAATTAAGCTAGCTTATCAGGGATGGAAGAGTGATGCCAAGCCACATGGAGATCTCCAAGGTACCAGGAAACAGAAGCTGAATAGACAAGGACCGTCCCTCAGAGCTGACAGAGAAAACCTTCCCCTAGAGCCTGTGCCCTGAGTTCTGACTTCTAGCCTCCTTAAAGGTGCTCTAGTGGTATAGTGGTTAAGGTATTTGGCTGCTAACCAAAAGGTTAGTGGTTCGAACCCAGCAGTCACTCCGAAGAAAGGTGAGGCAGCAGTCTGCTTCCATAAAGATTTACAGCCTTGGAAACCCATAGGGGTTTGGAACTGACTTGATGGCAGAGTGTTTGAGTGGTTTTTTTTTTTTTTTTAGCTGCCTTAACAGAATAAATTTGTTAAAGCCGTCTACTTGTGGTATTTGTTATAGCAGTACTAGATGACTAGTTAATTAGATAACCAGGGCTCCTAGACAACTTAAGAACTAAGTACTGAGAAGTGGGGGTGCTTCTCTAACAAATACTAACGCGTGCTTTTGGAAATCGGTTAATGAGCGGGGGATGGAAAAGTTTTAAGGGGACTAAATATAAAAGCCTAGATTACCTTGAAGGGACTGTTGGTAGAATTATAGGTATCAAAGACAATTCTGGTGAGGGCTGAGACGGAAATAAGGAGAGCCACAGAGAAAAGCTCGTCATCTTCGAGAATACACATGGCATCAGCAACAGAAAGCTGATAAAAATTTGGGTATCAGAATGTGTCATTGAGCCCGTGGGCCTGTTCACAGAGGACATCAAGCTCAACTGGAATTAACATACTACACAAAAACAGTTCTGCGTCCTACCATGGCAACTTATGACTAGAGCCTGAAAAGCTTGCAAGTGGCCATCTAAGATGCAACTACTGGTCTCTCCTTGTCCACAGCAAGTAAGAGTGAAGAAAATCAAAGACACTTGGAAACAATTAGTCCAAGGGACTAGTGGACCATGCCAACTTCAGCTTACATGACCCTTAAACCAGAACTAGATGATGCCCAGCTACCACTGCCAACCACTGCAAAAGGGATCAAAATTAAAGGTCCTGGATAGGGGGGAAAAAAAAAACCTCAGTGCCTTCGAGTCAGATCCGACTCACAGCGACCCCTCCTTGGGTTTCTGAGGCGGTATCACTATGGAAGTAAATTGCCCAACCTTCCTTCCAAGGAGTGGCCGGTAAGTTTGAACTGCCAGCCTTCTGGTTAGCACTCAAATGCCTTAGGCACTACGCCACCAGAGCTCCCATCCTGGATAGAGTGGAAGAAAAATGTGGAACAAACCCAAAATCATAAAAAAGACCAGGCTTATTGATCTGACAGACCGGTGAAACCCCCAAGACTATGGCCCCTAGTCAACCTTTGGGCCTGAAATTTGACCTCACTCCCATGTCTTCAAGCCAGAGATAATGGACGGGCCCATAAGGTGAACAATTACACCACGGAGGTACACTCCTTAACAATCAACCGTGGAAGATCAAACCAAACCAAACCAACTGCTGTACAGTGGTTTCTGACTCATAGTGACCCCTCCTTGAGTTTCCAAAGCAGTATCACTACTGAAGTAGATTGCCCAACCTTTCTTCCGAAAAGTGGCTGGTGGGTTTGAACCGCTGGCCTTCTGGTTAGCAGTCAAATGCCTTAGGCACTATGCTACAATATTTGCATAGAAAAATAGCTCACAGGGCAAGAGTGCACAGGAAAGGACAACACAGGCAAAAGGTGTTATCACAGGGAGGTAGTGGGAAGAGAGATGTCCCAACATGAGGACTGCAACCAATGTCATGAAACAAAATGTCTATGAACTGTTGAATGGAGAACAAATTTGCTCTGTAAATTTTACCTTAATCACAAAGAACTTGTCTGAATTATGTTCAAATATCTAGTGAAATAAAAAATTTGTATAAGTGAGGAACTCAGACATTATTCACCTGAGGAGATTTCTAAGCAAGATCTTAATTGGGCTGTATGACTTCTTGCTGCTTAGAGTAAAACATGAGGGGAAAAAAGGCAGACTTAAAAATGAACTGTGCAAAATTTAAAGATCTGAAAAATTCTGTTTTATAAACTAAGGATACATGTCCTGCAATTTTTACCAAAGACTTGGCTACACGTGTTTTGTTAAAGAAATTAAGCCTGTGACTGATGGACCTAACCAAGTACCACAGCAGAAAAATGATCAGTTTAGTCTGAAAGGAAAGAATAGTGCCTGCCTCTTGGAATTCTACAGGCAGGAAACAAACCAAAGGATCTTTTGTCTTCCAAGTAAAGGACACAGTCCCTAGAGCAGCTCAAGATCAACAGAACTGTTGGATGGAGCACAGGAAACAGAACATCCTAGGTTTCAAAGCCAGAACTCTTGCCAACTTGATTCCAGGAGCAGGGGGCTGCCACTAAGGTGTGCCGGGGGATGAGGCCATGGCCCCAGCTTTAGGGTAGTGGGGCCATCACGCCCAAGGGGCAGAACAAAGCCTGCTAGGGCTGAGGGGATGGGGTGGCCACTCAAATGAACCAAGAGAATTGAGCTGCCTAAAGCTCATGGAGCAGAGTTGCCACCCCAGAGGACCTGGAAGACAGAGCTAAAGCCAAGGGCCAAGAGGTCTCTACCCAGAATCCCAGAGGGTACGACCAACACTCAGTGTCTGGAGAGCAGGGCCCATCACCTAGATGGTCTCAGAGAAGAAGAGGACCATTTTCAAGTCTTAACAGCTAATGTAAATTATTCTGCTTGGTCTTAGACTTTGTTTGGTACCTGATATTCCTTCTTTCCCTCTAATTTCTGATTTGTAATGGAAATGCCAGGAGCTTTGGTAGCATAGTGCCTAAGGCACTTGACTGCTAACCAGCTTCCTTGGAAGGAAGATGGGGCAATCTACTTCCATAGTGATACTGCCTCGGAAACCCAAGGAGGGATCACTATGAGTCGGATATGACTCAACAGCACATAACAACATCTTGTGCCTGTTCCACCATAGTACTCAAAGTAAGTAACCTGTATTCTAGATCTCACAGGTTTATAGATTATGAATTTTGCCTCAGGGTGGAATATACCCAAAGTCTCACACATACTTGATTTTTAAATGATTCAGGAAATGAGACTTTGAACCCGGGATTAAGTTCTGGGATGATGTTATAAGTAAATGTATTTCACATGTAGGAAGGACATAAATTTTGGAGAGCCAAAGGGTAGAGTGTTATGAATTGTGTTCCCAAAAAATGTGTTGTAAACCCTAGGCTCTATGCTTGTGGTTATTATCCCACCTGGAAATGGGTTCTTTGTTATGTTAATGAGACAGTATTAGTGTAGGATTTCTCTTTAATCAATATCTTCAGATGTAAAAGACATTAAGCAAGCAAGCTAGTAAGCAAAGAAGGGGAATTCTAATGTCAAGCCATACAGAGATATCCAAGGAACCAGGAAAATAAGGTGAAGAGACAAGGGCCTTCCCCTAGAGCCGGCACCCTGCATTCAGACTTCTAGTCTCCTAAACTGTGAAAACCATAAATTTCTCTTTGTTAAAGCCATCCACTTGTAGTATTTCTGTTACAGCAGATTAACACCTCACACTGAGTCATATTCTGATAGGGAAGAGGACCAATCATTTTCTGATAGTATACATGTAAGAGGTTCAAAGAGGGCTTTAGCCTCATCTAGAATGTAGTTTTTAAACAGAATGTTTGTCATTTGGGTAAACAAGGAACTTTTAAAAAGCAGGAAGGAAAATATAAAATGCATTCAAATATTAGATTTAGAGACTGTATTTTAAACTTCTGGGGGGAAGAAAAAAAAACAAACTCACTGCCATTGAGTTGATTTCAACTCACAGCAATCTCCTTTGGGTTTCCAAGGTAGTAAATCTTTACGCAAGTAGATTGCCCAGTCTTCCTTCCATGGAGTGGCTGGTGGGTTTGAACCGCCAACCATCTGGTTAGCAGTCAGATGCCTTAGGCACTACTCCACACGAGAGCTTATTGTGAACTTGGCATTTTATAAAACATTTGTTACCTATGGTATGGAAAAGGACAATTTTATTTTTTATCTGATCATAAAACTCTTACTTTTCTTCAGCAAGATCATTATGGGATTGTTTTAAGAGCCAAAACACAATGAAATAAATTCTTTATCATAGGACCATACTATACCCCAGCATAGAAATGTAGACTTAATAAAGCTAACCAAAATGACAAACTGTCTGCTCTAAAGTTTCTCTTACCTAACCTAAGGAGAAAAATCATTTGTAATAACAAGGACCCAAGAGAACACCAAAGAAAGATGTGTCATACTAAATACGGTTAATGTTTGGTGGTTTCAAATCCTCATAAAGTAAATCCAGTTACTTCAATAATTATTTCTCAATCACGCCTAATTAGTCATTGGTCAGTATTCCCAGATAACTCATGGTATAAAGAAAAATGATGTAAAAATCAAGGCACTATAATTACTCTCCCCCAAATGTACAAAGCAGACCACTCAAAGCATGCTATCCCAAACTCCTCAGTATTCTACAACATAGAATTAGAAAACTAACATTTATTGGTAGATTTAAGGTGTAATACAGGTTTCCAAAAATGTGGCAGTGAGAATACCAGCATAAAAAAGAGAAACTTGTGCTAAAAACAACCTGAATTCATCATTGGCAATATTACATAACAATCAAGGCCCTTACATACTAATGATTTCCACTTTTCTGTATTGCCAACCTCCCATGCATTAAAAACACAAAACTAGTATTATCAAACTTGGGAAGCAATAAAGTACTTTATGAATTTTAAGATCATAATATTAGGAATTTTGGGAGATTTGCAAAATATATCCTAATCACCCATGTATACAATCTCATTTCTAGTCATTTTTGCAGTGATCATTAATGAGTAAAGAACAGATTTACAAGTTTATATAGCAGGGCATCTGGGTTCAACACAAAATTATTACAAACTTTAGGCAAATACATGTTTCATAAGACACTGCTAACACTTAAAGGAATTAAATAAAATTCCAAAACTTGGAAAGCAAATAAAGACAAGACAACTAAGAAGCATTTTCCACCATTTACTCTTGTTATCAAAAATAGTTCAACTCTTCTTGCAAAACAAAAACAAAATAGTACATACTGGACACATACATCACATTTTTCTTCCTATGGCTTTAGCCCACCCCCACCCCACCAAGAGAGACAAAGAAGAAAATAAAAAATTAAAATAAAAAAAATTAAAAAAAAAAAAAAACCAACAACAACAAAAACAATTCTACCTGACCACACTCACAGAAAATGACACCAGGATACACTATAAAACAGAAGGAGGTGTCATCTGCTCTGTGTCCAAGTTTCTTTCCCATTTCTTGTACTAGATGAATAACCATCATTGAACATGCTGTGTGCCGAATCAAAAACATTACTTCAGCATATGTCAGATCTCACTAGAGATGGTGAACGTAGTAGAAATTGGAAATTTTCCAGCAGTATTTTTAAGTAAGCACTGTCAAAGCAGCAACTCTAAATTCATCAGGTCACTGCTTTACAACCTAGTCAGTCCTTGTTTTATTTGGGCTGTGCTCTTGAAGCAACTGACTAGATTTTCCTTCAACAGAATGTTTGTGACTCATTTGCCTTCCCCATAAAAATTAAAGGGAAGAAGTACATTTAAACTGAAACATACTTTGTGCTTTACATGCAAATGAGCATTCTAAAGAAAATCCCCTTAACTTCAAACCTACCTAAATGTACAGGCTTCATAAAAAGGCATTTTATTAGGCTTCTATAAAAAAGCCTTCATAATGAATAGCACCCTTTAAAAACAAAACAAAACAAAAGGAGCATATTCAAAATAAAATCTGTGGCAAATAAACTACTAAAGGAAACAAAAATCAAAGAAGTGGCCAATGGCAGTAAGTATAATGCATGAATCTGGGTTAAGTTTGGGGCATTATTCCAAAATTATTTTAAAGAAATTCAATTTCTAAGTAAAACATTTTTATAACTGTTTAAAATTCTGTCACATGCTATACAGTCCAAATTCAATCACATTCCGAATAAAACTGCTTTTCTCTACTTCATTTATCCAATTAGAACACTGTTCAAAATGAAGGAAGGATTTCAAATTTTTCCTAGAAATGAATCAGACTTAACTTAAAAAGGGGGGGGGGCCTCAACTCAGAAGAGTTTTGAGGCATAAAAGCTAAACATCCACAGTCTGACAGAATTTCAGTTCGTTCACTTTTCTAAAAGATTCTTAAACATTCTAATGAGAGGCAAATTTTCTTTCATAATACTGCTGATTGAAGAACTGCTACATACACCACGTAGCCAATTTTCATGATCAGAAATGGTATTATGTCAGCACAAAGGTTGAGCTGGACACATCAGCTTTTCAACAAGAGAACTATCAATGGCATCTGAAGCCAGCACTGAGTCTCCTGAACAAACTAATGGCTACTTTCCAAAATAAAATAAAATAAGCACAATCTTTATGGACTGACTAAATACCACTTCCTTACATTTAATCATAAACTTTGATTATGCACAAAGCATGACCATAAACAATGAGGTTAATGTTATTTTCCTTGCCAAAGTTCATTTTGTATAAATCAATTGCATCAGCTTTTGTTCTCAAACTATGAGGTTCTGTAAGAACTAAGGACATATAGTTGTAGGGTTACTCCTCCATTATCTGCAAACTATTTCCCCGACACTAACACATATAACTTAGCAATGAAAACACTTGATACAAGTGATCTATATGCAGGAGCTCCGGCAAGTCAAACCAACAGAACCATAGCTGCCGTAAAACTGTAGCTATTTTCCTACCAGAGGTAGGTCTAAAGACCCACTGATTTAACAGTCGAATCTCATGTCTATAGCTTCATCCAAACTTTTATCATCATGTGTACTGGCAGCTAAAAACGTCGTTACTGGGGACCCTGTGACATTAATTACACTGGTGCTTGTACTAGCATTGCGCACAGCAATACTAGTCACATTAATGCCCAAAGTAAGCCTGGTCTGCTCCAAGGCCTTTTCTGGCACAGCAAATGCCTCCAGCTTCTTCTCTCCATTGGCCATATATGAGTTTTGGCAGCCACGACATATACAATCCAAGCAGGCTTTGCGGTTAGAGTAACAAGGGCAGCGTTGACCGCGGCAAGTAAGAACACTTGGATTTTGAGTAGCACGCCCACATTTACACCCTTTCTTTTCCTGGGGTTTTTTGTACACAGTCTTGGTAGGACTTCCTGGCATAAAATGATGACTAGGAATCTTTTCCTTTACTGCTTTGTCTTTTTTTAGAATACCTGACTTGGTTTTAGAATGAGATTTCTTGGATCCATGTTCATGACTCTTTTTCATGCTTTTAGTAGATAAAAGTACAGTTTTACTGATTTTGGGTGTCGTGCCCCCATTGGGAACAGTTGCTATCGGCTGAAGAGAGATTTTGCTCTCTCGTTTCACTGTCACAGGAGCAGATGCCCCCAATGTTGGGCCTCGAATAATGGTAGAAATTGGAAGTGGCTGAACTTTCTCACTGTCACTTTCTGATCTGGATCTTTTTCTATTCAATTTTGCTACCTTCGGAGTTGCTGCTGTACATGATAACCCATGAAGTGCAGGACTGGTGGACATGAAAACATTATGGCTAAGAGACTGGGAAGAGAGCTGCAGAAAAGGTCCATTGGATACAGTGGCTTCCAAGTTGGGCTGCAAGTTAGGGCAACAAACTTCTGTATTTGAAACAGTTTCTAAGCTGCGGAGTACTTCTTCAACACTCAGTAACAGAGAGTCACCAGGTTTTATATCTTCACTGAAACTGCAGATATCAATCCCTGTGGAGCACAGGTCAGTGGCTACCGGGTCACAGACAGGTGGCAGGCTATCAGACAGATCCTCAGTTTTTATGTCAACAGTGTTACATACATCAATTGTATTTGAATGTTCAGGTGAAGGAATATTTATACCAAATCTATCTATTGAAAGCCCATTATAAGTAGGCAAACCATTGATAACAGAACTGCCAATAGCAATGCTGAGGGTGCTTTCAGATATTGGAGATAAACTAGCTTGAGGATCAGCCGTAGGTTCTGAGGTCGAAGGTAAAGGGGAATGTGTCAAACACAAAGTAAAGGATGAATCTGAGGGTTTTTCTGTCTCCTCACAAAACAATGATCCATCATTAAGCAAAGCCAAAATATCAGAAGAGCAGTCGACTGCTTCTATTATATCCCGTGCCAATGTAGTCTGTGTTATATATTCACATAGTTTTTTGTAGCAATTCACTAGGATGCTTAACTGCTTGTTTTCCTCAAACTGTTCATAGTCTTTGCACCAGCTACATGAAGGTTTCATCATCATTTTCTTGCCTTTACAAGTTTTGCAGACATAGTGTTGGCAGGTGGAGTTGGTGGGTGCAATAGGATCTTGTAGCAAATGTCCTAAGGGGGGAAAAAAGGAGGAAAGCAAAAATTTTAGTAAAATAAATATACACTTTCATATACTGGAATTAAGATGTGATTATAAGTAATCTGTCAAAATTCAGACTGGTCAGGAGGGAACACAGAAAAAAAAAAAAAAAGTATTGACCTATGTCACTTTAGTTTTGTGTATTTCACTGTACATAAATTATATTTCAATAAAATGTATTTAAAAAAAATTCAGAGTGATTAAACTCACCAGACGACAAGAAAAAAAAAAAAAAATCCTCAATAGCTCCCTTCATTTCCATACCATAGTCCCCATTCCTTTATCTCAAATACTGGGAATCTACAGTATTCTGGTCTGGGGCTGCCCCATTCTCTACTTCCCTAGCTCCATCAGTTTCACTCTATGAGGACTCACAGCTGCTGAGGTAGAAGAGGGCTCACTCCTTAGCATGCAGTAACTTAAACATTCACCTTAACAAAAAAGAACAAACTAAAGCAAACTAAACAGTAAGAAGGAAATATTATAGAGCAGAAATCAATAAAAGAAGAAACAGAAAAACCAAAGAGATGAACAAAAAAAAAAAAAAACTTTGTTCTTTAAAAATACCAAAAACTTAAATGGAAAGGTGAGCAAGAGGTACAGACAACAAAGGTAAGTATTTTTACAAACACAATACTGCAGTATCCATAATAACAAACAATAATATATGGATGGATAGATACATAGGTAGACAAGCAAAATGATCAGGTATGGGTAAGTGAAAGGGTATACTCATGACCACATATGTTTGATAGATGCTATTTCTACATACATATTTGTATGTGCTGTGAGAATGTCCATGTATATAACAGAGTTAACAGGTAGAAAACTTATGCTAACTTCTCAGTCACAGCCAAACACCTTAAGGGAATGAGTCACTGGGCCATGGACTTGGGACCATGGTCATGGGGGACATCAAGCTCAACTGGCATAACATGGTACACAAAAACATTGTTCTACATTCTCCCTTGGTGAGTAGTAAAACTGGGGTCTTAAAAGCTTACAAGCAGCCATCTAAGATGCAGCTATTGTCTCTCCTTGTCCCAGCAAACAAAAATGAAAAGTATCAAAGACTCACAGAAACAATTAGTACAAGGAACTAGTGGACCATAAGCAGCACCTCAGCCTATGTGACCCTGAGACCAGAATTAGATGGTGCGCAGCTACAACTCAGAAAGGGCTCAAAATTGGAGGTCTGGATAGAGTGGAAAAAACATGTGGAACAAAATTCAGTGTTAAAAAAAAAAGGCCTTCCAGTAAGATGGAAGAACAGGCAGACAAGCTACACAGACCCTCCTCAACAAAGGAAAGAGAAACCAATTTGACAGAGATACAGAAGATAGTCCTGGAGCCCTGAACTTTGAAAGGAAGTATACAAAAGTGGATTAGGCACCAACTAGTGAAAAACCTGAATGGAAGCAGGACCTAAGAATAGGCTCTGTTTGCCAAGGACGGCAGGGACATACAGGAAGCTGACAACAGGAAAGAAGACAGGTGGTGAGGATTTAAGTGCTGCCAATTAGCAAACAGGAGCACAGTACCTTGCTTACTTACATAAAATCCAAAGAAAACAGAACTTGTAGGCAAATCACTTCAACATAATAACAAACAATTAAATATAAACACATAAATGTCATAATTTAGCCTGGGAGACAACAGAGCATTACAGTGCACACAAAGAAGCAAGATAAAGCAGGAGAAACAAGGGACCAGGATACAGACCCAAAACACATCCCCGAGGAAGACACAGCATTGGAACTCCCTGATAAGGAATTCAAAAGAATTGTATTTAGGAATCTTCAACAAATGAAAGACAGATCAAGGAAAACACTGACAAAATTGAGGAAGAAAACCCTAGAACAATTACAAAAGACAATATAAGAACAAAATGACAAAATAAATGAAAAATTAGAAATGATACAAACTCTACACATAGAAATCCAAAGATTAATACTAAATTTTCAGAAATAGATAACACACTGAATGGACAAAGGAGTGGAACTGAATCAATGGAAGACAGAATTAGTGAGATTAAAGGCAAGTATCTCAATATGTCTTTAGAAACCAATCAATGAGAAAAAAGATGAACACAAAATGAAGAAAGCCTGTGAGATACCATCAAAATTAATAACCTACGTGTAATCAGAATTTCAGAATAGGAAGGGACAAATAAAACCACAGAAAAAACTGTCAAAGATTTGCTGGAAGACAATTTTTCTGGTATGATAAAAAATAAGAATATATCTATTTGAGAAATCTGACAAACCCCAAACAGGATAGACCCCAAAAGAAAATCACCAAGAGATATCATCATCAAACTCACCAAAACCAAAGACAAAGAAAGAATCCTGACAGGAGCACAGAAAAAATGAAAAGTTACCTACAAGGGGCAACCAGTAAGACTAACCTCAGATTTCTCAGCAGAAACCATCCAGGAGAGAAGACACCAGGATGGTATATATAAAACCTTGAAAGAGAAAAACTTCCAACCAAGAATTATGTACCCAGCAAAACTGTCCCTCAAATATGATGGTGAAATTAAAATGAGTACATTTCCAGATAAGTAGAAACTAAGGGAATCTGTTAAAACCAGACCAACCTTACCAGAGATGCTAAAGGGAGCCCTTTGGACAGAGAAGCAACAACAGTCAACAACTGACCATAACACACATGATGATATAACCCAGAAACCAAGCCAGCTATGGAAGTATCCCAAGTGAGTAAGCCTACAAGATTGTAAACAGGGAACCAGAGGCATCAATTGACAAATGAAGACAACTACAAGCCAAAAAGAGGGAAATTAACTGTGTTATTATAGAACTTCTAAATGGTAGGAAAGTCGAGACAACTACAAGATAGAACAGACTGTTCTAAACTTGCGAAGAAAACTATAAATCACGGGGTAACTTCAAAGAAAATTGATAAACCTTCACATCAAAATGAAAAATGAGGACCAGCACAAATATTTAGCAACTACCAGAACAACAGCAACGAAGGATGTGATAATATGATTCATAAACAAAACAAGCTCAGCATAGAAAATTATATGGCACAAAGAATCTATACCACGAAAAAGCACAGTAACAAAAATGACAGCAACATATTCATACTTGTTGATAATTACATATCTGGCAAGGGACTTATCTCTAAGATTCATAGAAAACTCCAATGCCTCAAAAGCAAAGGAATTAACAATCCAATTGAAAAATGGGCAGAAGACATGAATAAACACTTCACCAAGGAGGATATTCAGGTGGCAGCAAATACATGAAGAGATGCTCATAATCACTGGCCATCAGAGAGATGGAAATCAAAACAACAATGAGATACCACCTCACCCCAGCACTGATGGCAAGGTTCAATGAGACAGAAAATAATAAATGCTGGTGGCGATGTGAAGAGATTGGGACTCTCATACACTGCTGGTGGGACTGTGAAGTGATACAACCACTGTGGAAAGCAGTATGGCAATTCCTTAGAAAGCTGGAATTGGCGATACCATTTGACCCAGCAATCCCATTACAAGGTATATATCCTAGAGAGGCGAGAGCCAGGACAGGTGAGGTGTAGTAAATTACTTCGTGTGGCTTTTCTAGCCGTAAGTCTTTATAAACTCTATGGTGGAATTTGCTGCGAGCAACTGAGGAGCTCCTGATTGTAAAAGTTATCCACCAGGGGTATTTCTGCTGGGCACAACACAAAGCAATGTTCTAGGAGGTTTCTGCTCTCTCTCAGGTGCTTAGAATTCTGATGCTATGATTGGTTAGTCTGGCCACTCTGCCAGGCTCAAAAGGCGGCCTCCTAGAAGTAGAAGTAGTCTCTCTCTGACTGTTGGTTGAGGAAGACACACTCTTGAAAGAGACACGCGCTCCTGGGAGATACGTGCTGCTGGGAAAGAGACGCAAGAGGCACACATTGCTGAGTGGGACACTCACCATTGGAGAGAGACTGTGAGAGACTGTTAGGATAGACTGTGGGCTGGGAGACTGAGCATTTTTCCTGTACTTGAATTGTAGCCTGGTGCTTCCCTAATAAACCCCATAATCTGTGAGTTCTGTGTGGCCTCTGCAGCGAATTATCGAACCCAGAAGAGAGGTGGTGGGTGCTTTGGAACGGCTGGTTAAAGGGCTGGAGGGAGGCAGCATGAGTGGCCTTGCAGGAACAGGCCTTGGGTTACTGATGGTTATCCTGTCTTCCTCTTGTGCGGTTAAAGGAGGTCAGGAGATGTGGCCTCCTTGCCGTTTTTGCAACAGGTATAGATGTATGCACACCCATGGTCATTGCAGCACTATTTACAATACCAAGAAGATGGAAACAACCTATGTGCCCATCAGTGGAAGAGTGGATGACCAAACTAGGGTACAAACACACAGTGGAATGGTATGCAGCACTAAAGAATAATGTAGATGGAAACAACCTAGATGTCCAACAACTGAGGAATGGATAACCAAACTATGGTACATTCACACAATGGAATACTATGCAACGCTAAAGAATAATGTAGAATCTGCAAAACACCGCATAAC
>NW_006921590.1:33856902-33877121 GCF_000298275.1 Orycteropus afer afer
GAGACAAAGTATATGTGAACTGCTGTATGGAAAGTGAATTTACTCTGTAAATCTTCACCCAAATCCTAATTAAAAAAAAAAAAAAAGAATAATGTAGAGTCTGCAAAACATCGCATAACATGGATGAACTTGGAGAACATTATGTTGAGTGAAATAAGTCAATCACAGAAGGACAAATATCGTATTAGTTCGTTGCTGTGGAGGATCAAGGAAAGGTTTATATATGGAGGGAAACTTACTTTGTTGGTTGCCGGGGAGGGTGGGGGGTGGGAACACTGCCCCCCTCAAAAAAACGCATTGACCCATGTCACTTTAGTTTTGTGTATTTCACTGTACATAAATTTTATTTCAATAAAACTGCATTTAAAAAAAAAAAAGACCAGGCTTACTGGTCTGATAGTCTGGTGAACCTCCTGATATAATGGCCCCTCATATGCAACCCTTCAGGCTTGGATTTGAACTCACTCCATAGCTTAACTTTCAGCAAGACAACAGACAGGCCCACAAGGTGAACAATTACACCAGGGAGGCAGACTCCTTAGAATTGAAGATCAGAAGAGCAGCATTTACACAAGGAGAAAGCTCAGAGGGCAGGAGTGCACAGGAAGGACAGAGGGGGAAAAAAGGTAATAAAGGGAGGAAGTGCAAAGAGAGCTGTTATACAGTGGGGAATACAATCCATGTTACAAAACCAGCTGTGTATGACTGTTGAATGGAAAATGAATTTGCTCTGTAAATTTTCAGCCAAATCGCAAGCACACGCACATGCACACGCACACACACACAACCCTGAAAAACACAAATGCAATGGATACATTACTAGTAAGACACAAATTACCAAAACTGACTCAAGAGAAATTTAAATGGTTTCACTGATAAATCCTAAGAAATAATATCCTAAAATTGATGAGAAAACACTCCCAAACTCCTCCTTAATGTCAGCTTACTCTGGTATCCGAGAACTCAGACCAAATCCTTCATGAACATACACACAAAAGTCCTTAGAACATTTAACAGATCTCAGAAACATACAATCCAACATGCACTCACAATTTGAGGGGTGGAGGGGGAGGGGAGTCAAACAATAAAAATCAAAGGAAACTCTTCTCCATCCAAAATCATACTTAATAGTGACACACTGAATGCTCCCTGCTGTCCCCACCAAAGATCAGACACTAAGTATATTTGTTTTCGCCACTTCTATTCAACATTGTACTAGAGGTTCTAACTAATGAAATAAGTAAAACTTTTAGTAACAGATTCAAAAGCAAACACAATGCCATCAAGTCAGATCCAACTCATAGTGACCCCTCCTTGGGTTTCTGAGGCAGATTCACTACGGAACTAGACTGCCCGATCTTCTTTCCAAAGAGTGGCTGGTGGGTTTGAACTGCCAGCCTTCTGGTTAGCAGTCACATGCCCTAGGCACTATGTCACCAGAGCTCCCATAATAGAACAACAACAACAACAAAAAGAACCATATGATTATCTCAAGGGACACAGAAGAATCATTTGACAAAACCCAACACCCTTCCTTTAATGATAAAAAATACTTAAACTAAGAAGAGAAGGAAAATCCCTCAATGTGCTAAGGGTATCTATTTAAAAACCCACAGCTAACAGCAGTACTTAATGGAGAAAGACCGAGAGTTTTCCCTTTAAGATGAGGAAAAGACAAGAATATCTGCTCTCAGGCCATCCAAGCTACAACAACAGAGGAAAAAAAGAGACCTTGGAATTCAAGGAAATGGTCAGTAGGTCTCACTGCCTGAAATACACCTTTGCCATGAGACCAGAAAAAAATGGGTAGTGACCAGATACTATCACTGAACATTTTGATCAGGGACCCAATAGATGGATCTTGATCAAAAGGAGTAAAATTGTGGAACAGAACTTCAAATCCTTACTGGAAACCAGCCTTATTGGATACAATGAAACTGGAGGAACCTCCCAATGTATTCCCTGGAAACAACTTTTAAAACTTGAACAGAAGCAATCCCATAAATTCATCCTTAAACAACAGTTCAGCTCAATTAATGAAGAATATTTACCTTGAGCATTGCTTCCTTTTAAAGAATTATAGATGTAAGATCAGAGAGGAGTCTTGGTGGTGCAGTGGTTAAGCACCCACCAGCTAAAAAGTCGACATTTTGAACCCACTAGCCACTTCACAGAAGGAAGATGAGGCAATCTGCTTCCATAAAGATTATAGCCTTACAAACCATATGGGGCATTCCTACAAGGTTGCTATGAGTGGGAACTAACTAGACAGCAATGAATTTATAACAACAGTAACTCTAATGCACAGATGAGAACTTTAAAAGGCAGAGAGTATAAGTCAGCAGGTGTGAAACAGTATGGGCAGAGAAAGTGAAAATGGTGATACAATGAAAGATATAAAAAAACTAAACCTTGCGCCATCAAGTCAATTCCGACTCACAGCGACCCTATAGAAAAGAGCAGAACTGCCTCATAGGGCTTTCAATGCTGTAATCTTTACAGAAGTAGACTGCCACATCCTTCTCTCATGGAACCTCAGGTGGATTCAACTTGCTGGTTAGCAGCTGAGCATTTTGAACCACTGCTCCACCAGGGCACCTGTAAACTATGTAACCACTCTCAAGGAACTGATGAATGGATATGTTTTGCTGTGTACATTTTCACACATAAAAAAAGAGTCTGCTCTCACCACTGATATGGAAGTTCTAGCCAGAGTGATTAGGCAAGAATTAAGTTAGTTACCTAGATCAGGAAGGAAGAAGTAAAACTACCCCCCAGCAGATTACATGATCCGGCAGATTACATGATCCTGCATATAGAAAATCTCAAAGAATCCACAAGAAAGCTACTAGAGCTAATAAATTAGTTCAGCAATGTTGCAGAGAACAACAGTAAAAGAAATCACTGAAAGAAATTAAAGATCTAAATAAATGGAAGGGTATTCTGTGCTCATGGACTGGAAAACTTAATACAGGTAGTCCCCAAGTTATGATGTATCCAAGTTATGACAAACCACACTAACAATCCATCTTTTTTTTCCCCCAGTACATCTTTATCCTTAGTCAAATGTACACTACATAAATGATGCAGCGCATAATTCTTGAGGTTATTGTTCTCAGATGTTCACTCGCAGATGTTAAAAGAGTGGATTTATAAAATATATTGATAATACAAAGCAATAATAATGAAAATTAAAAAAAAAAAAGAGGTATTCAATTTACATTGAAACCAACTGCAGCAGTGTCATCAGAATGGAACCCCATCATAGGTCAGAGACTACATATATTGTTAAGATGTCAACACTATCCAAAGTAATCTATAGATTCAACATAATCCCTATAAAATGTCCAACAGCTTTCTCTGTAGACATGAAAAGCCAATCCTCAAAGTTATATGGGACTGCTGTGTAACTGTGTGTGTCAGAGTACAACTGTGCTCCATAGTTTTCAACAGCTGTGATCTTTTCAGAAGTAGATCATCAGGTCTCACTTTTGAGGAGCCTTTGAGTAGATTCGAAATGCCAACTTTTTGATTAGTAGCCAAGCAGTTAATAATCATTGCTCCATTCAGAGACTCTATAGAACTGCAAAACGAAAATCAAACTAAACCTGTTGCCATCAAGTGAATTCTGACTCATTGTACTCAATTCTATTCAGAGTAAAACTGCTTCATAGTGTTTCCAAGGCAGTAATCTATGGAATCAGACTGCCACATCTTTCTCCTGTGGAGTGGCTGATAGGTTGAACTGCCAACCTTTTGGTTAACAATTGAGTGCTTAACCACTGCACCACAAGAGATCCTTATAGAACTGGAGGGCCCTCAAACAGTCAAAGCAATCTTGAAAAAGAATAATAAAGTAGGACTCAGATGTCCTCCATATTCAAAACATACAATAAAGCTACAGTATTCAAAACAGTATGGTACTGGTATAATAACTGAAAGTCCAGAAATAAACCCATAAATCGATAGCCTCTTGGTTTTGACAAGCGTAC
Organism: Orycteropus afer afer; assembly: GCF_000298275.1. Classification (NCBI taxonomy): domain Eukaryota; kingdom Metazoa; phylum Chordata; class Mammalia; order Tubulidentata; family Orycteropodidae; genus Orycteropus; species Orycteropus afer. Next base: position 33,860,895 of record NW_006921590.1, read on the forward strand.
TAAGGCATTCAATGGGAAAAGAATAGTTTCTTCAATGGGAAAAGAATAAATGGTGCTAAGACAACTGCATCTGCATGTGCAAAAGAATGAAGTTGGCCCCATACTTGACACCATATATGAAATTAACACAAAATGGATCAACCACCGAAATACAAGAAATAAAAACAAAAAACTATTAGAAGGGTAATACTTTGAGGCCTAGGTTTTGACAATGGAGTCGTAGATATGACACCAAAACCATAAGCAAAAAAAGACAGATAAATTATACTTCATCCAAAATTAAATACTATTTATTGTACACCAAAGGACTTTGGCAACAAAGACAACCTACAGAATAGGAGAAAATACTTGGGAACCATGTATCTGATATGGATTTAATATCCCAAATATATAAAGAATCCAATACCTCAACAACAAAAAGACAAACAACCCAACCAAAAAAATGGGCAAAGAATTTGAACAGACATTTCACCAAAGATGAAATACAAATTGGCCAACAAGCACATAAAAAGATAGCCATCATGAGCCATTAGTAAAGCCAATCAAAAACACGGTATCACTTCATTGTAAGATGGATATGATCAAAAAGCAGAACATGCTGGCAGAGAAGTGGAGAAACTGGAAATGGAATATTATTCAACCATAAAGAGAAATGAAGTTCTGATAACATGCTACACATGGATAAACCTTGAAAACATTATGCTTAGTAAAATGTCAGACACAAAAGGACAAATAACTATATGATCGCATTCATATGAAATATCTAGAACAGGTAAATGCGCATCTTTATACCTCACAATGAAAGCAGCTCCAATGATCTGAGAACAAAATAAAAGGTTAAGGGGCTTCTTAGCGGGATCAGTGTTAGCCAGACACCTACTGTATGTCTCCAAAAAAACCCTCTCAAAAATGTTTAAGAAGTACCAGATAACACATTTAAAAAACTATAAAAACATATCCTAAAAAATAAAATAGGTGGGCAATTTGAGTCAAAGGGAACACATGCCACTCACTGGTAAATTTTCTATCACATTAAGGAGTATTTGAGAAGAGGTTTAATTTATTCTAGCTTATATTATGTCCCATAGAGTTTCCTACTCATGTACAAAAAAAACTTGCTCAAAATACACATAATCAGACTTTAAAATTTAAAGTTCTCACTGCAGTACCTTGAATCCTTAGTATGTAATATCTCAAAGGAATTACTTTCCTTTACATAGTGTAAGTAGTCTTTTAATTAAATGGATTTGATACTTAAGTTCCTTATGTAAATACTACTAGCTGAATCTGTGCTGCCCCTACAAAGACAAAATATTCATTTTTACTTTTCATCTTTTAAAAAGAAAGTTACTGATTTCCTATTCTTTCCCTTTTCCTTACCTTTTCCTTTCCCTAAGTCATCCATTTATGATTTGAGACTACAACTTAGTTTTAGAATACCACAGTTATGCTTCTGGAAATAAAAAAATGTTGGTAAATAAATTAATAAGATATTTAACATCAGACATTTTAATGCTCTTAATTTTGTGAAGCCTTGTATTATAGAAATTTTCAAACAGACAAAGCCAGAAAACAGTATAACAATTACATATAACAATTACATAGATTAAAAGATTAATCAAGATTATGGTACGTTTGCTTCATCCACCCACTTTTTGTTCATACTTTTTTTAAAGCATATCCTAGACATCAACTTAACCTCTCTCTATATTAAGTCACTACAAGATACATTTTCTTATGTATCCATGATGCCATTATCATACTTAACACAAAATACTTTCAAACTAGATTGACATTTAAAAGAAAAAATGTTTAAAGCCTTAGAAAAAAGTTTAATTCTGTCATCAAAAAAACACCTTGTTAACTTATCTTCCCCAATCAACATGTTAAGGGTCAAAATCTTTCCTTTTTTAAAAAATATGTAACACAGATCATTCAAATCATTCTTTTACAATGCTAATAAGCCAAAATCAGTACTTTACAATCACTGACAACATCAAGATTTACAGAGCCAGCATAATAAGTCTGAGTAATCCAGCACTAGAATAAATAAATAAACAGATAAATTTTGACTAGGTCTACAGTCAGCTTGTCCTTTTCTCTATACAAGAGACAGGAACTAATCCTTAGCACTTAAGTACTACCAAGGACAGTGTTACCCTCTTCACAAACTCTTCTAAATACATAGCTGATGCCAGTTTTGAACAAAGAAATCAGTAATCCACTCACTTCAAAACACCACTGGTGAAGATGACCATACTATAAATTTTCTATTTGACTGTTTTGTTTTGATTTTTTTTATTTTATATTTGTATGATGATTACCCAAGTAAATAATGTTACTCACTTCTGAAGCAAGATCTTTTGATTCTCTACTTTTAACTGTGAGGGCATTTAGCCCACTAATATTTTGACCAGATTTCTGGAAAAAAACTTAGGTGGGGAGGGGTATGAGAGAGAAAGATGCCCATGATAAAATACTGATGATGGCTCCATGTACAGCAGAGTTGTTAATGACTTAACAAAATGATCCTGTGAACACTGGACTTGGTAGTAATAATGACCATAAAATAAAACCTACAATGGCAGAAACTACAATAGGTTAAACTTTAATATGACAAAGTAGACATGAATAATAAAGAAATGATCCCAATAAAATTAATTTCCATGAAATTGAACACTTATTTTCAAATAGCTCAAACAAAGAATATCAGATGAAAGCTTATGAGCCTCATCTCAAACTGATGGGAAGGAAAGCTTATTTACACAAAGTAATAATAAGCAAGTAGTAGAAACACTAACAGTGATGGAGGGAGCAGGGAGTAGAGAGGCCAATTATATGTCAAGAAGTCTTAGGTGTTTTTCTTTCTGCTCCATTCCAAAATATGCCCTAACAATGAATGCTTTCTGTATGTTTGACGCTATACAAATCAATCATTTCTTCCATTACCTTAATACATTCTATCACTCAACAATTTGTGTGTTTCTCATCAAGTAATTGTTGAGGTAAAGGGTATGAAAGTTCTATTTTATATACTGAAATTTTCTATTAATAAAAAGTTACAAAATAAAAGAAAATGAAAATAAAAAGTTGCAAAATAAAGTCCAATAAAAGCTGGCATATTTCCACTTCCTCCCATTTTTTCATGCTTTCAAATCTACCAGAAGCTTACACAGGTAAATATTCTCTCCTCCTAACCCCACCTGCCACCTCTCATCCTACCACCCTACCCACAATTAGTAACTTCTTTCCTCCAAAATAAACCCTCCCTGGCTACTGCTCTGGCTCTCATCCTCCCTTCTCCATGCACCTAGCTTTATTTGTACCTAGAGTACCTCTCTGCCTGTCTGTCTGTCTCTCTCTCTCTTTACCTTCACTCTTCCTTCCCTACAGCAATTTTCCCTGGGGTGAGTCACATGCTGAAGCCTCTCCCTTCTACAAAAAAACAAAAAAAAAAAACTGTTATTCCCAAAGCAATGAAGGACATTCTAGCTGATTATTCCTTGAAATGCTCTCCTTGCTTTATCTGCTAATACCACTCTCTAAGCTCCATCTCTTTTATATCCTTTTTCTGTCCTCTCCTTAATTTTACTAGTCCCCATTTTTCTATATGAGGATCTATCCTCTTTGCTCCATTTCAGTATTCTTTAGTAAACCTTAATAAATCACAAGCCCCACCTTTTTCAAAATCTGATGATGATCTGCATATGCATAAACAAATTGTTCATAAAATCTCATGGGGGATTATGAACCTTTTCCCCTTTTGAAGCAGAGATATGACACACCTCCATGTTTAACACTGCTCTACACACTCCTTACAGAGTGATTTGTCCATAAAGTTGTTTAACGACCATTTATAAAGTGGTGACCTCCAAATCTGTATCTTCAGTTCAAACCTTTTTCTTCTGACTTTCAGACCCACGTATCTGACTGACTACTAGGAATCAATCTCATCTCGCCTTGGATAACTCACAGACAACTCAAGCTCAAAATGAGTACATATGAATTTATTTTCCATAAACTCCCATCTAAAAACTTGATCTTCCTCCTATATGCCTTATTTTTTTGGATGTTTGCATCATCATTTACCCAGAAACCAAACCAGACACCCTGAAACTCTTTTCTTCACCTCTACCCTATATCAAGTCAGTCTCTCCTGAGTTTCACTGCAATAAAGCCTCTCAAAGTCTGTAATTCTACCCTTCAGGTTTTATTTTCACCACTACTCCCACCTTGGATGAACTCTTATCATTTCTCACCCTGAATACAAGCAGTCTCCACGCCTTACAATGTTTCTGAGTTACAACAAACTTCATTAATGATCATCTTTTTTCAGGGGGAGGGGGGATCATCCTTAGTAATAAGAACTACATGCAATACTGCCGTGCATAATCTGCTTATATTATCATTCTTATGCTAACCTCCAAAGACAAAGATCGGATTTATAAAGTTACCAATGATAAAAGGCAACAATAATAAACTTTAAAAAAAAAAAAAAAAAAAAGAGGTACTAGACTTAAATCAGAACTGACTTATGGAGTTGTCAGAATGGAACCCAGTGTTAAGTTGGAGACTACCTGTACTCCAAGAGTTTTTCTAGTTTATCTTCTTGGCTCAACTTCAGCTGCTCCAATCAATCTATCTTCCACATTACCACCAAATGATCTTTCTAAAACACACAAGTCTGATTATGTGCCTTTCATCTTTTCAAAACCCCACAAGCACCTTTCAAATCCAAAGTGCCTAGAATGGCATATAAGTCTTTCAGAATCTGGCCCTGACCAGCTCCCACTTCCTCCTTCCCCATTAATTTCTTCTCCACAAACTCCACATTCCATCCTCAGCACTCATCAATGAATACTCCAAAACATGCAATGCTCACTCAGTCTTATGATTTCCTCTTTCTAGAATGCCCTTCCTTTCTTGCATGGTACTACTTCATTTGTCAAGAATCAACTCAAATATGACCTCTCTCCTCAGTCTGTTCAAAAACCACTTTACCCATTTCTCCTGTTACAGCACTTACACTGTCACCATTCACGGGGTCTTACTCACTCAAAGCAAGAAGCTTATTTATCTTTGCATCTTTAAACCAGTGTTGGCATATAAGCCAGTACCTAATAAACATACTATGAATGGATTACAAAAAGAACATTTGACTGGGGAGTGACCTTGGAAATCAATTTGTTCCATCGCTTCATTTTAACCAAGATTGTACAGTTACTAGCAATGAAAGAGAAGCTGAGTCTCCCGATTCCCAGAGCTTACTATTCTTTCCATTTATCTAGTACCATACTGGATAAATGCTATCAAATTTGTGGTATCCACTGAGACAATTTCGTTTTTTTTTTTCCTTTAGCAAAAGAGTCCATGGGTGGTGCAAAGATTTAAGCGCTTGGTGGCAGTTAAAATCTACCTATAGGTACCATGGGAGACAGGTGTGGCAATCTGCTTGCAAAAGATCACAACCTTGAAAACCCTACGGAGCTGTTCTACCCTGCACACATAGGGTCACCATGAGCTAGAATTAACTTGATGGCAACTAACAACCACCTACCAAAGAGAATGATTACTGAAACTAGGCCAGAGCCTAGTTTAATCAGCCACAAGATATTTAAAAAATATATATATATATTTTTTGGAAAACATTTGGTGCTGACAATGTATACTAACTGGGGCAGGAGGAGTAAAAGGAAAAGGAGGATTCACGGTAAACACTAGCTCTGTGCAGTTCAGGAAATACTTGTGGCACAGAAACTGGAGTCGCAAGAAGCTCCGGCTGGATTCTCTACACACTGACCTCAATTTTTAAAGTTAATCTAAATGCAATGGGCCTCTCGAAGAGTATGAAGGGATGGACACTGGGAAGAGGTAACTATGGGGAGGAAGTGGGAGAGGAGCTGCTGCATTGTAAATTTTGGTCAATGACATGAGACAAAGTATATGTGAACTGCTGCATGAAAAGTGAATTTACTCTGTAAATCTTCATCCAAATCCTAAAAAAAAAAAAAAAAAAGTTAATCTAAATGTTTTCAAGACAACAAATGCACAATTAAGTACTGCACTATCTTCTCTGTTAACCATTTCAACAAAAATCAAGCTCAGCCTATATACCTATACACATGCCTATATACCAGCCTAAGTATGCACAGCATCAAAACCTTAACTAAAGACTCCATGTGTATATTTTTACATAGTAAACTCATAGGATTAGACTGAGCTAGTTTCCCTAAGTGATGTCACTTCAGAAAGCATTACTTAATCACTAATAAAATCAAGACTTTTTCCAACAGTAGCAATAAATTGATGCTGATCAACCCAAATATATACAAATACCCTAATCCCCTCCTGTGATGTGAGAATAACGATACAGTCCATCACAGGTTACAAGTGTCCTACACTCTCCTTGTCCTTTCATGTTATATAAATTTGCTCTCACTATGAATCGAATGGATCAACCCCTAATCAAACCAAATTCTTCATCACAATCACTTTCACTTGCTCCATGTGCAGCTTTTAAATCAGTGAAAAGGCTTCAAAAGTCTTTTCTTATACTAAAATAAGGCTAAATAAGAACTATATGCACCCACTCAGACTTACCCGTGACTTAAAGACATGCTCAGGAATTCATCTCATTTGTAACCAGGGGGCTGCCTTGCTGAATCTGAGTCATGATCCCTTCAGGCTAGACTCAAACTCCAACAGCAATATCAATGCATATATAAAGGAGAACATACTTTCTTTCAATTGATGCCAAAGGTCTCAGCTAGGGCCTGAACAACACCACCTTCCATAATCCAATCCATTGAGCTAAATATCCCCATTCTCCACCTTTTCCAAATGAGGAGTTAACTGTTTAGGCTATTTTCACTTAATAAACCATTTATCCCATCTCAATCAATATGTAAACAATATATAAACCATTTATCCCATCTCAATCAATATGTAAACAATTCCAGCTATTTGCCAACCACTGTACTAGATAAAGCCTGCCACACACACTGTCATTTAACAAGGCACTCTGAGACCTTCTATCTTCTACTTCCATAGCTACATCTCTGAATTACAGCATCAAAACTACACCCAAAATGAAAGATGTAGAATGTTTCCCAACAATAACTAGAAATGTCTTCTGAATACATGAAAATAATCTCTGAACCAAGAAAAAAAATGACTACACCATTAAGGGATTATATACATCACTGAACAAATAAGCACAACTGTTCTTAGACAATTACAACTGTGAGGTTCTGTTTTTTTAAACTTATTTTCACTCTTGTAAAACCTACACCCAATATAGTTCCTTAAAGGATAGGCTGACGTCTAAACCTTTTTAAATCTTTTCATTAGACAAATGCAAGAATATTATTAGGGCCACTATAAAAAGTAGTAAGTCAAAGAAAAATTCATTTTGAGCCCAGAGAACCCCTTAAAACAACATCATTTTCCACTTAGTGGGGCAAGCCCAGGTCTATTTTCTTCTTTAACTTTCTGATTGAATGACACTAAAAATCTGCTCTTGCCACATAGTTTAATTTAGTAGTAAGCCATAAAGCAAATATACACTCAAAAAATCAATAGATCCATGACAAATTAAGATAGTGATGTAATTATTAGTTCTCTATAATTAAATGTTCAAGCAACTATGCTCAGACTATTAGTCCCTTTAAATGTTCCTAATCACCTAGATTTCAGTCCTGAAAATAGTTATTAAAAACTGCTAGAACAAATCATAGAATGCCAGAAAAATAAGCATTTTAATTAAAAAGGGAAAGATTTTATAGACAAGCATTAAACGCACAAACTCACTGCCACCTAGTTGATTTGACTCAGCAACCCCTTCTTGGGTTTCCGAAGCAGTATCTCTACGGAAGTACGTTGCCCAATCTTCCTTCCGAAGAGTGGCTGGTTGGTTTGATCCGAAGAGTGGCTGGTTGGTTTGAACCACCAACCTTCTGGTTAGTAGCCAAATGTAGTAGGCACCATGCCACCAGAGCTCCCAGATATGCATTGTTGTTGTTGTTGTTATTTGCCATCGAGTAGGCCCCGACTCATAGCGACCCCTCCATGGGTTTCTGAGGCAGTATCACTACGGAAGTAGGAATGCCCAACCTTCTTCCGAGGAGTGGCTGGTGGGTTTGAACCGCCAGCCTTCTGGTTAGCAGTCAAGTGCCTTAGGCACTATGCTACCAGAGCTCCTAGATATGCATTAGTCACTACAAAAGGTGATATAGAGTATTTTATCATTTGCTCAAATAGATTTTTTTTTTTTTTTCCCAATTACATCACTTTAAAAGAAACCCACTGCCATCAAGTCAATTCTGACTCACAGTAACCCTACAGGACAGAGTAGGACTGCCCCATAGGATTTCCAAAGGTGTAAATCTTCGTGGAAATAGACTGCCATATTTTCTCCCACAGAGTAGCTGGTGGGTTGAAACCACAGACCTTTTGGTTAGCGGCCCAGCACTTTAATGACTGAGCCACCAGGGTGCCTTCACTTTAAAATGAGAACTACTGTAATTGGAAACCAGTGATAGCTAAATATGCATGCCAAATTTACAAGAGGGTAGGGGCAGCGTAAAATAAACCCACAAAATCTGTGCTTCTGATTTGGAAAAGGAATATAAGTAGTTTACTGAGAAATGATAAAGAACTGTTACTTAAACACTACAAGTCGAAAAGCATGAATGCTACTCAAATCATGCTTTTTACTGAGTATCTTTACAGTTAAAACTTCAAAGTTTAACCTGTATTTTTTTGGTTAACTTAAAAGGATTACATACAACCCAAAATCATCTGTGTATTTAATGCAATCCCCATGAAAATTCCAGTAGCCTTCCTTGCAGAAATGAAAAAGCCAATCATCAAGTTTATATGGAAGGGACTCCAAATAGCTAAAACCACCCCTTGAAGAAGGAAAATAAAATAGCATCCACACTTCCTCCTTTCAGAGCATATTATAAAGCACAGTAACTAAAACAGCTCCTTGGAAGTGAGAATGGCCAGACTTCATCTCACCTACTTTGGTCATGTTATCAGAGGGGACCATGCCCTGGAGCAGGATGTAATGCCTGGTAAGGTGGAGGGGTGGACCAAAGGGGGGAAGGCCCTCAACAAGATGGACTGACACAGTGACTGCAGGGATGGGCTTAAGTACAGCAAGGACTGAGGAGCTGGAATGGGACCAGGCGGTGTGTTTTCATTCTGCTGTGTAAAGGGTTGCTATGAGTTGGAAATTAAAACAGCCTGGTACTGGTACAACAGAGATCAATGGAACAGAATTCAGAGTCCAGAAATAAATCCATACATTTATGGTGTAGAGATTTTTTAAAGGCTGCTAAGCCCATTCAATGGGGAAGGAAGAGTATCTTCCATAAATGGTACTGGGAAAACTAGACTTCCACATGCAGAGGAATGAATCAGAATTCATGGCTCACACCACATACAAAAATCAATTCAGGTCTTAAAAGCTTGAAAGCAGCCATCCAAGGCACAATAATTGGTCTCTATTTGCCTGGAGCAACAGAAGAAAGCGAGTCCGGAATAGAAGGATATGGAAATGTGTGGCTGAGAAGACAAGCACCTTCTTCAAAAGGCAACAGAGACAGAGAAAGCCAGCGCCTTGAATTCAGACTTCTGGCCTCCTAAACTGAGAAAATATATTTGTCTGTTAAAACCATCCTCTTGTGGTATTTCTCTTACAGCAGACTGAAACAAGATTATACTATAAAGTTCATTTTGATAAAACATACAAGCTTTGACTTTTCACTAAGGGCTACACGCTGCTTTATTTAATTATGTAACAGAATGTATTATTTAATGCATCTATTTTTAAATGACAACATACCTTGTTTGTAAACTCATGAATGTTAAAAATGTAGACTAAATTTAACATATCATGCAGGGACAAAACTGCTTATGTGACCTGGTGTTGGGAATTCTTGCATATGTTGGCAAAAATTTATTTTTACTATTTTTATGGTCTGTTACTAAATGATAAATTAAAGGTACCTTCAGATTCCTATTTGCAAACACTTTTCAAATAACACTCTTCATGTCTAAACAGTCTTTGTTAACTAAAATGAATAAGCCAAACTGGGTATCATTACATTCTCTGTTTAGCCTTGTTTCTGAAATATTAAGGAGCTCTGGTGGCGCAGTGCTAAGGCATTTGCCTGCTAACCAGAGGGCTGGCAGTTCAAACCCACCAGCCACTCCTCGGAAGGAAGGCTGGGCAATCTACTTCTGTAGTGATACCTCCTGGAAACCCAAGGAAGGGTCGCTATGGGTAGGATCCAACTCAACGACATTGAACTTGGTTTGGTTTTGGAATATCAACTTTTAATGTTTATCTTTAAGCAATCATCCATTAAATGGGTATGCATTAATATATGACTAAGAATTAAAATATGGCTAAGAGTTAACAAAATACAGGCAAGTCCCCAGTTTACGACCCTGGTCCACTCCTAAGTGTCTTTAAGTTGAATTTGAAGATCAGTTGGTACAGGTACATACATTCCTTATAAAGCCTTACTTTAATGCAAAAAAAGGATCAAAGCCTTTTCAATCAGGGTTTCAAATTCGTTCGTTCTGGTTCAACCCTCTGTTAAGAATTTGCTTTTTCCACCTCAGATATACTGAATTGGAATCTACATTTTAACAAGGTCCCCAAGAGATACTTATGTATACCACTGGATGCACCAGCAAAAGTCCTGCTTTCAATTATTTAAAAACTGCACATGTAGCAAATAAAGGTGACTGTGATGAATTTTTGTTAAGTAGGGATTGGTTCAATCGTTTCAAAGTAAGGTCAAATTTGCATAATAAAGGGCAAGTAGGAGTTGTAACCTAGGGACTTCCTGTGCATAACTAAGAATTAAAACTATTATGGCAGACTGAGGAGGGATTTATTAACTGGTTATATCACCTCTGTAGAGAAAGATGTGGCAGCGAGCATCCGTAAAGACAGCCTTAGAATTAGCAACCCTACGGGGCAGTTGTATTCTATCCTAAACGGTTGCTATGAATCAAAATCGACTCCATGACAGCAAGTTTGGAGTTTATTTTTTTAATATTCTAATAGTTTCAAATGCATACATGACATCTCCTCAAACTGCCTTATTTAAAGGAAGAAAATATAAATTATATTATCTGTTCTTTCTTTTAAAAGAAAACAGAAACCTTCTGCTACATTGCCATTGTGGAACACCTTCTTGAGCCCTGTTAGTAACACTAACTTGGGAAATTTTTCTGGAGGCTACAGTGGTAAACTCCACAATCCCATCCGGCTCACCATTTTAAAATCAAAACTTGGGACAAAAATATCAAAGCATCTTTTACTCCTCCCATAAGCTTTTGGAAACAAACACAAAGTCTTTACTGATTATAGCGCTGTCCAGTAGAACTTTATGCAATGATGGAAATGTTCCTTATCTGTGTCCAATATGGCAGCCACTAGCCAGCCACATGCTATTACTGAGCACTTAAAATGCAGCTAAGTACTACTGAAGAACTGGGTTGGGTTTTTTTTTTTTTTTCTATTTTATTTCCTTTTAATGAAGTTAAATTTCAATGGTATCATGGCCAGTGGCTGCTGTACTAGTCAGTATATGTTTAGAATATTATCTGACTTGCACTTCCAGAATGAAGTGAATAACCAGATTTACTCTCTTATCTGAAACAACTAAAAAACTGGATAAAGCAATGATTTTCATCTATCAGGCAACAGGCAGTACAGAACAATGATCTCTGAGAAGGGGTACAAAGGAGGTGAGCACTGCAACTATACCAACTTACTTGCCTGGAGAGTTTTCAGGTCACAGCACAGCAAGAGAGAACCAAGACAAACCCTAATGGTCTCCTTGGGTTTATGTGATAGAGCGATAAGGCCAAGACACCTGGAATTTCCAGGGCAGAGTACCAGAGATAAGCAAGCTGCACAGAGATTTGCACACCATCTCTTGAGTCTTCAGCTGAGTACAAGTCACCACACGCATATGAGAAAATGAAGTCTGGGTTAAGAAACACCTGAAAGGAGCAGAGGGAACAATCACAGATAGAAAAATAATTCCTGTTCTCACGACCCAGATTGGAAAACCTCCTACTTCACCAGGCATTATATGGAGCACTCAGAAGATTCTTGCCTCTGTTGTTGTATGCCTCAGCAGTGGGGAAAAATTTATCCCTACACTAAGGAGCCCTGGTAACACAAAAGTTAAGCACTCAGCTGCTTACTGAAATGGTGTTTCAAACCCACTAGCTGCTCTATGGCAGAAAGATAAGGCAGTGTGATTCCATAAAGATTACACACTTAGAAATCCTATGGGGCAGGTTCCACTTTGTCCTATAAGGTCACTATGAGTCAGAAAGGACTCAAAGGCACACAACAACAGCTACTCTGTTACACCAAAAAAAGTTTAAAAACAAACCTCAAATAGATCAGATACTCTCCAACTAACTCCATCCTAGAACAAAGCTCAAGATATTTATGTACAACAGTTATCCAGCAATATGGTAAAATTTTACCAGTAACTGCGTATCTTACAGGATGTAAGGAATGTAACCAAAAAACCCCCACTGTCATTGAGTCAATTTAGACCCATTGCAACCCCACAGAACAGTGCAGAACTGCCCCGTAGGGTTTCCAAGGCTGTAAATCTTTACAGAATCAGACTACCGCATCTTTCTCCTACAAAGTGGCTGGTGGGTCTGAACGGACAACCTTTTTTAGGAATGTAAGGTGGCCCTGAAATAAAGTTTCTTTATTTCCTAAAAAAAAAAAAAAACTTTACCAGTAAGGGAGAATTCACAGTACCTGGCCTTCAATCAAAATTAACTAAGGCATGCAAAGTAGAAATATAAACCTATGATGAACAGAAAAAACAATCAATAGAAATAAATCCAGAAATGGCACAGATGATAATACAGACAAGGACACTAAAAATAAAAGTTATTTTAACTATATTCCATATGTTCTAAAATGTTTTATGCATCTAATATAGAGCTTCCAAATACATGATGCAAAAACTGATAAAAACCAAGAAGAAATAAACTCATAATTACAGTTAGAGATTTCAACACCCCTCTCTCTCAGTAAATGATATAATATGTAGAAAATCAGATTTAGAAGATCTGAATAACATATCAACCAACTTATGAAAATGTTTTAATTGATCACAAATCATGTAAAGTAACCATTTGTTCTCTGGCTGCCAACAAGAAAAAGATACCATGATTCGTATCCAGGTAAGAAGGTTCACTAAGTAATTTAAGGTCTCAACAACTTTAAATTCTGTGGTTCTATATAGCATTCAGAGTCCCTGTGTGATGCACATAATAACATGCAGCTCCTAACCTAAAAAAAGTTGGAAGTTTGAGTCCACAGGCACCTCCAAAGAAAGTCCTGGTGATCTGGAAAAGATCAGTCATTGAAATCCCTGTAAGCACAAGTCTACCCTACACCCAGGATTCACCGTGGGTTAGAATGGATACAGCAACAACTGAGTTTTTGCATAATGTACAAAGCACAAAAAGGGACCTTATAACCCCTCCATTACTGAAAGTTACAAATCCAAATATTTACAAAGGCAAGGAAGTAAAAAAATAAAGAAAGTGTTAAACGTTAGGTGGGACCAAGAACAAACTGCAGAGGACATGCCATCATCCCCAAAAGGAAAGATCCTCCTTTCAACTAGAGCCAGTAATGCTATACACCATGAGGAAATGTAGACCCACTGTAGCTAGACTGACAATTTTCCAAGCGACATCTAAAATCTGGATATCTATGTGAACTCAAATTTTGAAATGCTGACCAACAATTCAGTAATTTTTAACCAAGATATAAAAAAAAAAAGAGAGAGAAAGAAGGAAGAAATGTTTGGAGGCCAAATTCACTGTTAAGTCTCTGTTCCAGTTCAACAATCTCATCTTACAAATGAAACCAAGAGTGATGAAAGAATTTGTTCAAGTCAGCAAAGCAGATGATCCCATCCGACTATATCTAAAATACTATGGACTCAAAGACAACAATGCTCTACATCCTGCTTTGGTGTAGTAACTGGGGTCTTAAAAGCTTGCAAGAAACCATCTAAAGTGCAACTACTGGTCTCACCCCATCTGGAGCAAAGAAGAGTGAAGAAAATCACATGGAAACAATCCAAAGGGCAAATGAACTACATGAACCTCAGCTTCCGTGACCCTGAGATCAGAAGAACTAGATGATGCCTAACTACCAATACCTACCATTCTGAAAGGGATCACATTACAAGGTCCTGGATAGAGCGGGAGAAAAATATGGAACAAAACTTAAAATCATAAGGGAAAAAAAAGACCAGGCTTACTGGTCTGACAGAGACTGGTGGAACCCCCAAGACTATGGCTCTTACTCATCTTCAGAACTGGACCCATTCCCATGAGTCAATTTCCAGTCTAACAACAGACAAGTCTACAAAGTGAACAATAACACTAAGACGGGATGCAATCCTCAGAACAAGCAACCATTTGGGACCAAAAAGGGAGCATTTGTCTAAACAGGAAGAAGTTAGGAGGAGGAGGAATGGAAACCTGGGAGGAAATGGGAGGAGTGATGTTACAATGAGGGGACTGCAATCAATGACATGAAACAAAATATGTATGAACTTCTGAAAGGGAAACTGATTGGCTCTGTAAACTCTCACCCAAATAACAATAAAAAGTTTAAAAAGAAAATAAATACTGTAGACTTGGACACAAAAGTCCACACATTTAGAGGAAACTGAACCAGGATGCTTCCAAAGAATAAATAACTTAGAAATCTTATCTTCTCAGTTAAAAAAAAAAAAAACTCACTGCTGTCAAGTCTATTCTACTCATAGCCACCACTCCTTGGGTTTCCAAAGTGGTATCGCTACGGAAGTAGATTAGAAACATAAAAAGTGTTTTCAAACAGTTGAAGGGTAGTATTTTATCAAAGACTTTCTGAATTGTTCCTTAGAAGAAAATTAAAGCTGATGAGAAAGAATTACAGAAGAGATTTTGATAAAATGTAAGCAAGAACTTTCTAAAAAAATTCTAAAAAAAGAATCATCAAACAATGATGTCATTATTTTGCAACATATTTCATTTAGCTCAAGTTCAAGCATGGCAAAGATTCTGAGGATGCACAAGACCAGGCAATATTTCATTCTGTTGTACACAGGGTCACTATTAAGTGAAACTGACTCAATGGCACTTAACAACAACCACATCATCCCAGGGATACTCAAGAAAAGGCTGGATGAGCTTTGAAGAACACTACAAAATAGGATTATTTGATGTGAAGAAATTGGTCTTCCTGCCTAAGGCTTTATGATATAAATTCTCACCATGAAGAGTAACGTAGTGGTGTTACCTTCCCAATGTCGTTACATACCTTCAAGACAGTTCTAATGCAAAACAACCCAGTATGACAGAATAGAACCACCTCATAGCATTTTCTAGGTAATCTTGCCAGGTCTTTCCTCTCACCCAGCTGTTGAGTGGATTTGAACCACCAACCTTTCAGGTAGCAGCCAAGTGCTTAACCATTACACCATCAGGGTCAATAGGTAGCACGAATGGTTTGCACTCGACTATTAACCAGAAGGCTGGCAGTTCAAACCCACCAGCCACTCTTGGAAGGAAGATGGGGCAATCTACTTCTGTAGTGATACTGCCTCGGAAACCCAAGGAGGGATTGCTATTTGAGTCAGGTCCGACTCGACGGCACATAACAACAACATTAACCTAAAAGCTGGTGGTTCAAAACCACCCAGTAGCACCACAGAAAGCCTGGTAATCTTCTTCCACTAAAATTATAGCCAAGAAAACTGTATGCTGCAGTTCTACTCTGTAACACAGTGAGTCTTCTTAAGTAACAATGAACTCCACACCAACAGGTTTGTTTTTGCTGTCCAACTTATGTAAAAACTGAGCTAGAAGTGCAACGACACCACGAACAGAGCCCTGAGCCACCTCACAGCTACTGGCCGTGCTGCAGTCACACCCAATGTTGTATGCTGAATATGTTCAGTCACATGACTGGACAACCAAAGGACTAACTGAATGCCCCTTATCTTCAATTCTCATACTATATAAAGCCAGAGTGCCAAACTTCAAAATATCAGGTAAGGAGAGTTCCGGCAAGATGGCGGACCAGGCAGAAGGATTGCACAGACCCTCTTCAACAAAGAAAAGGGAAACCAATTAACACAGACACAGAAGATAATC
>NW_006921590.1:33881816-33923462 GCF_000298275.1 Orycteropus afer afer
AATTTTGGTCAATGACATGAGACAAAGTATATGTGAACTGCTATATGAAAAGTGAATTTACTCTGTAAATCTTCACCCAAATCAAAATAAAATTTTTTAAAAAAATCAGGTAAGGATTTAAACTTCAAGGAAATGGCATTTAACAAGACTAAGAAAACCCTTACCCACTGTAGGTTATACACCTACCATGTCCCCACATTTTAGGTGCATCTAATTGCTGGATGAGAATTTTAAAACTATCCAACTTTGCTAGAAATCATGTTATTTTCAATTTTGAGGCCAGATATTTTAAGTACACATTTTCCTATGCTTTTAATAAGGAAAATGGAAAAATGCTGACAGCATATATCCACAATAAACATTGGTTATTAAATTAGACACAAAACAGCTTGAGAAAACTAAAGACTCCAACTTCTAGGACAGAAAAGGCTTCTAAGGTTAAAAAAAAATGAATGAAAATGATTCTATTATAATATTATGACTTGAAAAAGAGTAACAAAGTCTTCAGACTCACACTTCCTGATTTTAAAACATACTACAAAATTACAATAACCAAAATACTATGTTAACTAGCATAAGGACAAACACCCAGACCAACAAAATAGAATTTAGAGCTCAGAAATAAAGCCATATGACAACTGGTTTTTGACAAGAGTGCCAAGTCCATTTAACGGCAAAAGAATAGTTTCTTCAAAGAAATAATTTCCACACGCAAAAGAACAAAGTTAAGATTCATACCTCACACCATACACAAAAAAATAACTTAAAATGGATCAATGACCTAATATAAATGCTAAAACCATAAAACTGAACAGGAAATAGGAGTATATCTTCATGACCTTGGACATGACAATGAATTCTTAGATATGACACCAAAAGCACAATCAATGAAACACAAAATTGGCTTATTTGACTTTATCAAAACTAAAACTTTTGTACATCTGAAGATTTTACGAAAAAGTAGAGAGAGACTTCCAGCAAGATGGCAGAAGAGCAGACAAGCTACACAGACCCTCTACAATGAACAACTGAGAAGCCAACTGAAACAGACATAAAATATAATCCTGGAACCCTGAACTTGACAGGGTAGAATTAAAGAAGTAGATTCAAAAACAACTAGAGTAGAAGAACCTGAATGAAAACGGTGAATAAAGAGACAGACTGCTGGCTGGCCATTTCGAGTATGTGCAAATAGCATTCCAATGAAGACTGCAACCTAAGAATAGGCTTAGCTTGCCAAGGACTGCATGGGTGGCTGATGACTAGCAAGGTGTGATATTGTTCCCCTTGTACCTTACACCCCCCTCAACCTCCACCCACCTTCTGGACCAGCAGGAATTCCATCCCAGTCTGGGCACCCTGTGTTCTGAGCAGGCAGGAACTGGTCCCAGCACTAGGTGCCCCATTCTCAGACATGTTTTGAGCCAGTAAGAACTTTTTTCTGAGACGAGGTACCTTACACACCTCATCAGCTTTTGGGATGGCAGGAACTTTATTCTGGAAATGGGATCATGCTCCCAGTTACCTTTTCAAACAGCAGTAATTTTTGTCTGGAACCAGACATCATGCCCACAACTGCTTTCTGAACCAGCTGGAACTCCCTCTGAAACAAGGTGACTTGCTTCCAATCACCTTCTGAACTGGAAGGTCCAGGAGCCCTGCCCCAGACCCTTCTAGAAGCAGGAACTCATATGAGATCAGGTACCCTGCCCCAGTTGCCTTCTGGGCAGATAGGAACTAGCTCCAAGATCAGCCATCCTTTTCCCAGCAGCATTTTGGGCTGGCAAGAACTTTTTCTGGAAGTAGGGGCCCTATGCTCAGCTGCCTTTTAGGACAGCAGGAACTTCTTGAGTCTATGACCTGTCCCCAACTGCACTTTAAGCAGGCAAAAATTCCTTCTGCCACCAGATGCCTTCCTCCTACCACCATTTGGTCAAACAGGAACTTTCTCTAGGTCCAGGTGGCCAACACTTAGACTTCTGGTCAGCAGAAACTCATCCAAGATCAGGCACCCTACCCCCAAATTCCTTTCTAGGTAGGCAGGAACGAATACCAGGACCAGGTGCCCTGATCCCCATTGCCTGCTTGGCTGGCAGAAACACTGCTATGGTTGTTCTACTCCTATAGTTTTGTTTATGTTTGTTTTTACATTACTTTATCCTCCTTTCTTATTTTTCTCTATTTGCCTTCCCTGGTTCTTGCTTTTTTCCCCCTCTGCTCATTCTCTATACTACTTTGCTAAGGCATCAATCAAAAAAAAAAAAAAAAGAGATCAAAACAAAATGAACATGTCATGAGACAAAATGTTATGAACAGCTGTATGGAAAATGAATATACTCTGTAAACTTTCATCCAAATCACAGTAAGAATTTAAAAAAAAAAGAAAAGAACGACAAAGCCTAAGATTTATGTGCAACACTATCAAGAGGAATAACTTATGTGTGATCAAAATTCCAGAACAGGAAGATAAAATTTTCAGATTTGTTGGAAGAGAATGTCCTTAATACTTTAAATGAAAGACTGGAAGATATCCATTCAAGAAGTTCAATGAACCCCAAACAGGATATATACCCCTCACAAAAAAAAAGACCAACATATATCATAATCAAACTTACCAAAACCAAACCTGAAAGTAGCACAGAAATAATGGAGTTACCTACAAAGGGCAACCAATAAGACTAACCACTGATTGATTTCTCAGCAGAAACCATGTAGACAGGAAGGCAGTGGGATAATATATATAAAACCCTGAAACTAAAATACTCTTGCCAACCAAGAATTATATACCCAGCAAAACCATCCCTCAATTATGATGGCAAAATTAAGACATTTCCAAATAAAGACAAAATAAGGGAATCCGTTAAAACCAGACCAATCTTACAAGAGATGCAAAAGAGAGTCCTTCCGACAGAGAACCAACAACAGCAGACAACCAATGATTAACACACATGATGACATAACCCAGAAACCACCCAGATATACAAAATAAAATAAGTTTACAAGATTGTAAAGAGGGAATGAGAGACATCAACTGCTAAATGAGGACATCTCGAAACAAAAATGAGGGAATAAACAGTGTAGGTACAGAACATCCAAATGGAGAGGAAGTCAAGATGATTTGAGATAGAACAGATAGCTATAAAGTCAGGAAGAAAATAATCATACAGTAACCTCAAAGAAAATTAATAAACCTAAATAAAATAGAGGAAAGGTACAAATACTTAGCAAATACTAAAACAAAAGCAACAACAGAAATGAAAAAAATTCATGAACAAAATAAGCTCAGCACAGAAAATGATATGGAACAAAGATATCAGCAATCAATACCACAAAAAAACACATAACAAAATGAGCACAATGAATTTATACTTGTTGATAATTAGACAGAATATAAATGAATTAAATGTACCTATCAACAGATAGAAAAGGAGCTCTGGTGGCATCTGGCTGCTAATCAGAAGGTCAGCAGTTCAAACCCACCAGCTGCTCCACTGAAGGAAGATGAGGCAATCTACTTTCATAAAGACTGACAGCCTTATAAACAAATGGGGGTATTGATAAGTCAGAATCAACTTGATGGCATTGGGTTTGGTTTTTTTCGTATCAAGATACAGAGAGCAGCAGAATGGGTAAGCAAACATGACCCATCAATATACTGTAAACAAGAGACAGATTTTACTCACAGAAACAAATATAGACTGAAAATTATTAAAAATGGGGAAAAAAAATTATCACGCAAATGACAATCAAAAAAGAGCAAGAGTGCAATATTAAATAATGATAAAATAGACTTTATGACAAAAACAAGTGACAAGGAAGGACATTACATAACAATAAAAAGAGCAACTGAACAAGGGGACATAACCATAATAAATAACTACACACACAATGAAAGAGTCCCAAAATACATAAATCAAAATTAACAGAAATGAAAAGACAAATAGGTGACCCCATAGTAATATCTGGAGACTTTAACACATGATTTTCAATGAAAAAATAGAACTAAACTCAACAAAGACACAGAAGAACTAAATAAAATACAATCAACCAAGCTGACCTTAAAGACATCTACAGAGCACTTCACCCAAAACCAGCACAACATACATTGTTGTCTAGAAAGTCTCCAGAATAGACATGTTAGGTCACAAAGCAAGCCTCAATATATTTAAAAACATTGAAATAATGAAAAGCATCATCTCAGATCACAATGCTATAAAATTAGAAATCAATAGCTAGATCAAGGTGGGGTAAAGCAAACATATGGAAACTGAATTACAGCCCCCTTACAAACTACTGAGTAATAGAAGAAACAAAAATGAAATTTAATAATTCATTGAATCAAACAAGAATGAAAACACAACAAACCAAAACCTCTAGGACACAACAAAAGCAGTGTTGAGGGCAACTGCCAGCAATAAACACACACGTGGAAAAAAAAAAAACCAGAGGCCCCATCACTAGTAGCAAAGTTCAACAAGACTGAAAATAACAAATGCTGGCTAGGATACACTGCTGGTGGGACTGTAAAATGGTACAAACCACTGTGGAAAGCAGTATGGCAACGCCTTAGAAAGTTGGAATTAGAAATACCATTTCACCCAGCAATCCCATAACCAGGTATATATCCCAAAGAAGTGAGAGGCAGGACAAGGAAAGATATATGCAACACCCATGTTCATCACAGCACTATTTACAATAGCCCAAAGATGGAAACAACTGAGGTATCCATCAACTGAAGAACGGATAACCAAACTATGGTACATACACACAAGGGAATACTATGCAACCCTAAAGAAGAATGTGGAATCTGCGAAACACCACATAATGTGGATGAACTTGGAGGACATTATACTGAGTGAAATAAGTCAGTCCCAGAAGGATAAATATTGTATTAGCCAATTATTGTAAAAAGTCAAAGAAAGATTTATATATGGAAGGAAATTTTCTTTGTTGGTTACCAGGTGTAGGAGGGATAGGTAGAGACAAGTATTGATTTGTATGAAGAGAAGAGCAATGTACCCAATGTGAGTGATCAACACAGTAGCAATGAGGAAGAGGAAAACACAGAGAGTTACAGGGGAGGTACAGACAACAAAGATGAACCCTTCTGCATATACAGTACTGTGTTGTCAGTGAAGGCAAACACATATACAAGTGGATAGATAGGTGAGCAGGCTGAACTATTAGGTATGTCTATGCAGGGGGGAGTGTGCCCAAAACCACATGTAAGGGTTGACAGACAATGTTTCTACAAGTGTATTGGTATGTTCTGTAAGAATTTCCAGGTATGTAGTTAGAGCTGACAAGGGACAAGGCTGTAGTCACTTCTTGGCCACAGCCAGCTACCAAGAGGGAAAGAGTAGTTGGACCTGTGGGCTCAGGACCCTAGCTGCAGGGGACATCAAGCTCAAATGGCGTAACATACTACACAAAACACTGTTCCGCATCTACTTTGGTGAGTAGCAACTGGGATCTTAAAAGCTTGCAAGCTGCCATCTAGATGCATCGATGGGTCTCTCCTCATCCAGAGCAAAGAAGAATGAAGAAAACCAAAGATTCATGGAAACAAATCGTCCAAGCAACTGCTAAACCATGCGATCCTCAGCCTACACGACTATGAGACCAGAAGAACTAGATGGTGCCTGGCTACCACTGTCAATAACTCAGAGGGGGATCTATGTAGAAGATCCTGGATAGAGTGAGAACAATGTGCAACAAAACTCAAAATCATTTGAGAAAAAAAAAAGGGACCAGGTCTGCTGGTCTGATAGAGCCTGATGGAACCACTGAGACTATGGCCCCTAGTTGCTCTTCAAGTCTGGAACTGAACCCACTCCTGTGGCTTCCAGTCAAACAAAAGACAGGCATATGAGGTGAATAACTCTAGGTAGATACTAGGTAGATACACTCCTCGGAGGGAACAATCATGGGAGAATAGAAGGGCTGTGTATGCACACATGGAGACAGCTCAGGGAGGAGTGCATGGAGGGAAGGACACAAGGAAGAGGTAACTATGGGAAGAAGTGGGAGCGGAGCTGTTGTATTGTGGTAAACTGTAGTCAATGTCATGAGACAAAGTGTATGTGAACTACTGTATGGAAAGTGAATTTGCTCTGTAAACTTTCACCCAAATCACAATTTAAAAAAAAAAAAACAGAGCCAAACAACACCTTAACCCAGTATCTCCAGTATCTCCAACATTTAGAAAACAAGCAGGGGAAAAAAAAAAAAAAATACAATTACCAGAAGAAATTATAAAGATGCAAGCAGAAGTAAATGAAACAGAACAACAATAGAAATAATCAACAAGACTAGAAGTTGGTTCTTTGAGGTAGAAAATCTGAGCAGACCCATAGCAAAAGAAAAAATTGAACAGAAAAATATATATACATACCAACAAAAAAAGTCCTGGCCCAGAGGGCTTCACTGGAAAAATCTATCAACTGTTCTGTTCAAAGAGCTGACACCAACCCTACTCAAACTATTCCAGAACATAGAAATGGATGAAATCCTTCCAAATTCATTTTATGAAGCAAACATAACCCTGATACCAAAACCAGGCAAAGATACCACAAGAAAGAAAAGCTACACACCCACTATCCCTCATAAATATAGACATAAAAATATTCAACAAAATCCAAGTGAATTGACTCAAACAACCTATCAAAGAAATAATACATCATGACAAAGTGGTATTCATACCAGGTATGCAAGGATGGTTAAACAGTGGAAATACGATCACCATAATCCATCACATAAATAAAATAAAGGAAAAGAACCACATGCTCATATCAACAGATGCAGAAAAGACATTTGATAAAATCCAACACCCATTCATGATAAAACTCAGAAAAATAGAAAAAGGAAAATTCTTCAACATAATAAAGGGCATATATGCAAAACCATAGGAGCTCTGGTAGCGTAGTGCCTAAGGCACTTGACTGCTGACCAAAAGACTGGTGGTTCAAACCCATCAGCCACTCCTTGAAAGGAAGGCTGTTGGGCAATCTACTTCCATAGAAATACCACTTCAGAAACCCAAGGAGAGGTCACTATGAGGCAGCTCTGACTTGATGGCACATAACAACAACATATGCAAAACCGTCAGTTCACATTATTCTCAATGGAAGGAGACTGAAAGCATCACCCTTACAAACAGGAATCAAGTAAGGATCCTCTCTACCACCACTTCTATTCAATGCTGTACTGGAAGTCCTAGCCAGGGCAGTAAGACAAAAAAGGGAAATTACAGGCATCCAAATTGGTAAGGAAGTAGTAAAACTATTCCTATTTGCAGAAATATGATACCATACACAGAAAATCCCAGAGACTCAGCAAGAAAACTACTAGAACTAATTGAAAGATTCATATTCCTCTACACCATCAAAGGAATCTCTAAGGAAATAACAAAACACCACCATTTACAATAGCTACCAAAAAGACAAAATACTTGGGAATAAATCTTAGCAGGGAAAGAAAACACCTATACAAAGAAAACTACAAAACACTACTTACAAGAACTGTTAATACCTCTACATAAATGGAAGAACATACCATGCTAACGGACACAAGACTGAACACTGTGAAAATGTCAATACTACCCAACGCAATCTTTAGCTTCAGTAAAATACCAATCCAGATTCCATCGGCATTCTTTAAGGACAGGGAAAAACCTATCACTAATTTTATATTGAAAGGACAGAGACCTCAGAAAAGCAAAGCACTACTGAAGAACAACAAAGTAGGTCTTACACTCCCCAATCTCAAAACCTATACACCAAAGTAGCAAAAACAGCCTGGTATTGGTATAAAGACACACACAGACCAGTGGAATAGAACTGAGAACCTAGAAATTGATCCACCTGCTTATGGTAAGCTAATCTTTGACAAAGGGCCAAAATCCATTACATGGGGAAGAGATAGTCTCTTTAACAAATGGTGTTTGCAAAACTGATTATCCATTTGCAGAAAAATGAAACAAGATCCATACCTCACACCATACTTAAAACTAACTCCAGAGAGATGAGAGACTTAAATATGAAGCCTAAAACTATAAAATTCATCAAAGAAAACCTAGGAACAAACTTAGGGCTCCTAATATATGACATTAATAGGCTACCAAACCTTCAAGACTTCTCCAAAACAGTAAAAAGAGAACCTACAGATTGGGGGAAAACATATTTGGCAATGAGTCTATGAGAAGGGACTTATCTCTAAAATTTATAGAAAACTCTAACAACTTCAACACCAAAACGACAAACAATCCAATTAAAAAATGGGAAGAAGACATGAACAGACACTTCAACAAAGAAGATATCCAAGCAGCCAACAAACACATAAAGAAGTGTTCACAATCATTAGCCATTAGAGAGATGCAAGTCAAAATAACAATGAGATACCATCTCACCCCAGCACTAATAGCAAAGACAAAAAATAACAAATGCTGGTGAGGATATGGAGAGAATGAAGACTCTCGCACACTGCTGGTGGGCCTGTAGAATGATAGAATCACTGTGGAAAACAGTATGGCAATTCCTTAAAAAGGTGAAAATAGAAGTATCATTTGATCCAGTAATCCTATTACCAGGTATATATTGTAAGGAAGTGAGAGACAGGACATGAACAGATATATGCACACCCATGTTCACCACAGCACTATTCAACAATAGCAGAGACGGAAACAACCTAAGTGTCCATCAACAGAAGAATGGATAACCAGACTATGGTACATACACACAATGGAATACTATGCAACACTAAAGAATAATGTGGATGAACCTGGAGGACATTATGCTGAGTGAAGTAAGTCAATCACAAGACAAATACCGTACGAGTCCCACAATGTAAAAAGTCATGGAAAGGTTTACACATGGAAGGAAACTTTGTCGGTTACCAGGGATAGGATGGGAGGGGAAGGAAAATGGCTAGATAAGTGAGAGACAAGTACCGATTTGGGTGAAGGGAAAGGCAATGAACCAAAAGCAAGTGACCAGCACAATAATACTAAGGAAAAGGAAGACACAAAGAGGTGCACAAGAGTTACAGACAACAAAGGTAAACACTTTTATGTACACAATACTGCACTATTAGTAATATCAAACATTAATCTATATATGTATAAATAGGCAGACAGGCAAAATGGTCAGGTATGTGTAAGCAAAGAGACTACACTCATGACCATATGAGTGGCAGAAAATATTTCTACATATGTATTTGTATACACTATAAGAACATCTATATATATACATATATACATCAAACACACACACATACACACACATACGTATATGCATATATATATTTTGTTGTTGTTGTTGTTGTTGTTATGTGCCGTCGAGTCAGACCCAACTCATAGCGACCCCTCCTTGGGTTTCCAAGGCAGTATCACTACCGAAGTAGAGACTGCCCAACCTTCCTTCTGAGGAGTGGCTGGTGGGTTAAAACCACCAGCCTTCTGGTTAGCAGTCAAGTGTCTTAGGCACTATGCTACCACAGCTCCTACATATATATATGTGTATGTGTATATGTGTGTACACACACAAATGAGTTTTAGTGGCCCAGTGCTTAAGGCATTTCATTGCTAACCAAAAGGTTGGTGGCTGAAACCCACCAGCCATTCCATGCAAAGAAGACAGGGCAATCTACTTCCGTTAAGATTTACCAACAAGGGTTGCTATGAGTTGGAATCGACTCAATGGCAGTGGGTTTGGTTTTTGGTTTATATACATATATAATAGAACTAATGGGCAAAGTTATGTTAACTTCTTAGCCACAGCCAAACACCTTGAGGGAGTGAGTCACTGGGCCCAAGGGCTGGGGACCATGGTCACAGGGGACATCAAGTTCAACTGGCATGATATACTACACAAAAACACTGTTCTATATCATACTTTACTGAGTAGTGACTAGGGTCTTAAAAGCTTACAAGCAGTAATCTAAGATCCAACTTGTCTGGAGCAAAAAAGAGTGAAGAAAATCAAAGACACATGGAAGAAATTAGTCCAAGGGACTAGTAGACCATGCAAACCTCAGCCTACACGACCTTAAGACCAGAAGAACTAGATAGTGCCTGACTACCACTGCCAATCAATTAGAAAGGATCAAAGTAGGATACCCTGGATAGAGTGGGAGAAAAATGTGGAACAAAACTCAAACTTATAAAAAAAAAAGACCAGGCTACTGGTCTGATAGAGACTGATAAAACCCCTGAAACTAAGGCCTTCTAGTCACCCTTCAGGCCTGAACTGAACTCACTCCCATGGTTTAACTTACAGACCTACAAGGTGAACAATTACACCAGGTAGGTACACTCCTTAGAACAATCAACCACAGGAGGTCCGAAGGGCAGCAGTTCCACAGGGAGACAGCTCAGAAAGATACTGGAAAAAGGTGCACACAGGGAGGAAGCAGGAAGAAAGATGTTACATTATGGGGATTGTAATCAGTTATGAAACAATGTATGTATGAACTGTTGAAAAGAAAATGAATTTGCTCTGTAAACTTGCACCCAAATCACAATAAATACATAAAAAGAACAGCAACAGGGGGGAAAAAAAAAAGTAAAGAGACAGAATGGGAGGAAATTTTGGTAAACATATAACAAATAGCTTAATATTCAAAACTTATAAAGAACTCCTTCAGCTCAGTAAGGAGAAGACAAAGCAATGAAAAAATGGGCAAAGACCTTGAATACATATTTCTCTAAAAAAGGTATACAAATGAAAAGATGCTCAAAATCATTAGTCACTAGGAAAATGCAAATCTAAACCACAATGAGATACCACAGGGATGGCTATTATCAGAAAAACCGAAAATAACAAGTATTGGTGAGGACATACAGAAATTGGATCCCTTGGCCATTGCTAGTGGTTATGTAAAATGCTTACTGCCACAGCGGAAAAGTATGGCAGGTACTCAAAAATCTAAACACAGAACTGCCATTATAACCCAGCAATACCACTCCTAGGTATAAACACCCAAAAGACTTGAAAGCAGAGGCTCAAACATACCTGTACACCAAAGTTCACTGTACCATAAATCACAATGTTGTTGTTAAGTGCCGTCGAGTCAGCCCCGATTCATAGCGAACCCTCCTTGGGTTTCCGAGGCAGTATCACCACGGAAGTAGGATTGCCCAACCTTCCTTCCGAGGAGTGGCTGGTGGGTTTGAACCGCCACCCTTCTCGTTAGCAGTCAAGTGCTTTAGCCACTATGCTACCAGAGCTCCTATATAAATCACAATAGGCAAAGGTAAAAACAACCCAAGTGTCTACTGACACATGATTGAATTAAAAAAAAAAAAGTGGTCTATACATAAAATTAAATAGTATTCAATCATAAAAAGGAACAAAGTGTTGATATATGCTACAACATAAACAGACCCTGAATATATTATGCTAAACAAAACAAGCCAGAACAAGAAAGGACAAATATACGATTCCACTTACATGAAATATCTAGAATCAATAAATTCATAGAGAAAGTAGATCAGAGGTTACCAGGGAATGGAGAAAGGAGGGAATAATTATTGTCTACTACTTACATAGTTTTTGTTTGCGATGATGAAAAAATCTGGAAGTAGATAGTGATAATGGTTGTACATCATATGAAAGCAATTAATGTCACTGAATCATACTTAAAAAATAAACAACAAATTTTATGTTATATATTTTAAAAAGACATTACAGACTAAGAACAAAGAAAGAAAAAGAAATGGGCCAAATACACTATAGTAATTAAGGTAGAAAATTATCAAAATTAATTTCATGACGATGGGATGAAAAAAATTATCATCTTTTAAAGAGAAAAGAGAAGGCAATGGTGGGTCAGGCGTGGAATTCCACATAGAAGACTTGTGTTCCATTTCTGGCCAATGCACCGCAAACACAGTCACCACTTGTCTGACAATGGAAGCTTGTGTGTTGCTATGATGGTGAAAAGGTTTCGGCAGAGCTTCCAAGCTAAGACAACTAGGAAGAAAGACCTAGTGATCTTCTGAACACTAGCCGATAAAACCCTATGGCTCGCAACAGTCAGATCCCATTGCGCATATAGGATGACCAAGAATCTGGGACCAATGAGCCAGCAGCTAATAACTACAAAGAGAAAATAACAACTGAGCTAGAAATGCATGGATTTGGAGAAAAGTCAATGATGACTGCTGGGAACAAAGAAAAGCAAGAGAGAATATGAAATAAATTATTTTGAAATATCACTTTTTTAAGTCAAAGGATTTTTTGAAAGATAAAGTTAGAAAAGTGTATCATAACTCACGTAAATTAACTTGGAAGAAGGGATGACAAGACTTTGTCTCACATACTTGGACATGTTATCAGGAAGAGAAAGATATCAAGATATCATGTCCCTGGAGAATGATAGGCTTGGTAAAACAAGATCAGCAAAAAGAAGAAGACCCTCAACAAGATGGATTGACACAGTGGCTACAACAATGAGCTCAAAAATGGCAATGATGTTTAGGATAGTGCAGGACCAGGTAATATTTTGTTCTGTTCCATACAGGGTCACAATGAGTCAGAACTGACTCAATGGCACCTAACAACAGTAACAAGCTGACTCTTGAGGAAAGACTATGATATTAACCAACTGGTGATGGTGTACTATAGATGCACACATACACAAAGGAAGAAAATGAGAAGCAGTATAAAAAATGGGTGAGACCTGGATGTTCAAATTAATTTGAGGGATTGAGAACCACAACCACAACACTCAGAAGATTCTCTTTCACTATATCACGGAGTACAGAATGTCAAAATCAAAAATTCTGGGCAGAAAGCATAAAGTAAGGTTTTTTAGATTTTTATCTTTTTCTAACCATGTTACCTCACTAACCACAAACCATCATCAAATTACTCAAGACTGTCTCATCCGTCTCTTCATTCTCCAGGGACCCAGCTCTAATTCTTATCTTTTAACTGTAACTGTCACAAACACCTAACCTCTCCCAAGCTCCAATACTATAGTGCTAACTGCCTGAAAAAATATTTTAATTGGGCTGTCTTTATATGATGGAGCTCTGGTGACATAGTGGATAAGGCACTTTCCTGCTAACTGGAAGGTGAGCAGTTCAAACCCACCAGGCCTCTCTACTGAAGGAAGACAGGGCAATCTACTTCCAAAAAGACTTATAGCCTTGGAAACCCAATGGGGGTCGCTATGAGTCGGAAACAACTCAATGGTAGTAAATTAGTTTTTTTTGGTTTGTCTTTATATTATTTCAAACTCAGCCTGCCTAATTCCTTCATGTCTCTCTAAAAATCAATGTCCTTGCTAACTGCACTGCTAATATGAACTGAGTCACCCACTGACTCCTTCAACTTTTCTCATGCATCAGTATTAAAACTGACGTATTATGTCACTTTTTCAATACAAAGCACTGTGCTAGACATATTTATAAACTTAAGAGTAGAAAACATCTCATTTAATCCGTTTATAGCCAGGAATGCTCAACCATGAAAAAGCATAATACAGTACATATCAAAGAACTACATTTTGAGCCTACACAGTATACAAGGACAAAGTTATGAAAACTTCTTAGCCATAACCAAACATCTTGAGGGAGTAAAGTGCTGGTCCTAAGGGCCAAAAACATAATCTCAGGAGACATCAAGATCATTCGGCATAACACAGTCCACAAAGACAATATTCTACGTCGTATTTTGGTGAGCAGTGAATGGGGTCTGTCTTAAAAGCTTGTGAGTGACCATCTAAGGTACAACTATTGGTCATTTCCTGTCCAGAACAAAGAGGAGTAAAGAAAATTAAAGACACATGGAAACAATCAGTCCAAAGGACTAATGGACCACATGACTCACAGCCTCCAGGAGATCAGAAGAACTAGATGGTGCCTGGCTACCACCACTCTTGAAAAGGGATCTAAATAGGAAGTCCTGGATAGAGTAAGAGAAAATATAGAACAAAACTCAAAATCCTACAAAAGACCAGGATTACTGGTCTAACAGACTGGTGGAATCCTGGCAAGACTACAGTCCTTACCTACCCTTCAGGCTTGGAACTGAACTCACCACCACCACCACCACCACCCCCTTGAGGCTAAACTTTCAGCCAAACAATACACAAGCCTATAAGGTCAACAATAACACCAGGAGGGGACCTAGTCCTTGGATCAACCAACCATAAGCGATCAAAAGGACAGCATTTGCCCAGGGGTAGCATAATGCCTAAGGCACTTGACTGCTAACAAGAAGGCTGGCGGTTCAAACCCACCAGCCACTCCTTGGAAGGAAGGTTGGGCAATCTACTTCCGTAGTGATACTGCCTCGGAAACCCAAGGAGGAGCCGCTAGGAGTCTGGAAACCCAAGGAGGAGCCGCTAGGAGTCGGGCCGACTTGAAGGCACATAACAACAACAAAGTTTAGAAGGCAGAAAGGATAGGTAAACATGGGGAGTATTTGCGAAGAGTGCTGTTACACTATCAGGACTGCAATCAATGTCATGAAAGAAAATGTCCATGGATTATTGAAAGGAATATGAATTTTTCTCTGTAAACTTTCACACAAATCGTAAAAATTTAAAAATAAAAAAGGAACACATAAAACATTATAAAACCATGAAAACCAAACCAAACTCACTGCTACTGAATCAATTCCCACTCATAGCAACCCTATGGGACAGAGTAGAACTCCTGCCCTACAGGATTTTCAAGACTGTAAATTTTTATAAAAGCAGACTGTTTCACCTTTCTCCTGCAGAAAGGGATGGTGGTGGATTCGAACCCCAGACCCTTCCATTATCAGTCAACTGTGCCACAAGAGCTCCTTATGAAACCATGAGGATGAAATTTTTCTGTAGCATGTTTTTTCTCTTTCTACTTCCACTACTCCATTCCTATGTAATACAGATACACCTGTAATCATTTACTATACTCTCTAATCAATTTGATTCCCAAATTAATGTTTATAGATTTTCTGATTGAAAACAGGATTTTAATCACATCATTAGACACATAAAATAGTTTCTCAAATGTTTACAAAAATTGATCTGCAAATTCTCCTTTTCATAACAAGACAGTAGCAGCTGATGAGTTTGAACCACAGACCTTTCAGCTACCACTGTGCCATCAGAATTACTTTTTCAGGTACTTAGATAATGGGACAAAGGGCTGTGGATCAAATCTCTTTTCACCTCAGCACCGAGAACAATGCAGTTAAGGAGTCCCTTCTCTTAAGCTATTTCATCTTGCATAAACATACCAAATAGAAACTACTATACAGAATAACAAAAGTAGAAACTGCGAAAAGGAATATTTTTCTCAGGAATAGAAATCAAACAATTAAAGACAATTTTAAAAGGTTCATCTGTCAAGATAAATTACTACCTAAACCATGTTCTCCCTCACCAACCCATTACATAAACGTTTCCGAAAGAATTCTCCTCCCCAGATCATAATACATGAACTTAAAACCCAAGGAAAAAAGTGGTAAACTCTGTTTTAAAACCAAACAGGTTTCCTTAACCTTTCACTGGGACAATTACTCAAAAGTAAATTATACAGAGCGAAAAATGTTTTTACAGTTAATTCTTGAAAATGAATTTTCACATGTACAGTAAAGTTAATTTCTAAGTTTTCTATCACAACCCTTAAGGTCTGGTATAGCATTAAGTGGCTCTATCACAGCATTTACCCAGTAATTGGTTTGCCTATCTGTCTTCCCCATACAAACAACACTGAGCAACGTACAGGGAGGGGCTACATGTCTATTCACTGTCTTTCTATTCTAGCACATAGAACCTCACAGGTGATTAACAAGAATGTAGTAAGAGAATAACAAGGTTTTCAGGATCAACTATGACAATGAATTTTAAGTACAAAAAAATGTAAATTTTTAAGTATACAATGAATTCATGTTTGAAAAAAACAAATCTAAAACATTAATATAACATTTGAGTAGTTATTCAGATGGCCTTATAAGTCAGCCTCCCTCTAAAAGAAATGTAGTTTAAAATAAGTCACTCCACGTATATGCTCAAATTACATATTAGAAAATTCTATTTGCAAATTATTGTTTGCTCAGTCATAAAACTAAGTACTTTTATTAAAAGAAAGAACCAAAACTCTAGAATTAGAAGAGATCCTTGAGATCACCTAGTCTAATTCCAATGTGGGTTAACAACAGTTTCTACAAACAATAACAAAATGACAAAAATAAGGGGAAAAAAAAAAAAGTAGTCTTTTATGAAGCTTGTTGTTGCTGTGAAGTGGATTTCAATTTATGGTAACCCCATGTGTGCAGAGTATAACCGCTACCAGGGTTGTCAAAGATATGACATTTTGGAAGGAGAATGCCAGGTCTACCTTCCGAGGTACCTCTGGATTGGTTCAAACTGCCAACCTTTCCTTCAGCTAATAGTCAAATACTTAACTGTCTAGTTAATTTTAAGAAAACCAAAAACCAAACTCACTGACATCGAGTCAATTACAACTCATAGCAACCCTCACTGGGTTTCCGAGACAAAATCTTTACAGAAGTAGATTGCCCTCATCTTCCCCACAGTGGCTGGTGGGTTTGAACCACCAACCTTCTGGTTAGCACTCAAATGCCCTAGGCACTATGCCACCGGCGCTCTTTTAGTTCATTGTAAAAGCAAAAAAACCCACTGTCATCAAGTCAATTCTGACCCATAGCGATCCTCACTGGGTTTCTGAGGCAGTAAATCTTTACAGAAGTAGACTGCCCAGTCTTGCATCTGTGGAGTGGCTGGCGGGTTTGAACCACCAACCTTCAGGTTAGGAGTCAGATACCTTAGGCACTATGCTACCAGAGCTCCTTAGTTAACTGTAAGGGACATACTTTATTCTGAGAACAAAGGCCTCTCTACTTTGATGATGCTAAAATGTTCTTTTTAAATGTTCCAAGGGTTCATCCATTCAATAAATACTATGAACCAGAAACTGTCAGGTTGAGTATGACAGTGAACAAGACAAGCAAGGCCACAACTTTAAGAAACCTATCTCCTTTCTAGTGGAATGTAAGAAGAGCAACAGTAAGATGACAGTTTTGTTTTTTAAGTCCTTAACACTCTAAACAAAAAGCTGGACACCCCATGTCAGCCTTTCAACTTTTTTATTAAGTGAACCATGAAATTCAGAAATTTGAAAAACACTAATCTACAACCCTCATTTTATAAATGAGGAAATAACACTGAAAAGGTCCCACAAGATAAACAACTGCTTCCCTTGCCATGAAACCAGAAATACTGGATGGCACCCAGCTTCAATTATTGAACATTTGGTCAAAGATTCTATAGAACAATCCTGACCAAAGGGGGGGTGCAGGGCAGAACATAATTTAAGAGTCTCATGGAATCCAGACTTTCTGGAGCCATGGAGGGTGGATGAACCCCTTTATCTGCTGCCTTGTGATAATCTTTAACCAAAAATATCCCCCAGAAGTCTTCTTAAAACCAAACAACAAACAAAACTCAAAATCATTTGGAGGCAAAAAAAAAAAAAAAAAGGGGGGGACCAGGTTTGCTGGTCCAATGGAGCCTGGTGGAACCACTGAGACAATGGCCCCTAGCTGCCCTTCAGGTCTGGAATTGAACCCACAACTGTGGTTTCCAGCCAAACAAAGTACAGGCATGTGAGTTAAACGTTTACCTCAAGTAGACACACGCCCTGGAGAGAACAATCATGGGAGAAGGAAGGGCTGCTTATGCACAGGGAGATAGCTCAGGGTGCAGAAGAGTATGAAGGGATGGACACTGGGAGGAGGTAACTATGGGGAGGAAGTGGGAGGGGAGCTGCTGCATTGTAAATTTTGGTCAATAACATGAGACAAAGTATATGTGAACTGCTGTATGAAAAGTGAATTTACTCTGTAAATCTTCACCCAAATCCTAAAAAAAAAAAAAAAAAAAAAAAAAAACCAAACAACAGTTTAGCTTAATTAAGAACAGTTGCCTTGAGTAATCTGCACATTCAAGATTTATCTTTATGATATCAAAATGACATCAAAGGATTACACAGAAAACTTAGGGGCAGTGAGTTTGTATTAATGAAGGAGGAACAGCTCAGAATAGGAAGGTAAGAATGGTTGCACAAGTTGAAGAACTCAATGTCACTGAATTATACATGTGAAAACTGCTGAACTGGCATGTGTTTGCCTGTGTATACTCTAAAAAACAAAATAAATTTTAAAATAAATAAA
Source organism: Orycteropus afer afer (assembly GCF_000298275.1). Lineage (NCBI taxonomy): Eukaryota > Metazoa > Chordata > Mammalia > Tubulidentata > Orycteropodidae > Orycteropus > Orycteropus afer. The sequence continues at coordinate 33,900,005 of NW_006921590.1, forward strand.
AAATCCCGTAAGTAAATCCACAAAGCCAGGACCACTTAGGTTTCTAGATTCTAGTTAGAGCACCCCAGGAAAATGTTCATATGCCTGAGTGGAGATTTGACCATGGTTATCATAAGACTCCAAACGTTTCAGAAAGTAGTATTCTTCCCCTGAACATGTCCTTCCAATTCTAATAGGATTTGATTCTACATATCAAATTCATTTTATCATTTAGGAACTTACAAGTTAAATGAAAAACTTAAAATCTCTAGGGCAGAATTTACCAAGTCTCATGCCATAAAAAAAAAATTCCACTTCCTAATAAAGCAAATTCAACATTTAGAATAACAGCAGGCAAGGGACAAATAGTACCCCACAGTATACTTAGTGTCTTGGTCACTGTTTCTGTGGCCTAAAAAAATACAGTAATTCTCTGGAGCACTGCTATCCCATTCACTGGAAGCTTCAGAAAGTTTAAATATATACAGAGCAAATGAAAAACAGATAATCAGCTAATTAACATTTCAAAAAACAGTAAGAAAACCTGTAATTCCAGTGAATAACCTAGTTTTGACAATAATTGAACTGACTGGTTCTGTCTTTTCATTCACTTCCTCTCATCTCCCTCTACTTCTGTGGAAGAGTGGGATTGTTTTAACTGCCATCCAGTCAGGTCATCCCCTCACCCCCTACTCATGGCAACGTCAGGGACAAAATACCACTACCTGGTCCTGAACCATCCCCATGATCAGATGCAGACTGGACCATTGTGAGCTACACAGTTTTCAGTGGCTGATTTTTGGAAGTAGATCACCAGGCCTTTCTTTGTAGTCTGTATTAGTCTGCAAATTACATTTAAAACTGTTCAGTATCATAGCAACACACAAGCCTCCAATGACAGATGGGGGGTGGCTGCATATGAGGTACACTGGGAGCTCTGGTAGCATAGTGCCTAAAGCATCTAACTGCTAACCAGAAGGCCGGTGGTTCAAACTCACTAGCCACTCCTCAGAAGGAAGACTGGGCAATCTACCTGAGAGGTTGCTATGAGTCGGAACGAACTTGACAGCAGTGAGTTTGGTTTGGGTTTGGAATCAGAAACAAACTGAGTCTCCCACTTGGCAAGCAAGAATTCTACCAATGAACCAAATACATCCCACCTAAGGGTGGAATGGGAGCTCTGGTAGCATAGTGCCTAAGCCACTTGACTACTAACCAGAAGGCTGGCGGTTCAAACCCACCAGCCACTCCTCGGTAGGAAGGTTGGGCAATCTACTTCCATAGTGATACCACCTCAGCAACCCAAGGAGCGGCTACTATGAGTTGGGTCTGACTTGATGGCACATAACAACAACAACAACAACAACAAGGGTGGAATATTAATCACCTAATATGCACCAGACACTGGTCTGTAGATTTATTCTCATGGGTTCAAGGTTCTTCTCCTTTAAAAGTAAGTTCACATTTGGATGAAACAAACTTGAAGCAGGTATTATTTACAGATAAAGAAAACTGAGACAACTTGTTTAAGTAGTAAGTAGAAGAGCTGAGGTTCGAACCTAACTGTTTATAGGACTTTAGCTTTCCCTTCTTCACTTTCTTCCTCCGGATCTCTCATAAAACACCTACATTTAAGTTTCTGGACAGAAGATAGGGAAGCAGGAGGAACAGAAAAATGTTCAAAAATATTTTCTGCAAGAAGTTATATGTATCAAAAGAGTTAAATACAAAATTTCACTCAAAGGAGATTTAAGTGGCTAATGGCTGGAACAAATTGTTACAGAGGTTCAAAGGACAAAGAGAACTTTTTGCTGGGGTGAGCAATGAGGAATTCACTGAGAGGGAAAGAAAAGAGCGTTGGTGAGTTAGACCTTGAGAGAAAAGGAGGATTCTTTTAGGCAGAAGAAACTTCAGGGAGCAAAGGTGAAAGAGGAGGAAGATATAAAGCATGCTTGAAAAGACAAAACATCACTCTCATTGAACCACAGAAATTACGTAAGAAGGCTGAAAAGACAGGATTGGGTGAGACAGAGGACCTTGAAACAAACTCCCCACTTACAGCACCAACGTAAAACTAAATTTTATTTTGAGATATTTATTGGCTACATGAAATAAGATTGCACATGTCTTATTAATTTGAAAGAAAGAGTCAGTGCTTCTGAGCTATGAAAAAAGTCTGGGACAGTACTTGGTATTGCTGTTGTTGTTATTTGCCATCGAGTCAGCCCCAACTCATAGTGACCCCTCCTTGGGTTTCTGAGGCAGTATCACTACGGAAGTAGGAATGTCCAACCTTCCTTCCGAGGAGTGGCTGGTGGGTTTGAACCGCCAGCCCTCTGGTTAGCAGTCAAGTGCCTCAGGCACTATGCTACCAGAGCTCCTAGTACTTGATATAAAGGTGATTAAATGCTGAGTCTGAATTCAAATAACTCATTTTTCTGTACCTTAGTAACCACCACACTTAAGTTCAAAGAGATTAAACAACCAACCAAAAACCCTAAACCTACATCCAGATTGTTTATCTCATGCCAGCTAGTCAACTATAAGCAAGAAATAGCACCCACAAATCTTTTCCACAGTATGAGGGGTAATGAGCTTGCACAAGAAGATATAATGACAAAGCTCCTCTAACAGAAAAATGTTCCTTGCATTGGAAGGCCTGGTTTAAAAACAAAATAAACAGCTTCTGTTGGACTTTTAAAAAATACACTTTTATCCTTAATGTCTTTTTTTTTTTTTTTTTTTTTTTAAAGTCCAGGCTAGAATTTGGGAAAATGTCCAATTAGACCTCAACTATCCTGAAGCTACTGGTAAACTCCAAATATCTACATGACTTCAAAACTATCATTTCCTCCTTAAATTACATGTCTAAATCCTTCCCACCTAGTCCTTTTTACTACCAGATCTGTGTATTTTAGTGAAATCACCACTTACTGCTATCTTTCTGCAGGCCTGGCAATGCCTCTACAAGAAACAAAATAAAAAGTGTGCTAACAGATGGAGCTCTGGCAGCTCTATCTCTTCAGTCCTCAAACCATAGGAAGCTAAGAGGACATAAAAAGCAGCATTCCATAAAAAGTGAAAGAGGGTATTGTGAAACTCAGCAGATTCTCACACTAATAATTGTCAATTTTAAGCTGAAAAGAAACTTTGAATCTAGCCCAACACTTTCATTTTATACTTTAAGAAACTGAGGCCCAGGGCAGTTAAGTGATTTGCCCAAAGCAACTGCTTCTCTATAAAAGCTTTAAGTGTCTGTTACCAGCACAGGGGCACGTAATCACATACTAACTCACTCCATAACTTAAATGTTTATGAGATTAGGTACCTGGTCTAAAAAAAAAAACAAACTTTACCTCTTGTACACCCCCCTCTGTGCCTTGCCCAGAGCTATAAAGAAAATGCTCAATTAATCACAAACGAATACTTTATATTATTTGCCTTTCAGCCAACTACTTACCGAGACTTACTCTTCTTCCGTTATCTAAGATAAAGTGGAAGCCAAAAGTGCCTGAATTTCTCAAGTTCTGACTTGAGAACAAGAGGATCAATAGAAACCTCAAAATTTAAGGGTTCAGTAGGGCATATTACTGTTTCGCCAGCTGCCTTCTTTTTCTTTTTTTTTTAAACTATTTTCAGTCTAGGTTTTTCGACAAGCAATTACTATACGTACAGTTAATCCACATGATCACTTTTGAGACGTTTCGATTTGTTAAACAATTTAGCATCTTTTGTCTCAAAAACATGAAAACTATACTCCCCACGGTCAATTAACATTATAACACAAACATATAAAGTACAAAATAAAAAAGAAACGTAATCCCATAAAAATCCCATTACCCAAAAAGCATTTAAAGTACCATACGTCTTCCCTGGTTCATTCTGTTTGCCTTCAAACCAACGAAGTTTCTGAAGAAAAGGGGCGACCGAGGGAGAGGGCGGGAGGTGAATTCGGCACCGAGTTCACAGGTTGTGGGTGCATCGGATTATGCCACCGTCCACAAGTAACCAGTTTTGGAAAATGCAAACAAGGCACATGTGCATGCTTTAGCGATATTTAACCATGGTAGCTACGAAATCAGATCTGTATAAAGGTCCCACACACACACACACACACACACAAAAAGCAACGTACATGCAGGTATTACTCCGTTGAGGGGGAAAAAAAATCACCAGAAACGGTAGCAAACTGAATGAACCAAGGCGAAATAAGCCGTTCTGGCCGGCTGCAGAAGGCGTTTTGTAAAGATTCTGCCTTTCCGAAATACTGGACAAAAAGTTCCTTGCTGAGTTTCAAAACTAACTACCGTTTCTACCTCACAAATGACAAACGCTTAAAACAGACTACATGCCGTCAAACCACCCAGATTACCACTGCCCAAAAGATTTTGCGTTTTTTCTTAACAAAACGAATATTGGAAAGGGAACAAAAAGCGTCTTACCGCAAACACAGCACGAGAGGGACTGTCGGAAATAAGGCAGGAGCCTGTTAATCTCTGTAAACGCCTTGGGGTCTCCGGGGTCGTAGTTGAGCACTAGGCGGCTCGCGGAAATGTAGAGAGCAGTAGCATTCACCGGGTTCATTGCAGACACTTCGACACTGATGGCCCCCGGTTGAAAAGAAATTCCGGATCCAACTTTGTAGGCAGCCAGGTAACAATGGCGAATTTGCAACAATTCGGAGGAAATCTAAGCAGAACCACTTGCCAACAAAGTAACCAAAATCCGTGCAAGTTTGTAGAGCTAAAGCAATCCTCCCACACATGGGGCCCTAGCGCCCCTCCTCCGTCCCTGAGACTTCCAGACAGAAAATATAAAGAACGAGAGAAACCAGCGTTCGAGATCGTCCCGAGCGGCCACAGGGAGCAAATGCGGCGGCTTCGGCGCTCGGGCCAGCACTCAGTGCTCAGTCTAGCCCCGAGGCTCGGCGGGCGGCCTACGCTCGAGCTGCATCTCCGGACGCGACGGAACCTCCTCAGGTCCGGTTGGGGAGCGCGGGAGCAGGCCCGGCCCGGTCCAGGGGCGCGCGGGCACGTTTCTCTGGGGCTATAGGGCCCTTTACTCCATCACAGCGCTCGACTCATAGGCAGCGCCAACCGCAAAGACGACAGCTCGGGCGTCGGCTTCGTCAATCTAGTGCAAGAAGCCGCGGAGACGACTAGTGTTGCTGCTGCGGCTGGCGGAGGCCGCCGCCGTTCTCCCCATGTCGGACGCTGGGCCCAGAGTGTGCCTGGCTCTGTGCCCGGGCGACTGCAGCCCCGCTATTCCCTGAGGTGGCGAAACGGGCAGGAGAGTCCCCAACCCGATAGGGGAGGGCCGGAGAGGAAGTGCGCGGGCCGACGACGGCGGCGGGCGGGAGGGGGCGGGGAGCAGGCCAGGCGGGCCGCGTCGGAGCCCCCGCTCCTCAGTCGCACACTCTGGGGTCACTAGGCGCAAGCACCGCCCCCTCACTGCCCGACCATCTTCTCCGCGCCGTACACACACCGCCTTCGCCTACCACGACGGCCGCCGCGGACCGCAACGCCCGCCCGGCCGCTACCGAGCTAGCGCTCACACCGCCAGGCCCGCCGCCGCCCAGCGCACACAGCAAGGCCCCGCCGCAGGCCCCTCCCCCCCGTGCCTCGCTACCCTCACCCCGACTCCACGCGCCCTTCTAGCTCAGTCGGGCCTGGGCTATTGCGGCCTTACTGGATCCCACAAACTGTGCGACGCCTCAGGCCCTGCCGGCGACGACGACCGTTACCCCAACGGGCAAAGCCACTGTCATCCCCGAGACTCCCCCGCCGCCGTCGTCGCTACCACTCGCACGCATGCGCAGAGCAAACTCTCACCCCTCCCCCCGCCCTTTCCTTTCCCTTCGCTTCCCTTTTCCCCTGCTTCTCCTCTAAGAGCCCCCCTCCGCACCCTCCTAGAACTACCGGCTAACTCAACGCATGCGCATTCTACTACCCCACGCCACCGCCTTTCGACCGTACGCGTGCGCATTGACCGCCTACCCAGAAAACCGGATAAACACATCAGCCCGCTCACGCCAGCCCCTCCCTGATTCCAACCCACCCTGTGCTCACTGCGCATGCCTGCTTCTCCACTTACGGCTCTCAGAACGGAGCATGCTCTGCGAGCTGCCGGCTTTCTCCGCCCCTCCCCCATGCGCTCTCAAATTCCCTTTCCTAGGCGTCAGAGGCGTGTGGGCTGTGGTGATACTTTCGTTAGTTGACCCATCCTTTCCCGCGTTCCACTGCCTCGGTGCCCACCAGTGCTGAGACCCCGCAGGGTGGTGCCCTGTCCCGCTCCTAGCAGGCCTCAGCACAGCCACTTCTCCTCGTCCTGACTGACCACTGTGGGAGGAAATATCCGCACGGCCCAAGGCCCCGCCCTCGTGGCCTTTCTCCTCCAAACCGCACAGCCAAAGCATGGATAGGGCGCTGCCTCATTTCGCTGGCTCTCACGGAGCTCTTCCGAGCTGGGCAACAATTGCAATAACGTGGCTCTTCGCCTGCAGGTGTTCAGGTGGCGTTTGCTGCCTAAGGGCTGCGGCCCCGCTCGAGGGCTGTTAAGTCCCCTGCGGGTGAGCCGCAAGCAGCGGGACTGGAACCCACCGCCCTTTCCTGTCAATGAAATCGAGCCTCTCTCACAGGACCGCACCGAACTCGTACCGGAACAGAGTAGAGATTCAAAACAAAACGATTTTTTTAAAAGCTTATTTGCTAGACCTAGCTCTTATTGTGAACAAATCTTTTAGAGAATACATTGCCTTGCTTTAGGACAAACCCAAATCCTTGAAGCCTTTTCTGTTAATTTTGAACAAGCTTTGCCTTAGTTTTGCAGAAGACCGAGGACACTGGAATATAAATAACTGAAAGCCTAGTTTAACATTTGATACTCCTCCCCTCTAAAAGTACAAAACTTTTTTTTGAGTAGCACAAACGAAAGCAGGCTAGGAACATTTATTTCTGTAAATACCAAAACTCTAAAGTATAATTTCTTGTACATAGTAAATACTCTATGCACATTTGCAAAGTGAAATTTATGATGCATGTAAATCTTTTGTGGCATAAATATTTGTTTATGGTAGTTTTAGGGGATTTCCAATTAAAGAGTAGGAGAAATGAATAGTTAAGATATCAAGGAAACCTAGATAGCCTCGGATAGATTATTATCATTTGAGGCCAGGTTTATTTTCTTTAGAAGGCCCAGTATAGTATAAGCACTTATGTATTAAACAGTAAATTTTAACTTCCTAATTTGGAGCTCTGGTGGCATACTGCCAAAGGCATTTGACTGCTAACCAGAAGGCTGGCGTTTCAAACTCACCAACCACTCCTCAGAAGGAAGCCTGGACAATCTACTTCTGTAGAGATACCACCTCAAAAACTTAAAGGAAGGGTCACTATAAGTCGGATTCCACTCCATGGCAGTGGCAGTGACTTTGGGTTTTTTTTGTTGTTGTTGTTTATCAGTAAAACAAATTAAGCAAATATCAACTCTGATAGAGATTGGTGGAACCCGGGTGACTATGGCCCTTACTCACCCTTGGAACCTGGAACTGAACTCACTCCCATTACTCAACTTTCAGCCACACAATAGATAGACCTATGAAGTGAACAAAAACAACAGAGAGGTAAGCACTCCTTAAAACAACCAACCATAAGACATACAAAAGGCAGTATTTGCCCAGGGAGAAAGCTCAGAAGGCAGGAATGGATAGAAAAGAACAAAGGGAAATGGTAACCGTAGAGAGGAGGGAGGAGGTATGCTGTTACATTTTGTGGGGTTTGCAATTAATGTCATAAAACGTGTGAACTGTTGGATGGAAAAACAATTTGCTCTGTAAATTTTTACCAAATTACAATGAAAAGTTGAAAAAAAAAAAAAAAAACGTTATATATGTGGGAGCTCTGGTGGCGTAGTGCCTACGGTATGTGACTGCTAACCAGAAGGCTGGCAGTTCAAACCCACCAGCCACTCCTCGGAAGGAAGGTTGGGCAATCTACTTCCGTAGTGATACTGCCTCGGAAACCCAAGGAGGGGTTGCTATGAGTCGGATCCGACTCCACAGCAGTGAGTTTGGTTTTTTTGGTTTATAGATAAATGGAGAGAGAGAAAGAAAGTGTGCTCTGGCAGCATAAAGGTTAAAGCACTGGGCTGCTGACCAAAAGGTTGGTGGTTCAAACCAACCAGCCACTACCAAGGAGACAGATGTGGGAGTCTGCTAACTAGATTTGTAGTCTTGGAAACCCTACAAGGTAGTTCTACTCTGTCCTGTTGGGTTGCTACAGTTCTGTTTTTTAATGGGTATAAAATATTCTCAGTAGTTTTGTATCTAGAAAATTACAAAAAGTTCTAAAATTCACATTTTCATAAGTTTCATCTTCAAATTTTGGGGAATAAAAGAAATGTTCTAAGCTCACCTTCAAATAGAGATGTTTCATATAACAATTCTATTTTTATTCCTGGGAGCTCTGGTAGCATAGTGGCTAAGACACTTGCCTGCTAACCAGACGGCTGGCGGTTCAAACCCACCAGCCACTCCTCGGAAGGAAGGTTGGGCAATCCTACTTCCGTAGTGATACTGCCTCGGAAACCCAAGGAGGGGTCGCTATGAGTCGGGGCCGACTCGACAGCACATAACAACAACAATAACAATTTTTATTCCAGACTCCTAGGTCTTCAAATTGTTATTGTTGTTAGGTGTTGTGGAGTTGATTCCAAATCATAACAACCCTATGAGCAACAAAAGGAAACACTATCTGGTCCTGTGCCATCCTTAGAACCATTACTATGCTTGAGTCCATTGTTGCACTACTCTGTCAATCCATTTTGTAGAGGGTCTTCCCGTTTTTCACAGATCCTCTGCTTTACCAACAATGATGTCCTCTTCCAAAGATTGGTCCATCTTGATGACATGTCCATACTATGTGAGACAGGGTCTCAGCACCATTGATCCTAAGGAACATTCTGGCTGTGCTTCCTCTATGACAGATGCGTTTATTCTCCTGGCAGTCCATGGTATATTTAATATTCTTTGCTAACACCATAATTCAAAGGTATCAATTCTTTGGTCTTCCTTACTTATTGTCCAGCTTTCACATGCATATGAGGCGATTGAAAATACCATGGCTTATGTCAGAAACACCTTAGTTCTCAAAGTGACAGATTCTGTTTTGTTTTGTTTTGTTTTTTTTAACACTTTTAAGAGGTCTTTTGCAACAAATTTGCTCAGTGCAATACATTGATTTCTTGACTGCTGCTTCTATGGGTGTTGATTGTGGATCCAAGTAAAATTAAAATCTTGATAGCTTCAGTCATTTCTCCATTTATCACAATGTTGCCTATTATTCCAGTTGTGAGGACTTTTTTCTTTCTGTTGAAGTGTAATCCAGATTAAAGGTTGTAGTGTTTGATCTTCATCAGTAAGTACTTCAAGTTCTTTTCATTTTTTTTAGGCAAGGATGTGTCAACAATGTATCACAGGTTGTTAATGAGTCTTCCTCCAATCCTGATGCCACATTCTTCTTCATATAGTCCAGAGTCTTGGATTATTTGCTCATCATAGAGATTGAATAAGTATGGTGAGGATACAACCCTGACACACACCTTTCCTGATTTTAAATCACACAGAATCCCCTTGTTCTTTTCAAATGACTGCCTCTTGGTCTATGTACAGGTTCCTCAAGAGCACAGTTAAGTGTTCTGGAATTCCCATTCTATGCAATGTTATCCATAATTTGTTACCTACTGAGCCTGATGCATTTGCATAGTCAGTACACAAGTAAACATCTTTCTGGTATTCTCTTTCAGCCAAGATTCATCTGACATCCGCAATGATATCCCTCTTTCTATGTCCTTTTCTGAATTCAACTTGAATTTTTAGCAGTTACCTGTTGATGTACTGCTGCAGCCATTTTTAATTATCTTCCAGTTCTTGACCATATGCTATGTCTTAGGCTGGGTTCTCTAGAGAAGCAAAACGAGTGAAGTTTACATATATAGAGAGAGAAAAAAAGTATTCTCAGGGAACTGCTTCATGAAATTGTAGACGCTGGCAAGTTGGAGGCTTCCTCTGACTCATGCAGCTGCAGGAGCTGACAAACCCAAGATCAGCAGGCAGTATAGCAGGCTGCTGCCTTTGGCAGATGACAGATCCAAGATTTGCAGGTAAAATGGCAGATTGTTGGCTCACAGGCTGTGAAGCCAAAAATCTCAAGATTGGCAGGCAATACGGCAGACCAATGTTCAGCTCCAAGAGATGATTGTGAGCTAGATCAGGACCCAGATCTAGCAAAAAGCCAGAGAGTGTTCCCAGGACATCCATACATATATTGGAAGCAACCCACACCTCTGAGGAAATTCCCTTTCAACTGAGTGGCTGCTCATAGACTATCTCATCATGGAAGTGATTACATCACAACTGCTTAAACCACTTCGAATTATGGCCCAACCAAATTGACGCACAACCTTAATTATCACATCCTATCTCCTGAAATGGATGAATATCAACCAATTCTTTTTTGTTACAGTAACTCTGTGTATTCCTTCCATCTTCTTTTGTTGCTTGCTGCATCATTCAATATCTTCTCTATAGAATCCTTCGATACTGCAACTCAAGGCTTGAATTTTTTGTTCATTTCTTTCAGCTTGAGAAATGCTGAGTGTGATCTTTCTTTTTGGTTTTCTAACTCCTGGTCTTTGCACATTTCTTTATAATACTTTGTCTTCTCTAGCTGCACTTATTTCTGTATTTATTTTTATATAAGCTTTATTAATAAAAACTGGAAACCCAAAAATACTGAAAAAGGTGAATGCAAAAATTGTGGTATGTCAGTAAAACAGAATCCAGTTGCCATTGTATTGATTCTGACTCATTCTTGAAATCTGTTCAGCTCTTTTACTTCATCATTTCTTCCATTAGCTTTAGCTATTCTGTGTTCTGAAGCAACTTTCCAAGTCTCTTCTGACATCCATTTTGGTCTTTTTTTCCTTTCCTGTCTTTTCAGTGATCTTTTGCTTTCTTCATGCATGACGTCCTTGATGTCATACCACAACTCATGTAGTCTTTGGTCATTAGTGTTCAATGCATCAGATCTGTTCTTGAAATGGTCTCTAAATTTAGGTGGTATATACTCAAGGCTGTCCCGTGGCTCTTGTGAACTTGTTTTCATTTTCTTCAGCCTCAACTTGACTTGATATAGGCAATTGATGATGATTGGTGGTCTTCAGCATTACACAGGCTCTTCTCCCCCAGAAAAACAACAGAGAGAGTGAAATAATCAGCACTATTTTCCATTAAGGTAGAATAAATTAGCAATCCCCCTAGGTGAGGGATTACCTTGCTGATTTTCTCATAACATTTTTTTTTAATCTCGAAACATGCATACCTCAAATTAAGATAAATTCTCTAGATAGTTTATTTATTTGTGTGTGTCTGTGTGTGTGTGAGAAAGAGTGTGTTAAGCCAGTTTGTTTTAGATACCTAGTGCTGCTCTAACAGAAGATACACAAATAGGATGGCTTTAACAAACAGGAGTTTATTCTCTTACAGTTTGGAAGCTTTAAATCAAAGTTCAAAGTGTCAGGTTCTAGGGGCTGGGTAAAAGCCCCTCAACCTTGGACTTCAGCTCTACCTCCTGCTCCTGGCCCACTGAAACTAGAGGCTTTTCTTCACTCAGACAGCTGCTGGCTGCTGAGGTTGACAAGCCCAAGGTCGACAAGTAAAAAGGCACAGTCCCAATGTTACCAAACAACATGGCAAGCCACTAATTCGAGTCCAGAGGAAGTCCTAAGACTGGCAGGGCATGGCAGGCTGCTGAACAATAACTTGGCTACATGCAGGGTTCAAGTGTACCAAAAAGCTTGAAACCTTCCTCGAAGCTGCTTCTTATATACTGGAAGCAGACCACATCCCTAAAGCAGCTACTCAGCTGCTCTGGTAGATTCCACCATGGAATTGATTGCCAATCTCACCATGGGGAGTAACTACATGCAGCTTCCCAGCCACTCAACCAGGCCCAGCCAAATTGACAACAACCTTAACTACCACACAGTTCTTAAGTCCTTTTAGCTTGTTGAACTAGTGTTAAGTTATGACACTTGGAAGCAAAGCATCTCTACACTGAAGTCTAGTCCCTTTCTAATAATTGTTGGTATGCTTCAACCTTGTCTAAAAGGAAAAATATTATTAATAGAAAATAAAATGGTTAGGTGAAAAACTTAGGACAAATCATATGTAACTCAAATGTCTTAAACTATCAACTTAAGACAATTTTTCATATTTTATGTTTAATTATTATTTAGAAGTAAAAGTGTTAGGGTTGCTACAGTATCATAGAAACAATGTAATTTTCTGTTAGGAGTAAAAGTAAAGAGTTTTATTGAGAAAGTGGCTGTTTGAACTGGGCAGCACAATAATTAAAGTATAATATGCTCTAAAGTCCAACTCTGGAGTTAAGGGTGTTTATACTTGCAAATCAACTTACTCACCATGACCGTAAATATTTCTAAAATATTCTTTCTTTCTTTCTTTCATGTATTTTCCACTGATCAACTAGTCTATTTTCCATCTAAGAACAGCCTGAGATAACATTTTATAATTAGCTTTCTTACCAGATGATTCCTGGCTGTTACATGCTTCCAGGAACAAGCCTAACATCACATCTCTCTCTATCTCCCCTATTTTGGCTTCTCAGAAGTTGTCTTGGTCAGTCATTTACTGAAAACCTGCCCCAAAACACCTGTGGATTTCAGGGTCTGCTCCTGCATTTCCCTCTTTGGATCAGTCCCCCATTAGGGGTTGTTGATCACCCACAATCTAGTAACCCTTCTTTTGCAAGGACTCTGCCTGAGAGGTTTCAACAATATCATTTGTTACAGAAGGAAACATTTATCTCTTTATTTGCCTTGCCAAGCTTATGGGCCCCCATTTAGGGTGAATTGATTGGGGTTATGACAGTGGGCTATGACAAATAGAACAATTTGGGAGCAAGTGTCAACAAAAGGCCAACCTGAAGGCATGCAAAGAAAGCAAAGGAAGGTCATTTGTGTTGATTAAAAGTTAATAAAACTTTCAAGAAAAAAAGGGAAGAAATACTTGATAATGACTAAACAATGTGATTTCAAATTTCATTCTATTGACTCAATGTTTTTGAAGTACATGATTCCATGCATGACTAAAGCAATTTCAATATTATTAAAAGCACTGGACAAACATTTCATGCTATATTTGGCTAATCTTATTATAATCAATATCACTAGTAGAAGGATTAATCCAATCTACAGAACAGAATGTAACCAAGAGTCAATACCATTGGGTAAATAACTAAAAGTGTCTAAAAGGGAATATCAGGCGTAGGGGATATTGACTGTAACTAAGTTGATTTTTGATGAATCTTCTCAATGTCTTATTCTACTTCTCTGAGTTATTCACCCAAGTACAACAAGAGGTATTAGCAATGAATGGCACAGATTCCCCCTTGTTGAGCTAAAATAAAATTGAGGGCTATTCTATTATCTAATACAACTTTAGCAAGAGACTAATGATTTCTGTTGAGCCCCCATAGCCATAGTAGTAGATGAATTGTGAATGGGTTGTTCAAGTGAAGAACACCGTATTAGGATAGAAATGTTAAAGAAATACCCAACCTATTGAGGGTTTTCAGAGATAGGGTTCTCATGTTTCATTTGATCTGCCCACTTTACAGGGTTTGCATCTCTCTTACTGTAAGTGTCCTTGTAGTTAAATGCCATTGAGTCTTTTTCAAGTGATAGTGACCCTATGAACAACAGAACGAAACACTGCCTAGTCCTGCACCATCCTCACAGTTGTTGCCATGCTTAAGACCATTGTTACAGCCACTGTGTCAATCCTTATGGTGGGTAAAGATATTCAGATTAGTGGTCTAGTGCATGCTTTCATTATCGGAATGGATATCATTTTGACAGCTGGGATAAGAAGGGTCCTATGCAGCCTCAGAGCAATTTTTTGTTCTAATTAAGGTTATATTAAAACATGGCATCTGAGACTGAGCCTGTAATCCAGAGGGATGCCATGTTATAGTACATACTGCCTATTTGGAGGTAATGTTGGGAAGATGAACAACAGATAAAGCATTTAGTTAGGTTACTGGCACTGATATTGAATAAGCCCACTGCCAATGAGTTGATTCTGACTCATAGCAACCCTTTTTAGGACAGAGTAGAACTGCCCCACAGGGCTTCCAAGGCTGTAAGTCTTTATAGAAGCAGACTACTTCATCTTTCTCCCACAGAGTGGCTGTTGGGTTCAAACCTCATCCTTTTGGTTAGCAGCCAAATGCTCTAACAACTATACCACCAGAACTCCAGCTACTTATTTGCTCAATTTAATAAATGTGTGTTCTCTCCAAGCATTAGAAAAAGCTACTAGGAAAAGACATACAAATGCTAAACAAACTTTGATTATGAATAGAACTTCCAAGGAAAAAGACTACAAGTGTGATGCAAAGCTAATAACATAGAATAACCACAGTTATAGGGCTGATAAGGAGTAAGAATGTATATTCTTTTAAAATGAAAGCAGAGTTATTTGTTTTTTAATTTTCATTTGGGTGAAAGTTTACAGAGCAAATTGGTTTTCCATTCAACAATCTACATACATTCTGTTTTATGGCGTTTACAGCAGTCCTCACAATGTAACAGCATTCTTCCCACTTTCTTGCTTCATCCATCTTTCCCATCACCTCCTGTCTTGTGAGCTCTATCCCTAGGCAAATGCTGTCCTCTTGATCTCATATGCTTTACTGTTCTAATGAGTGCACACCCTCCTGATATTACTCTTCTTCATATAGGTCTGTCTACCGTTTGGCTAACAGTTGAATCACAGGGGTTAAGTTCAGTTCCTGGCTTAAGGGCCATGGTCTTGGAGGCTCAACCAGTCTTTATCAGACCAGTAATCCTGGTCTTTTTAAAGATTTTGAGTTTTGTTTCATATTATCCCCCACTCTGTTTGGGACCTCCTATTGTGATCCCAGTAAAGAGATTTATTGAAGGTTCAAAACCATTTGAACTGGTGACCTAATATTACACAGTGAAATAAAATCCTTCAAAATTGTGGAGTAACAAAGGCATATTAATTAAATAAAATAAAGAACAAAAAGAATAACATTCTGATTGGAATTGGCAAGATCAGAGAAGCCAGAGATGGGACAATTTGAAGTGAGGGCTTTATAGTGATTGGTTGGAAATGTGAATGTGGGCAATTTGCATTGGTTAGTTTAATATTTGACTAAAGGGGGTTTAACCAAGATAGTCATAAGGTAATATCTTAAAAAATATTTCCTGAGGCTGCTGAGGAAATTTCTGTTAAGGATCTTGAGTCAGACCCTCCCTTATGATAATTCTCTTTCATTTGCCCATGGGGCAGGGGACGACATTTATTTTGTTATGCACTTAAGTCTGTCTAAGGATTTTATAGTTGCAAGGGAAGTAAGCAAAAGCTAATGTGGAGTTGGGGCTCAGACCTGAGCCAATAAATCTTATTGTCAAGCACCTTAATTTTGGAACTCTCACAAAAAATGTCCACAAAATTCAGAATGATTCATGTAGTCTTATTCTATGACCTTGGGATTTACTGTCTAACTCAGATGTCGTCTGATTCTAACCATGGGGGCTGTTTTTGTTGTTTAATTATTTAATTTAATTTTTAAAAACTTTCCATTGTCATTTGGGTGAAAGTTTACAGAGCAAATTGGTTTTCCATTCAACAATTCATACACATTTTGTTTCGTGACATTGGTTCCAACCCCCACAATGTAATAGCTTTATTCCCACTTCCTCCCTATGACTATCTTTTCCATGTGTCCTTATTTTCTATGCATTTCTGCCTTCTGAGCTTTCTCCCTATGCAAATGCTGACCTTCTGATCACCATGGTTAATTGTTCTATGGAGTACACCTCCCTGGAGAAATTGTTCACTTCATAGACCTATCTGTTATTTGGCTGAAAGTTAAGCCATGGCAATGAATTCAATTCCAGGCCCTAAAGGTGACTGTTGTTGCTGTTGTTATGTGCTGTCAAGTCGGACCTGACTCACAGTGACCCCTCCCTGGGTTTCCAAGGCAGTATCACTATGGAAGTAGATTGCCCCATCTTCCTTCTGAGGAGTGGCTGGTGGGTTTGAACCACCAGCCTTCTGGTTAGCAGTCAAGTGCCTTAGGCACTATGCTACCAGAGCTCCTAGAAAGAGATGACCAGGTCGGCCAGGTCTACACGGTGGGGAGTGGCTGGTGGATTTGAACCACCAACTTTGCACTTGGCAGGCAACTGCCTTAGGCCCATTTCACCTGTCTTTAACAAACCGGTAATCCTAGGATTTATATATATATATATATATATATATGTGTGTTTTGTTCCATATTTTTCACCCATGATATCTAGGATCTAAAATTTTGATTGCTTTCTGAGTGGCTGGCAATGATAGCAGACACCATCTAATTCTTCTGACCTCAGGGTCATGTAGACTGAGGATGACCACGGGTTTTTTTTTTTTTTTTTTAAGTAATCTTTAAATTTCCAGAGGGCTGACTAGATGAGAAGAGTTTTGGCCTTCTTGAATTGTGACAGGTAGATCCAAAGCTTAACTCCTTCAAGGTTGGCTGCACAGGGATTGATGAAAACAGCTAGGTATGGTCCCTTCCAATGAGGTTCAAGTGACTCTTTTAGTTGATGTCTCTTCTAATATATACATATTTTCCAAGAGCTATGATACATGTATTTCAAGGATCCAATTTTTATGCATTAAAGTCTTTCACTTGTGAAAGTCTTTTACTTATGAACTAGGAGATAAAACAATATTAGGCTAGGATTAAGATGGTGTCATACTAACAGACCACACACCAGATACCTCTTTCAACAGAGATTTTGAAAAACTCAGTAAAACAGATACAAATAATGATCCTGGAGTTATGAGAATCTAATGAGAAGATACAGTATTAGATCCAGTGTAGGCAGGGAAAGGGAGCAGAAAAATAAAGAAAAAAAGGTGGCCAGCATGCCAAGCTGAAAAGAAGTCATTAGAAACACAAAGGAGATCAAGGAGGAAAAGGAAAAAAAAAAAAAAAAAACTTCATGGAACCCACAGGCATTAAAAACACAGAGTAGACAGACCAGGAGGATTTCAAGGTGAGCTAAAGCCACGTGAGTGGGTGAAGAACATGTTGGGAAATGGATCAGGCCTCCTGTAGCTTAAGCTGCCACAGAAGGAGTAAGGGAAAAGGAAGAGAAACTCTCTTTGAATAAACAAAATCCCCAAATCAGACCTACAGCAGTGAACTCAGGTCCAACTCTTAGCAACTGTTTTCAGCACAGAGTGAAACTGAAGCCTGGGATTTCAGGTCTTGTGGATCTTCGTGGAGGAGGACTGTCCTTTCTCCTTCGGGATGGCTGGTGGGCTTGAACTGCCAGGCTTTGATCGATGGCCAAACGCCACCATAAGCAAACCTCTCCAAACAGATGCAGGGGCTGCATCACTGGCTTAACTATCTCACAATAAGCACAAAAGACAAACTTTAGCCTTCTCTCCTGGAGGTCACTTCTTGTGCCAATCTCTTTTCTTCTACACAGCTACTCACTGAATGAGCAGATTCTGCCACAAAAGCCAGATCCCAGGACCACTGACTGAAAGTAATTTAAAAAATCCTTCCTCAATTGCCTTATCCTCCCTTCATTTTGCTGCTTTCCTCTTACCCAATTTTTCTTCATTTCTGATCATTAACTTCCTCATCTTTTATTTTTACCAAAACTTCATCCCTCTCACCTGCCCACTTTTGTTTTCTCTCCTTTTCTTGTATCCTTTTTTCTTTTTCTGTATTTATTTCATCTATCTTTATTCTATCTTTTCATCTCTCCTTCTCCTTAGCTTCATTTTTTTTTTCTTTTTCCTTCCTCATACAATGGGAGGAACATGTTAACCCTCCATTAGTCAGCCATAGCTACTACACTGACCACCTCACCCAACAGATTAATAGCACCAATAGCTTCTGCACTACAGAATAAATGACAAACAGTGGACAACACCTGCTCATCCAAACTACAACTCCTCTTCATGATGAACATAGATCTGCACCCATATCCCCACCAGTTACTCCACCAACACAGAGAAAGCTGGACAGTGAACCAGCACAGCCAAGCTAACAACCTAAAAGCCAGGGTGAAACAAATCAGTACATAACTGAAAAATAAAGACAACTTCAAAATGTCTCAGAAACAACAGACAATTTCAAAAAAAAGAAGAAAAAGAAAAAAAAAAAAAAAACAGGACAAGATAGTAGATACAAGTGTCCAAACTAAAGAATTAGAAAATCTCCCTGGGGAAGAACAAGTAATAGAGCTATCTGATAAGCAATTCAAAAGATATATATATATATATACAGGACCTTCCAAAAACTCAAGGAAACCATAAACAAAAGCAACAAGAAGACAGACAATACCCTTGAAGAATTCAAGAAAATCATTCAAGAGCAAATGACAAAATAAATACACAATTAGAAATCATACAAAAGCAGCAATTAGAAATCCAGAAGATGAACACTAAAATTGTGGAGATAGATAACACATTGGAAGGACAAAAGAGTAGACTCAAACTGGCTGAAGAACACATTTCCCAACTGGAAGACATATCCCTTGACATCAGCATGTATGAGGAAAAATCAGAACAAGAGAAAGTAAGAAAACCTAAGAGTTATATGGGATGACATGAAAAGAAATAACATACGCTTGACTGGAGTTCCAGAACAAGAGGAGGCAAAAAAAAAAAAAAAACACTGAGAAAATTGTTGAAGACTTGCTAACAGAAAACTTCCCCCATATCATGAAAAAATACAAGATGTCTATCCAAGAAACTCAATGAACTCCACACAGGATAGACTCCAAGAGAAACTATAAAACACTACTACAAGAGATAACAAGGGATGTTCATAAATGGAAGAACCTGCCTTGTTCATGGATAGGTAGACTCAATATTGTGAAAATGTCAATACTACCCATAGCAATCTACACATTTAATGCAATGCCAATCCAGATACCAACAAAATTTTTTAAGGACATGGAAAAACTAATTACTAACTTCATATGGAAAGGAAAGAGACCTCAGATAAACAGAGCACTTCTGAAGAAGAACAAAGTGGGGGGTCTCACACTTCCAGATCTTAAAACCTGCTATACAGTCACATTAGTCAAAACAGTGTGGTATTGGTACAATGATAGACAGATAGACCAATGGAACAGAATCAAAAGCCCAGAAATAGACCCATTCATCTATGGACAGCTGATCTTTGACAAAGGTCCAAAACCCATTAAATAGGGAAGAGACAGCCTCTTTAACAAATGGTGCTGGTAAAACTGGATAGCCACTTGCAGAAAAATGAAACAAGACCCGTACCTCACCCCATACACAAAAACATACTTAAGCTGGATCAAAGACTTAAATGTAAAACCCAAAACTATAAAATTCATCAAAGATAAAATAGGGGCAAATCTAGGAGCCCTAATTTATGGCATAAATAGACTGTCAGGCATAACCCAGAATGCACAGGAGGTAGAAGAGAAGCTAGATGACTGGGATCTTTTAAAAATTAAGTTCTTATGCTCATCAAAAGACTTTGCCAAAATGGTAAAAAGAGAACCTATAGATTGGGAGAAAATATTTGCCTATGACATATCTGATGAAGGACTTATCTTCAAAATCTGTAGAAAACTTCAACACCTCAACTAAAAAGACAAAGAACCCAATTCAAAAATGGGTAAGAGACTTGAACAGACGCTTCACTAAAGACGATACGCTGGCGGCCAACAAACACATGAGGGATGGCCCGCGATCTTTAGTCATTAGAGAGATGTCTCATCAAAACAAAGATGAGACATCATCTCACCCCAGCAATAATAGCAAAGCTCAACAGGACAGAAAATAACAAATGTTGGTGAGGTTGCAGAGAGATTGGAACCCTCATACACTAGTGGTGGGATTGTAAAATGGTACAACCGTTGTGGCAAATGGTATGGCATTTCCTTAAAAACTGAAAATAGAAATACCATTTGTTTGACCCAGCAATTCCATTACTAGGAATATATCCTAAAGAGGTGAGAGACAGTGCACAAACAGACATATGCACACCTGTGTTCATCACAGCACAATTCACTATAGCAAAGAGATGGAAACAACCTAAATGGCCATCAATGGATGAATGGATAACCAAATTATGGTACATTCACACAATGGAATACTATGTTACATTAAAGAACAATGAAGGATATGTGAACCATCTCACAATGTGAATGAGACTGGAGGACATTATGCTGAGTGAAATAAGTCAGTCTCAGAAGGACAAATACTGTATGAGCCCATTACTGTAAAAAGACAAAGAAGGGTTTGCTTGAGAAAGGGAACTCACTTTGTAGATTACCGAGGTGGGGAGGGAAGGGGAGGGATTAATTTTGGGCTAGTTGGGGGCCACACGCTGCGTGGGCAAGGGGAGGGATGGAATAGAAAAGTCTGTGACCACCATGATAGCATTAGGAAAAGGAAGGACACCAAATTGTACACATAAGATACAGACAACAGATGCTAATACCAATCAGTATATCCACAATACTGCATTACCATTAACACCAAACACCAGGCTACAGATAAACACATAAACATCTGAGAAGATCAGATGGGGGTCAGTGAACAGGAGTGTACTCTAGACCAACGATAGATTCAGCTGAGGCTAATCTTGCACAAATACCAGTGATACAAATACCCACAATCCTTACAGAAACAACAGAAGATAGACATAGAGTAATCTCTCTCAGACAGCCAGATACTGTGGGAGAGAGATCCAATGGATCTACTGACTCAGGACCATAGTATCGGGGGACACACCAGACTCAACTGGCACAACAAAATACATAAAAGTCTTGTTCCTCTTCCTACATTAGTGAGTAGCAACTGGGGTCTTAAAAGTTTCAAGGGGCCATCTAAGATGCAGCTAATGGTCTCCTATCATCAGAAGCAGAGAAGAGTGCAAAAAAGCAAGGGCATTTGGAAGCAATCAGCCCTAGGACATGATGGCCCTCGAGACCAAAGAACTAGATGGTGCCCAGCTAGCAATGTGAACCACTCAGAAAAGGATCAAATCTGGACGTTCTGGATAGAGTGGGAGGAAAATGTGGAACAAAATACAAAAACTCAATAATGACCAGAATTACTGGTTGGATGGAGTCTGGTGAGACCCCCAATACTATGGCCCTGGGATACATTATGGGCTTGGAATAAAACTCATTCCCAGGGGCTGGCTCTCAGCTCAATGGTAAACAAGATGTACATGCAGACCAGAGGAAAAAAAAAAAAAAAACAGGAAACCTGCTTCTGACACCTAATATGTCATAAAAATAAATTCAATACTCAGGGGTGAAAGCAAAGAGTTTTACTGAGGAATCGGGAGCTCTGGTAGCATAGTGCCTAGGCACCTGACAGCTAACCAGAAGGCTGGTGGTTCAAACCCACCAGCCACTCCTTGAAAGGAAGATGGGGCAATCTACTTCTGTAGTGATAACTGCCTCAGAAACCCAAGGAGGGGTCGCTATGAGTCGGGTCCGACTCGATGGCACGTAACAACAACAACAACAAGTTGGTTCTAACTGGGCAGCACAATAATGACAGTACAACGTGCTCCAAAGTCCAATGTAGTAAAGGTCTTTTATACATGCAAATCAGCTTATTCACCATGACCATAAATATCTCTAAAATAGCTTGCTCTTTCACATATTTTCCACTGATCATCTAATCTATTTTCTATTGAAGAATAATCTGAGTTACCATTTTACAGTTACCTTTGGTTTCTCCAAAGTGCTCATGATAGACCCTTTGCTGAAAACCTGCCCCAGAATGCCTCTGGATTTTATGGCTCTCTACTGCAAAAGCTAGCAAATAAAAATATAGGATGCCTAGTTAATAGTTTTTAATAAACTTTTAATTTTAGAATTATTGCAGATAGTACAGAAAGTTCTCATATACCCCATACCCAATTTCTCCTATAATTAATGTCTTAAATTAGCATAAGTTTGCACAATTAAGGAACCAATATTGATTCATTATTATTATTAACTGAAGTTCACACTTTATTTAAATCAATTTCTTCAGGTTTTCTTTATTTTTTATTTTTTTCTGTTCCAAGATCCTATATAGGCCTGGGGGCTCAAGACCATAGTCTTGGGGGACATCATAGTCAATTGGAATAACATAGTCCACAAAGAAAATTTTGTGCATCTGACTTGATAAGTAGCGACTGGAGTCTTAAAATCTTGTGAGTAGCCACTTAAGGTGCAACTATTTGTGTCTCCTCGTTCAGAGCAAAGAAGAGGGAAGAAAGTTACAGATATAAGGAACAATTAATCCAAAGGACTAGAGGACCAGCCTCCATTACCATGAGATCATAAGAACTAGATGGTTCCTGGCTACAACCACTGACTGCGCTGAAAGGGATCAGAATAGGAGGTCCTGGATAGAGGGGAAGAAAAATGTGGAACAAAATTCAATACAAAAAAAGATCAGGCTTACTGGTCTGTGAAAGGCTGGTGGAACTCCCAGGACTATAGCTTTTAGACAGCCTACAAACCTGAAACTAAACTCACTCTCATGGCTCAACTTTCAGCTGAACAATAGGTCTAGATGATGAAAAATACCACCTGGAAGGTACCCACTCCACAGAACAGTTAACCATAGGAGATCAAAAGGGCAGCATTTTCCCAGGGATAAAGCTCAGAAGACAGGAAGGACGAAGGAAATGGTAAGCACAGGGAGGAAGTGGGGAGAGGGCTGTTACATTATGAGGATTGGAATCAATGCCACAAAACAAAATGTGTATAAATTGCTGAATGGAAAACCAATTTGCTCTGCAGACTTTCATCTAAATTGCAATAAAAAGTTACTTTAAAAAAATCCTACCCAGGATACCATATTACATTTAGTCATCATATCACCTTAGGCTCTTCTTCCAAACCAAATCTACTACCATTGAATTGATTCCAACCCATATGACCTCCATAAGTTTTCCAAGGCTGTAAATCTTTATGGAAGCAGACTGCCTCATTTTTCTCCTGTGAAGTGGCTGCTGGGTTCAAACTGCTAACCTTTTGGTTGAGAGCCCAATGCTTTAACCACAGCACCACCAGAACTACATAGGCTCTTCTTAGTACCCACTGAAGTTTGAATTTCAGACTAATTTTTTTAATGGAAGTACATACCATGTAGTAGTATTTGGCCACCCTTATACCAAATAAAATAAAATTGTTTATCTGAAAATTTTTTTAATTAATTAATTAATTAATTTTTATTTGGGTGAAGATTTACAGAGCAAATTCTCTTTCCATACAGCAGTTCACATATAATTTGTCTCATGTCATTGACCACAGTTTACCACAATGCAACAGCTCCCCTCCCACTTCCTCCCCATAGTTACCTCTTCCC
>NW_006921590.1:33927292-33928384 GCF_000298275.1 Orycteropus afer afer
CTGAAAATTTAACTGAACATTCTATATTTTATCTGGCAGCCTAAAATATGTGTACTTTTACTGTGACCTTCGTTGCTTTAACCTTGCCTTAGAAACCCTTGAGTATGGGTCTCTTCATTCATTTCATCAACATGTATTTACTGAGTCACTGCTTTGGCAGAGCCTTGTGCCAGACTCTAGGGGTAAGATAGTCTCTGCCTTCAAGGTTCTAAACCTAAGTAGTCTAAAGTTCTTTTTACTCTTCTTTTTATCTCCCAGAGGAGAACTCAGTGCAATCCATCATTGTTTTTCATTTGAAAAAGCTAGCCTCTTTATGGACCTTCACTTAGTTCTAGAGTTACCATTCTAAGTAAGAGAAAACTAACCTGCTAGTGGTTTTATAAATTAGTATAATCTTTCTTACGTGCAATTGGCAATACGTTTTAAAAGGTTGTGAAGTTTTCAGAGTCTCAGAACCAGAAATTCCACTTCTAGCAAATTATCCTAAGGCAGATGTCTACAAACTTTCTTGGTTTATGGTAGCTTTAGTGATTCCATGATTATTCACAGTGCTCATAGGTCAAAAGAAATTCCTAACAATTTTATTAAGTAGTTAGGTCCAAATACCTTAGGAAGTATATGCATCTTAACTTGGTAGCTATCTGAAAAAAAAAATTCACATAAATTAGAAGGAAAAAGTATATTAATTTTGTTTGTAAATATATTTTTATTATGTTACTACTAGCATATGTGCTCCAACTCTTAGTGACCTATGTCCAATAGAACAAAACACTGCTCGGTCCTGCGCCATCCTCAGAATCCTTGCTATGCTTCAGCCCATCATTGAAGCCACTGTGTCAATTCATCTTGATGAGAGTCTTCCGCTTTTTTGCTAACCCTGTATTTTGCTGAGCATGATATCCTTTTCCAGGAAGTGGTCCCTTCTGACATGTAAAGTGAGTGAGACAAAGTCTGGCCATTCTTGTTTCCAAAGAGCATACTAGCTGCACTTCTTCTTCTTTTTTTATTAATTGTGATTTGGGTGAAAATTTACAGAGCAAATTCACTTTCCATACAGCAGTTCACATACACTTTGTCTCATGACATTGACCA